>NW_004955437.1:17730343-17736166 GCF_000276665.1 Chinchilla lanigera | reverse complement strand
ACCCAAGTAAAATAGTCATCTTTTTTCCTAAATAGCTACGTATAATGTTGCCTTACATATAATAGGCAATAAAATGTTTAATAGCCTAATGTGTTTTTGTAAAGATTTAGTATAGTTGTTTATATTTGCATGTATTTTTCATTTTAATTTAGTTTTAGAAGTGTTTCTGACTTGCTTGTGTTTTGTTTTCTTTTTTAGTGAAAATGTTCTCTTTGGAATGGGAAATCCTCTTCTTGACATCTCCGCTGTGGTGGACAAAGATTTCCTTGATAAGTGAGTATTAAACTCTTTGTACGCACAGTGCAAAACTTGTGTTTGAAGAACTGACAAGAACTGTAGAAACCAGTTTACCATTTTCAGCTAGAGAAAAACTCAGGAAATTTAAATCTCTTAGTAGCAGGTGCTCCATCATTATTGATTAACTGGCCACAATTTTCCTTTGGAAAACAGATATATTTTATTCATCTTTACTGTTTTGAAGGAGGAAGTACTGTGTGTATGTAATGACTTCCTAAAATTTTAAATAACTGTTAGTGAATACATTTGTAATTGTCTTAGTTACTTTTCTGTTGTTCCTCAGACAAAATACTTGACACTCAACATTAAGGGAAGAAAAGTTTATTTAGCTCACAGTTTGTGGCGGTTTCAGTCCATACTCAGCTGGCCCCAAGGCAGGGTGGCATGGCACAAGGCCAGCAGTCCAAGGGGGCAGAAGACAACAAGAGCAAGAAGGAGGGGAGCTAGCTTCTTTTCCTCCCTTGTATTGTGTGTGGGCTATCAGCTCAGGCCCTCACCATCTCCTTGTCCCCCTCTTCCACAAGCTGAGGATGTTTACACAGTAAGGATGGTGCCCCGCCTGCCCTTCACTTAGTTGAACTTTTAAACTTCTCAAGTTGACACAGTGAACAACATCCTAGAGGCAGGGGCATGTCCTTTTCACCCCAGGATGTAGAACTGCTGAGTCACTTAGTTAAGCTTCTAGACACCTCAAATTGACACAGCGTATCAACCATAACAGTAAAGGAACCATAACACAATGGCACAGGAAAGAAAGATGGTAAGAATGGACAAGAAGTACAGTGTACACAAGAGCTGGGGATAAAGCTCAGAGGCACAGGGTCTGCCTGGCAAGCACAAGGTCCTGAGTTCTGTTACAAAGTCCTGTTACAAAATACACACCCACACACACACACACACACACACACACACACACACACACACACAGAAGCTGGGTACCTTGGCTACGCAGGAGGCTGAAGCCGGAGGGCTGCAAACTTGAGATAAGTTTGTGTAACTTAATGAGATGCTGTCTCAAAAAAAAAGGTGTAATTCAAAGGCTCTGACTTGCCATTATTTCCCTCTTAGTAACAAGTTTTAACATTGTTAGCTGAGAAATCAGTTTATTTATGCAGTTATTTGAGATCATTTGGTATGTGGAAACATGAAGTAGTAGAAAGATAAGGATGAGAAAGAAGAATCTCTCTGTCTTTGCCGAAGGTTCTCTCTCTGTCTTGGCTCCAAATTCTGACTGTTGTGCTCGCTTCAGCAGCACATCCACCAAACTCTGAGCCCAGGAACAACTGCTTTTTAATTGAACTAAGATTTATATAATATAAAATTAATCATGTTGGCCATTTTCAAGTACACAGTTCAGTGACTGCCAGTGTATTGTGCACCTATCATCAGGATATTCCAGACGTTTTCATCACGCTGAAATGAAACCCCCATTCATTAAAATGGAATCATGTGATAATATGTGACCTGTTATGTTTATATTGGTTTATTCCTCCTAGCACAATGCTTTTACTGTCCACTTAATGTTGTAGGTCTTCATTCCTTTTCGTGGTGTAATAACATCCCACGACTGTATGGATATGCCCAATTCTGTTTCAGCATTCATTGGTTGGTGGACACTTGGGTACTTTCCATTTTTGTCTAGTGTAATGAAACCCATTTTTGTCTAGTGTAATGAATAGTGTTGCTTGTTACCATTCATGAACAAACTTTTCTGTGGAATCTTACTTTCCTTGGGTACAGCCAAAGCAATGGAATTGCTGGGTCATGTGGTCATTTTGTTTTAACTTTTTGAGAAACCAACAAAGTTGTTTTCTACAGCAGCAGTCTCATCCTCCCCAATAGTTGGGATTACAAGTGTGTGCTACTGCACCCAGCTCATTTTAAAATTACTGCCTTCCTAGTGGATGTGAAGTAATACCTCATTATGGTTTTCATTTATGTTTTTCTTTTCTTATTGTGTTTTGTTTTGTTTTGTTAGACAGGATCATGCTATGTTGTTTAGGCTGGTCTTATGCTCACTATGTAGCCCAGGCTGGCCTTAAACTCATGATGATCCTCCTTCCTCAGCCTCTTAAGTGCTGGGAATACAGGCAAGTATCCCCAGAAACGCAAATTACAGGCTGATTTGTGTTTTCTTAATGACTAATAATATTTGTGTCTTTTCACCATTTGTGACCATTTGTATATCTTTGGGGAAATGTCTGTATTTTGTTTTGTTTGTTTGTTTGTTTGTTTTTTGAGACAGGATCCCACTTTATAGTTTAGGCTAACCTTACAAGATACATGAGTTACAAACATTTTCCCCATTCTATGTATTGGCTTCAGTTTCTTGATGGTGTTCACATTTTGATGCTCTCCAGCCCCCACCCCTTTTTTTCTTCTCTCTCTCTGTGTGCGTGTATGTGTGTGTGTGTGTTATCCAGGACCTTTGCACTGAGCTATATTCTCATGCCTTTTAACGTATTTATTTTGTTTTTAATACTATAAGCTTTATTGATACTTTGCTTTTACAGTTTGCAATGCATTCCATAGATTTAGTTCTATACAGCTTAAACCACAATGGCATAAGTCTTCAGTTTATAATAAACGTATTTATTTATTTATTTATTTATTTATTTAGTTTTTTCATTTTGAGATGGGGCATCACTTACTGTGTTGCTGAATTGCCCAGGTTGGCCTCACATGAGATTATTCCTGCCTTGGCTTCTCAGAGTGCTAAGATCACACCATGGGCCAATGTGCCCTGCCTTGTGTTGCCTGTACTTTTACCGTTGTTTCTAAGAGTCTGTTGTTAAGTACAGGATCATGAAGATTCATGCCTATATTTTCTTCTAAGAGCTTTATAATCTTACCTCTTGGACTTAGGTCCTTGTTCCATTTTGAGTTAATTTTTGTGTAGGGTATAAAGTCAGGGTTGAAATTCATTCTTTTGCATGTGGAAATCCAGCTGTCTCAGCACTGTTTGTTGGAGAGACTGTTCTTTTCCTCACTGAATGGTTTGGTACATAACATCTTAATATTTGGGTAAGTGTAAATTAAAGGCACAATGAAATAGCACTACATACCTGTTAGACTGGCTAAACACTGAGCATACTAAGTGTTGGCCAAATTTGGAGGAACTGTTCTTTGCAGTGTAAAATGGTGCACCCAGCTTGACAGTAAACATACATCTTCCATTTTCTCCAGCCATTTCATTCTTAGGTATTTACCCAAGAAAAACGAAGGTATACGTTTCTACTTTGCTCAGGAGTGTTCACGGTAACTTTGTTTTTGATTTTTTGTGGGTTTTTTTTTTTTTTTCTTTTCCTGAGACAAGGTCTCACTATGCAGTTCAGGCTGACCTTGTACTCACTGTATAGGCCAGTCTGGCCTCAACCTTGCTGAGATTCTCCTGTCTCAGCCTCAGGAGTATTGGGATTACAGACTTGCATCACCATGTCTGGCTGGTAACTTTGGAAGGTCAGTTTCTCATGATTACCACCTGCCTTGCAGTCCCAAATGGAACAGCTGTCTGAGATCTGTTTCTCTAGCTATGTCTTAGTTGGTCAGTTTTAGTTATTATCTATTGACTTCTTAGTATGATAGTGAAGTATTGAGCTCCCTTTCACCTACAACTATTTTATATCCTATATCTTTTCCATTTGCTAATATTACATGTAAAAAAAAATCAGTAACCATTGGGAGCAAAGTTGTTATCATTATTCACAAAACTTTTTGTTTTTCTTGCCACATCCTGTATTCATTGTTATGTCCTGGGCTTCTGCAGCCGGTAAGTCTGTCTGCTTCTTGTCCTCTGGTGACCTGACCTCTGCCTTCTCCACCTTTGGGCTCTAACCCTGACGGGTTGTAGGGTTAGGCTGCTACCAGCCCCAAGGAGCTGTTTTCCTGGAACTCAATTATGATTTCTCTCTGTTTCCTGTCTCTCAAATCTTTGTTTTTGTTTCTTCTGGGTTTTTGTGTGTTTTTTGTTGTTGTTGTTGTTTGTTTGTTTTTTGAGATAGACTCTCCCTTTGTAGTTCAGGTTGGCTTTAAACTGTGATGATCCTCCTCCCTCCGCCTCCAAGTGCTAGGGTAGCAGGTGTGCGCTACCATGCCTAACATCATACATTTTGAAAGAGTACCTAAGTACATGTATTAGAGGGCTTTTGAGTCCTTGTCATGTCTGATGACCTTATTGATGTCCTGATTGGTGACCTTATTCCCCGTCACACCTTACTGATTAGTGTAACATTTTTCTTGCGAATTTCAAGGATGGCTTTGTGCCATCGTCTTCCTTCGTCCAGTGCGTCTCTTCCCTACTGATGTCACCACGTTTTTCCTTGCTGGAGGCTTTTAGGATCTATTTTTTATTTTTTGTGTTAATAAATTATTGTTATGTTACACATTATTGCATTTTTTTCTCTTGCCTCTAAACATTAGAAATTGTTTTGTTTGATTTTTGAAGATTTCTGTTTCTTACATTATCTCCTGGGTTCTTGGGTTTTTTTTTTTTTTATTGTTGTGGTCTTTCTCCTTTATGATGGAGGATTTTCTTTATTATTAGGTGATCTTTGGCTATTATCTATTAAGGATAAGACATTGCAAAGCTCATATTCCTTGTGTAGGCATTGGAAAAAGTCTGGACAGATCTACTAAGTTCTAACAGTTGTGGGAGGGTAGATTGTTTTAAGATTTTGAAAAAAAAGATTTTGGTAACAAACCTGAATCGCCTTTACCAGTTTTTAAAAAGCTTTCATAATGTTACCTATTGCTGTGTAGCAAATTGCTGCAAAGCTTGGCTATTAAAAACACACATTCTTCAATGACAGAGTTTTGGTGGGGGTGGTGCCAAGAGTTTGGGAGTGGTGTAGCTTTCTGGTTCAGCTCAGAGTCTGCGATAAGGCTCTGTCACCAGGCCAGCAGAGATTTGTAGGCTCAACTGTGGCTGAAGGATTTGCTTCGAACTTTCTCATACTGTTACTCAGTCTTGATATCTTGAGAGCTGGTGAACAAAAGGCCTCATTTCCTCAGCTGTGAGTCTCCGAGTATCCTGAAGATGTGCTATGTGCCCTGTTGCCACTGACCAGTGTGTGTGCCCAGGATGGGAGCTGCAGCATTTTTCATAACCTAATCATAGATTCAAGGTAGCATCATTTTTGCCATATGCTACTGGTCCTGCGGACTAAACCAGCTGCAATGCGAGAGAGTCCTAGACAGTCGGTGAACCTCAAGAGGCACAGATCCTTGGGGCCCAGCGGGGAGACTGTGAGGAACAGCCGCCACCCGCCTGCCCCCAGGAGCCTGTGGTGGATTAACTAACGGGCGACCTGTAACACCCAGCCGAACTGAGTCAGCGTGGTGCTGGGTGTGGAAGGCCCACCTGAGGATGGTTGCCAACAGCATAAAAGAACTGGAGGGGAAGGTGGTGCTGTTGATTCTCCGGGAGAAGCTTGTTGCTGGCTTTTCTTTTTTTTTTTTTATTTTAAGGATAAAAGGAGGGAAACATTAACAGACATACAACATTTTACAACATATCACAAGCACAAT
>NW_004955437.1:17698197-17729127 GCF_000276665.1 Chinchilla lanigera | reverse complement strand
AATATTGAGATCTGTGAACCATTTTGACTTGAGTTTGGTGCATGGTGATAGGCTTGGGTCTATTTTCAGTTTTTGGCAGGTATTGAGCCAATTTTTCCATTGTTGCTGGCTTTTCTGATACAAACTTGCCCATTATCTCGGAGGAGCTCGAGACCTCGCTGTTCCTGAGGATGGCTACGGACCTTTTCGGGGAAGCTCTGGTCCTTACCTTAAGTGTCGCTTCCTGACTCCGGTGCAGATCCCTCAGCCTGCTGGCACACATCGTCATTCCGCTGGTGCAGACTTCTATTTCTACCACTGGCCTTTGGGCCTTCTCAGTACGATCCTTGATATAGACTTGCATGAGACATTGTCATGAGGTCTAGGCTTCCAGCTGGACTCACGGAGGACATTGCTGTGGGCTCTGGGTCTTCACCTGGACTCGTGCCGGACATTGCGTGGGACCCAGGCCCTCAGCGGGACCCTTGGGTCTCTACTGAGTGGACAGATCCCCCACACTGTTCTGCATTTGACTCTCTGGGTGAATATTATAAAATAACCCTATGAGTTAAGTGTCCTGTATTAAATCCTTTCCCTTGCAAGCCCTGACTACAACAGAGCCCCTTTTCCCAGTGTTCATACTGGTGAGCATTCCCCTCCACACCATAGCTGGGCTGGACTGTGTAGCCAGCAGCAGATGGCAGAAATGATGGGATGCCATTTCAGAAAATAGGCTGTGAAAAACGATGGCTTCGATTGAGAGTATTTTCTTACTCTCTCTCCTCTTTCTTTCGGATTGTTCATTAGTCATAGCCAGTGGCTGTATGCCTTGTGTGTGTGTGTGTGTGTGTGTGTGTGTGTGTGTGTGTGAGAGAGAGAGAGAGAGACAGGGTCTCGCTATGCAGTTCACGCTGGCCTTGAGGTCACTTTGTAGCTCAGGCTGGTCTTGAACTTGCAACCATCCTCCTGCCTCAGCCTCCTGAGTGCTGGGATTATAGGTGTGTCCCTCCATGCCGGGCTATGCCTTTTGTTGTTGTTGTTTTATTTGTCTGTTTTTTGAGACAGACTCTTGCTGTGTAGCTCAGGCTGGCCTCAAACTCCGTAATCCACCTGCCTTTGCCTCTGGAGTGCTGGTTTACAGGTGTGGGCCACCAGGCTGGGCAGCTGCTGTGTTTTGAGGACATTCAGGCAAGCCATCAAGAGGTCCAAGTGGCTAGAGGTACAGAGGCCCCTGACCTGTAATAGTCAGGAATTGAGAACTACCAAGAGCAAGGTAAGCAACCTGGCGTGGTGGTACATGCCTGTAATCCCAGCATTCTGGGAGGCTGAGGCAGGAAGTTTAAGTCCAGCCTGGGCAACTCAGTGATTAACCAAAACTTTGTATCAAAAGGGTGGGGGATGTAGCTCATTGTTTCCTGTATGTTCCCTTTCTGAAAATTTGCGGAAGCTACCCCGCCATCCCTTGTTTTTGAGTCAGGGTCTCATTGTTTTGCTCAGGTTAGCCTCTAACTTTTAAGCTGAAGTGATCCTCCTGCCTCAGCCTCCTGAGTGGCTGGGATTCTAGGTGTGAACTACCTCGATCAGTAACCTATTGTTTATTAATGCTTACATTATTATTCTTTTTGATCCTGTTGATGGTCACTATTTTTATACCTTTATTATCATTTCTAACAAAGTCTTGGGAGAGTAGATTGTCTTTAGGCCAAATTTAAGTATGTCTGTGTGCATTTCACTATTACATATATATTACAGCAGGAAGTGTGTAACTACACACCTAAAAGTTGGAATTTGTGGTTAATTCTCTTTACTCATTTGACGACAGAAGAAGAAGTTAAATAGTTCACCTACAGTTATGCAGTTAACAGTGCAAGCTTAAGAGGAATCTCAGTCTCCTGACTCTTATTTGTTTCTTCTAAAAGATACAGCATAAACATTGATTGATTGATTGGGGGACTGGGAATTGAACCCAGGAACACTGTACCATCAGGTTATATCCCCATCCCTTTTAAATTTTGGTTTATTTTTTGTGGTTTATTAATGTTCATTGGGGAATGAACATTAGGCTACCTCCCCAGCCCTTTTTTATTTACTTTTGGAGATGAAGTCTTGTTAAGTTGCTCTTTTTATTTTTTAAATTTTGAGATAGGCTGAGTTCCCGAGGCTGGCTTCCAACTTGAGATCCTCCTGCCTCAGTCTCCCAAGTAGTGGGGATTACACAGATATGTGCTAAACACTCACCTGCAAACGTGTTGTTACCAACTACATATGAGATTTTGGGGACTCAAAATGAGGAGGGGTGGTTCTGCCTGATAGAGCATTGCTGAATAAATAAATGGTTATCTTACCTTTCTTGAGTTTAAATCTTTAGTAGCTTGCTGGCTTCATCCTTGAACTATTCTATCAACTTACATAGTTTATGTGATGAGCTTTTTTGCAAATTTCCTAAAGTTGAAATCCGTTTCTTTTCAACTTTTTTTGAGGGGGGCTTTTTTGAGACAGGGTCTTGCTATGTAATTCTGGCTGGCCTTGAACTCTCAGTGATCCTCCTGGCTCAGTCTCCAGAGCGCTGGGATTACAGGTGTACACCACCACTTCTGGCTATGTGATGATCTTATAACTTACCAAATAAGCAATTTTTTCACAAGAGTATTTATTTAAAAACCCACAGTTTTTAAAGAATAGTATTATTTGTAATTTGTGTTCATTGGCTCTCATTCTTTTCTGCTTTTTAATAGTCTTGGAATGAAAGGGAAAATGACACTCTTTTCTGTTTGTAGGTTTGCAGTTACATCCATATCATGATCTTGGCAGTATTTATAAACACTGTTGTGGAGAGAAATGAGGAAGGGTTTCTTGAGAGTTTCAGTAATTTTTCTTTTGGGGGTGGCAGAACCGGGGATTGAACCTAGGGCCTTCATACTGAGCTATGTCCCCCAGACTGTTCTAAAAATTTTTTATTGAGACAGTGTGTAAGTTGCTAAGAAGTTGCCCAGTGTCTTAGTCACTTCCCTGTTGCCAGACGTAGTACCTAACACCTAAAACTTAAAGAGAAGAGGTTCGCTTGGCTCACAGTTGAGTCCATGGTTAGCTGGCTCCAAGGCAGAAGCATTGCAGAGGGGCCTGGCTGGTGAAGAACTGCTTACTGGGACCCAGGAAGCAGGTGGTGAGGAGCAGAGCCAGTGAGGGAGACACGCCTTTCTAGGCCGGCTGCCACCTCCAGCGCATTGAGCTATGGATTCTGAACGCATGGGCCTTTTGGGAGAACATTCTAGACCTAAACCGTCACACCCAGGCTGGTGTTAAACTTGGTGTCTTCCTGGCTCAGCCTCTGAAAGTGCTGGGGTTACAGGTGCATGGCACCACCCCTCCAGTACACCCTCCTGACTTGTATTGCGAAGTCGGTAGGTTCCCTACCATTGACCCATTTGTAGAATAAAGCAAGCATTGTTACAGTTCAAGGCAGTATTTACATATTTGGTATACACAAATAAGTGCATATTTACATAGCTCATGTACCCAGTACATATTCTAATATGTCTTCTTACTGCGTATTTGAGGACTGCAAAGCTAATGTTCTTATCTAATTGAAAGAAAAGCAGAATTAAGTTAGTCACTTTTGATGCATCCAATTTGGCAAAACACAAGAACTGAAAATGAGTAGGAACATTTGTGGTAGGAAGTCGGCTATTGGAAGGAACCTTCTAGCATATTGAAGAGACACCGTGGGTGTGCAAGGAGTAGGAAATGTGGCACATAAATGCTTCCAGAAGTACGGTGAGTAAGAGAAGGAGTGCTGTATGTCACGGCGGGGCGGAATTGAGAGGGAAGGAATAGGCGTGCAGGATGGGCTTGCCTTGATTTTTACTGAGCCTCCCTATACGTGGCAGTAAGAGTGTCACCACTTAGGCCTAGCTGCTGAGGTTCGTTACTCCCTGCTGACCCCAGCAGAGAGGCTGTTCCTTTTGGTGAAGAGGAAAGATAGTCGGCTCTGAGGAGATGGAGGGACGCACTTGGCTCGAATCACCATCTCTCCCTGCACAGCTGTCCTGTGGGGCTTTTTTCCAGGTTCTTGATGTCTCAAACAAAGAATTGGACAAGACACACAGGAAAGGCAGCAAGGGTGTGCATTTATTGAAGGCAGAAACGAAGTTCGCTCCACAGGGTGAGAGCTGGCTGGTGAGAAGGCTCAGGATGGCCCCTGGGCTACAGGGAACAGGGTTTTCTTGTGTCCAAAATTCCTGGGTTGGGTTCCCCTTGTGCATATAAAAGCACTGGGACATTTGTTACAACAAACACTGACTTCGCTTCCCTGAGGCCAGATATAAACTGTCCTAGTGAAAAAAAGATTCACTTAGCTTCTCACTACATGTAGGTGAAGGATCAGAAACAGAGGCGCACACCTGTAATCCCAGCACTTGGGAAGCTGAGGCGGGAGGATCTTTGCAAGTTCGAGACCAGCCTGGGCTACAAAGTGAGTTCATGGCCAGCCTGAACTGCCTAGTGAGATCCTGTCTCAAAAAAAAGACAAAAAAAAAAAAAATAAAGAGGACTGACATGAGCTTCAGATTTGTATAGGGGAGGCAACAAGAGTGGGGGCCAAGAAGTATGTGGGGTTAAATAAATGGTCTTGGTCAAACCGCTCTGGTTGATAAGGTTGCTATTGTCAGGGGGTAGTTTCAACTCTTGTCACTGGGTGTTGATCCGTCAGATCTGTTCCTGTTATCCGAATGGCAGTGGGAGAGAATGGTGAGTCAGAGAGGGCGCCTCAGAAAGGCGAGATGGAGTTAATTAGGCCTTCAAGTGTTGAGCAAGACTATAGACTTCTGGGCGCCACTCCCATGTAGAAACTGACAACTGACAAATTGTGGGTTATGACTTCCCTGCACATGTTGGAAATGCCTAGTTCCTCTTATCTTGGTGCCTTTCCCCTTGATGGGAGATGAGAGAGGTTAGGTAAAGGTAGGGCTAACCCACCTTTTCTTACCAGTGTTTAGACAGACATTCCATGAATGATTAACATGTCTCTGTAGAGCAGAGAGTTGAGCAGGAATGTGACCCAGTGTTTAAGTTAGAAATGAGATAGACAGGAAATGAAGGCAGAGACTTCAGGCTCTTGCCCAGTTCTTAGTGTCCTGTGGACATCTGCAGGCCAAGGGAAGAGGCAGTGCTTTTTACAGCTGTTTTGCACATAAATTTTAGGATGAGCTTGTTGAGCTCTACAGAAATACTTGCTGGGACTTCGTTTAGAATTGTATTTATAGGGCTGGGAATATAGCTCAGTGGCACAGCGCCTGCCTGGCAAGCACAAGGTCTGGAGTTCGATTTCTGGTACCAAAAAAAAAAAAAAGAATTATATTTATAAATTAACTTGGAAAAACTAGATCTTTATCACATGAGTTTTCCTCTGTATACCTACATTTCTCCATTTATTGTAGGTATTCTGGGCTGGGGATATAGCTCAGCGGCATAAGCGCCTGCCTGGCAAACACAAGGTCCTGAGTTTGATTTCTGGCACCAAAAAAAAAAAAATGGTAGTGATATTTTAGGTATTCTTTTACACTTCTTTTTTTGGAGACAGGGTTTCGCTATTCAATTCAAGTTGAACTCACTTTGTAGGCTATGCCGGTCTCGAACTTGCAGCAATCCTCCTGCCTCAGCCTTCTGAGTGCTGGGATTACCGGTGTGTGCACCATGCCTTGCTTCTTTTACACATTTTAAATATTTAAAATATGGATTATAAAATGATAAGGTCTAAAACTTTTTTTAATTGAAAAACATTTTTTTTTTCCACTAAGGGAGATTGAACCCAGGGCCTTTGTTCTGAGCGACATCCCCAGCCCTTTTTTATTTTTTGTTCTGAGGCAAGGTCTTGCTATAAAATACCTTGGGTGGGCTCAAGCTTTGTTCTTCCTGCCTCTCCCTTCCGGTGTTGGGGTTATAGGCATGTGCTGCTGTGCTTGGCTTAGATATACACATTTTATGGTAGTGATAATGGCAAAGTTTCTTAGTGCCCAAAGTTACAAGGGTTTTTGGGAAGAAATTCAGACCATCCCGAAGTGACTAAAGGGGAGTGAAATTGGGGCGAGTTAGTATCTTTGCGGCAGAGCTGCCTACTGCAGCATTTACGGTAATGGGTGTGTGGTGTCTCTGTGCTGTCTAGACCATAACCATTATTCATACTTGGTTTTGAACATTTAAGGCATAGCTAGTGCAGCTGATGAATGGAAGTTAACACTTTATTTCATTTAAATTAGTGTAGTTTTAAATGATACTATGTAATTAGTGGTTATAATATTAAACCACTAGGTTTGGGTTTTATTGAAAAATTTTAGTGTTTTCTCCAAAGATATATATTTTTTAGTCAGATTTCTTTTCTCTGAGGTAGGGTCTCACTATATAGTTCAGGTTGGCCTTGAACTCACTGTGGAGCTCAGGCGGGCCTCAAATTTGCAGTGATCCTCCAGCCTCAGCCTCCCTAGTGCTGGGATTACAGGCACACACCACCGCACCTAGCTGGTCAGGTTCAGTCTAGTGTTGCTGATCATAATCTTGAAAGACATATCTTGAATGTCATGACCCTGAATGTTGAAATCTCAGGAGATCAAATTCCTCTCATCTAAAATCCCCAAAATCGCAATTCTGAAAGTTTTTAAAATCCTAACTTTTGAAATCCTGAAAGCTGAAATCTTGAAATCTTCAATTCCTATTGAAAAAAAGGGCTGTGTAAGGTAGGTAGCCAAACTATGGGGAAGGATCACTGCACGTCTGGTTGTATGAAGGACAGTGGTATGATGTTAGATTAAATAAACACAGTACTTAGCAACCTGGCAAAGCATTGTTTTTAGTGCATCTCTGAGGGTGGCTACCAGAGGAGATTAGTGTGTGAGTCTTATTTTTGCAATTCTGGGTATTGAACCCATGGGCTTCACGCTGAGCCGTGTGTGACAGCATCTCACTAGATCACTAAGTTGCCCAGGCTGGACTTGAACTTGTGATCTTCCTTTCTCAGCTTCCCAGAGTGCTGAGGTATAGTTGTGCATCTCTGTGCCCAGCTAATATATGAGGCTTGAGTGGACTGGGTGGGGGGACATTTGCTGTTTGTTAGGTTTGGCACCACCTGATCACCCTCAGACCTGGAAAGAACAAATGTAAAAGATGTATTGGCTTCTGAGACCTGAAACCAGTTTTCTTCTGCTGCTGTGGTCATTAGAATGCCAGGCTTACCGGCCTGTGGACTGCAGGATTTAAAACAGCGGCCTCCATGGGCCCTGGGGTTTTCAGTCTTGGACTGAAAATTACACCATTGGCTCCTTTGCTTCTGAGGACTTTGGACTTGCACTGAGCCATACTGTGGGCATCCATCCCATCATGGCCTGTCAAGGGACTTCTCAGCTAACATAACTGCATCATTCAAGTCCTTTAGTATGTCTCCTTTATGTATCAGTATACATATCCTTTGGTTCACTCTCTCTGGAGAACCCTGACTAATACTAGGGAAGCCAGGTGTCATTTCTTCTTACCATATTCCTTATAACAGAGTGGAAGAGGTAGGTGAAATTGTTCACTTGTAAGGAGGCTATGATAAGGGTATGAGGCTACTTAAAAGCTAATTATTTTTGGTGTTGCAAAATACAAAATACAAAATTATTTCATTGCAGAGGTGTAGCAATAACCAGACTTTCAAACAGACATCATACACTAACACAGTTTCTAGTCTACAGCCACTCTCCAAATGCAGTGCCCCAAATGTTTTGAAGATTATAAAAGTGAAAGTGCAGGTAAAAAAGATACAGGACATCTCCTCTGACAAATTATTCAGTCATGTCCTGCTTGTGCCTCTCCACACAAAGTGCTATGTTTGCCTTCCAAAACCATCCTTCCTGGTGGTTGTTATTGTGTCTAGCTGTAACCCCAAAGCCTCATGTCGTCATAGGGCTTTTTTGGAGGTGGCTGAGCTAGAGTGTGTGTTTGATTCATAGTGCAGTGGTGGGATTAAGGGTGCTGGGGTTAAGGGTGGGTGATTGCTGGATCAGTCCACTGACTGGATTGGCACCGCCCTCATCCTGGTAGACTGGGTACTATATAAGGGACAGAAAGTCTCACCTCTCCTTCCTGGGTATGCTTTTGCTGTCTTCTGCCACCAGGAACTGTTTCTTCTCTGGGATGCCACTCTGCCTCGGAGTCGGCTGATTACAGATGGAGAAGCCTATAGACTGTGAGCTAAAGAAACCTTTCCTCCTTTCACTTTGAGTGTCGGGTGTTTTGTCTCAGCAACGAGGGAAAAGTCACTAAGATCGTGGTGCGCACTTGCAGTCCTGGTACTTGGGAGGCTGAGTTTGGAAGATCACTTGAGTCTGTGAGTTCAGAACTGGCCTGGGCAACATAACAAGATCCCCATCTCAAAAATTAAAACGAAACAATCCCATCCTTCTTTAGAGAAAAGAGAATTTGATGTGGTCAGCAACCTTCTAAGCAAGGACAAGTGCATCAGCTTCCTCCAGTGTTTCAAAACACCTTAGATTTAGATAGTGCGCTGTGTGCTTGGTTAGGAACTGGACTGTTGAAGATAATAGGCTTCTTATTTACCATGAAATTTAACAGAAAAACGACTGCATGCTTCCTTTCGTTTAATGGATGGCACTTTCAACACTGGCCCCACTGTTTCTTACCAAGTATATGCATTTTATGCCCCTATTGGAGCCAAAAATTGTACAATGTACTTGTGTGTGTATAATAACTCGAAAAAGCAAAACACTTTGTTTAATAAACACCTATTTGAAGATTTGGTGGACTTTGCAGAAGAGAATGGATTTTAATTGAATCACTAAACCGTAATATAGGTGTCTTCAAGGCTTCTAAAAGTGAACTTTAAACTATTACTAATAAAATTTGTATTTTCCACTGGTAGGAAATTTCAATTAGTGGATTGGGTACTTGACACAGCAACAATGGAAACCAGTTTAAAAATATGTTTTTTACCTGGTATGATGATGCATGCCTATAATTCCAGCACTCTGGAAGGCTAAGGCAGGAGGATTGTTGCGTGTTCAAGACTGGCCTGGGCTACAAAGTGAGCTCAAGGCCAGCCTGAACTGCATAGCGAAATCCTGTCTCAAAAAGACCAAAAAAAAAAAAAAAAGTTATTTGACTGTTTGGCATTCTGTCCAGCTGATACAATTCCAGGAGCTCTTAATGAATTAAAATTGCATTTACCTGAAACCAGCAAAGTTACTGACTTGTTCAAAAATAATTATGGACAATGTAGGTTAGAAGACATGCATTAGCATTGCTGTGTGATCATCAGTGGCATCAGTGTTGTGTCCTCCAGATTCGTGGTCCTATGTACCAGTGCGCACAGAGTGGGTTTCTGTGTACTTAAGTGTACAGAAAACATCGCGCAGAAGGTGGACCATGTAGTAGGGAATCATAGAGTAATTTCAAAAATACCAGCACCAGGCAGAAAATGAAATGAATATTTTCTCTGGGGAGAGCCATGCCCTTAAAGGGGGGAAAACCCAACAGTTATTCGTCTCCATGTAAAACCTTAATATATAGTTAATGATTATGAAAGTCAACCAGCTCTTAGGGAGTAATTATGCAATTGACTGTAATCTCTGCTTGTAATACATCTTTTACATTTTCTTTATAGTCTCCCCTCCGATATTTTATTATTTTCCTTCTTTAGGAATAATGTGAAACGTTTATTTTATATATTGAATAAAAATAACACGCTGGGCTTGGTGGTGCATGCCAGTAACCCTCGCTACCTGGGAGGCTGTGATAGGTGGATCACAAGTTTGTGGCTAGCCTGAGGAACTTAGTGAGACCCTTTCTCAGAATAAAAGGGACTGAGGGTATAGTTCAGTGGTAGACCACCCCTGTGGGACTGGTTTTACCCCCAGTACAGCAGCAGTAGCAACAACCACAAAATACACAACAAAATTATAGCAAGTAATCCCACTGTACAGCAGCATTGTAAAGAAAACTGTCCCTTTACCTCCATCCAAGATTTAAATATAACCTGGTGAGACCACTCTTGCTCTGCCAGGTACTTCTAGTCCTACCCAAGTCCTTTTGCATTACTGTACTGCTAGTTGCTGTAGTTTTATTGAAATAAATCTTACTTTTAATCAAGCATCTGAGAAAACAAGATACCTCAGGAACAATATATACAACTCACCCTTCATCAGTTTTAAATGAGTATTTGCCTCCCACTACTAGCCTTCTTTGACACTCAAATTAGAGCAGAAAATCGTCCATGATCAAGTATCTTCCTTGCCCAATAATTCAAAGTAAAAACCCAGAATGATTAATGAAAAATGTAAGAATTAACCCACCCTTAAATTTGTTTTAAATATTCATAGGGTCTAAAAAGCCTTTAAAGTTTGTAACTCCTAGTGCAGACATTATCTGAATGCGTGCCTTCGTGGCAGACCACCTCTTCAGCTGCACTTGGGACAGAGGTTGGGGTTTGAAGCACCTGGGCTCTCGATGGGCCATTCGGAGGCACATTGGTTTGTGTTGTTGCAGCTCTACACCATGTGATACAGCTTGTCTTTCCTTTAGCAAGGTTTTTGTTGGAAGGGCATTATGCTTGACCTCCAAGTTTGGCTGGCAGTTTATTAAAAAGATTCATAACCTTTGAGTTTTGCTGATACTTTAATCTTTTAACTGAGATCTGGCTGTGTCCTAAAGGGTGCCATAACTTTGAATCCTGCCTGGCTGCAAGAACCTCTGGAGTACTGAGAATTTCCAGTAAAACTCGGGCTTTCCTTCAGCCAGCCCCAGCCCACTCCAGGCATCCCCCTAGGAAAATTGCCAAGCATTCCCAGGAAAGCCACCTGGCAAAGCGCCAGACTGAGCTCCTAATTGTTGTCTGGCTTCTTCCCTCTGTGCTCTCTTGTCCTCTTCTTCTCACGCCTTCTTAACCCTTTCTTCAGTATCTCACACTTTCTGTCAATTTTCTGGGCCCTTGGTTGAATGGTGTTCTAAAGCCTTGCTACAGTGGTGGCGATCAATGGCACGCGTGCTCTAGCAGGCTGTTTGTATCATTGAAAGCTCTGAAAGGTTCGCCATCACTGCCCAAGCATATTCGTTATAATCCGTTTTACAGGCAAGCGGGAGATCCTGGGCTGCTTCTTCCCGGCAGCCCTGAGGTCCATGTGCCTTGCCTTCCTTTGCTACTTGAAAGACTGAGGCAAACCTGGGTTGGTCTGCATGGCTCTGACATAGTCTCAGATGGCAGCATTTGGCTTCTGTAATTTGATGAAGACGTTGGGTCTTTTGGCATCCAGAATGGTCAGGTGAGGGTTCAGCTTGATGGCGTCTGTGAACAGGTCGGGGGCTTTCTGTTGTTTACCATCCTTCCGGACTTCAGTGGTAACCACGGTCTCATCATTTACGGACCGGCATCTCCTCCATTATCTCTCGTCCTCATCTGCTTCCTGAGGCATGTGTGTCTGGTTCAGTCACAACCTCATTGTCAATTCCTAGGCCACTTTCCTTACTTGATAACCATTGGCATTTCTCTGCAGTCTTATTATTTGTTTTTCCTTTGTTAATATCTTCTGATTTAGCTTTGTGAGTCGAGGCAGTACTTTCTTTATCTTCCATGCTCTCTGCTATTCCTGGGTGCACAGCATGAAAAGATTTTGCTCACATGTTTTCCTGACAGCCCGAAGTTCTTCACTCTGAGGGACATGAGACTGTGGGTTGAGTCTGTGGTCCAAGGAGGAATTTGAGGCTAAGGAGGTTGCAGTTCATTTCCAGACCCAGGCGCTGGCTCAGCATAACCACAGAGAACCTTTCCCCACTGTTTTAAATTGTCAGCATTATTTTTTATAAATAATTGTGCTATGTATTTCATCTTGATATTATTTCTAGTACTGGAGATACAAAGTATGTACAGACTTTTAAAGAGTTGTAATTTATTTTAAGCAGTTTTTGCAGATTTGACCCCAGCAAAGTGTCTTACCACAATGTTGACATTGCAAGCATTGTGCATTTATGTAAAACATTGGAACTTCCTCAGTAAAGGAAGTAGGATTCATTTAGTACATCTGTTTTTGTGAAAGATAAATTTTCTTTTGATGGGGAGGTGTAGGGTTTTGCTATGTAGTCCATACTGGCCTTGAACTCATTATGTAGCCCAGGCTGGCCTTGAATTTGTGGCGATCCTCCTGCCTCAGCCTCCTGAGTGCTGGGATTACAGGCATGCGCCACCATTCCTGGCTCTTAAGCTAAAATTTTTTGATCTCAGCTCTTTGGGCAAATGTACATATGGTGGTGACCCATTGAGGGTTCCCCCACTCCCTGTTCCCTTCCAAGTGTCCCATCTCCTCCCTCTTGAGATTTTTGATTGATCTGGGAAGATTGCCGGTGAGTGTATCTCAGATGACCACGGTTATAAAGCTGGGTGTGCACAGTTACCAACCACAGCAGTAGGCATTTATAAATTTTGCAAATGTTTGACCTGTTTATTTATGAATACAATTTGTCTGCTCATAACTGTTAAACCTGTTTGACTATAATTAGTATATCTAAGTGTTTCTTATGGCTTTTGGTTAGATGTCCCCATAAAACCTCATGCAATCATAGGTGGGTCTTTTTCAGAGGTCCCTAGATCTAAAGTGTGAAGCTGGGATTGTTCATGGTGCAGTGCTAAGATCAAGGGCACCAAGGTCAAGGGTGTGAGAGCTACCTGTCCTAAGCAGTCTAGTTAAGAAAAAAGGGGCAGAAAGACACTGTTAAGGTCCATTGTTGCTTTGGTACCCTGTACCTATAATGAACTGTTTTTCCTCTGAAATGCCATCCTGCCTTGGCATCAGCCGATTATGGATTGAAACCACTATAAACTGTAAGCCAAATAAACCTTTCCTCCTTTTTCTTGGGAGTGTTGGGTATTTTGTCTCAGCAACAAGAGAAAAGTAACTAAGACAGAAATTGGTACCAGAAGTGGGGTCTTGACTGTGACTGCACCTGATCATATGGTTTTAGGAGCCTTTGGAGCTGGTTTGTGAGAAGGGGAAAAGTTAGGGAAGGTTTGGAGATCCCGTAGAAAAAGTAAAACTGGAACACCTGAGGCTGTACTTGATAGGAGGTTCTAATCAGCACTATAAGACCAGAATTCTGATAGCAATTCTGCCAGTAAAGAGCAGGAGATTTCTGCTGGGACGAAGGACTGCATTGGTTGTTGGACTCCACATGATTTCTGCTATTTCTAACTTGGCAGAAAGTTTGTCTGCATTTTGCACATGTCCAGAGACTTTGCCCGAGACTGAGATTAAGGGCTGTGGACTAATTAATCTGGCAGAAAATTTCGAGGCAGTTTAATGTTGGGGTAGTGGCATGCCTGCTACAGAGGGCTTTTAGCCAGATTTACATTGAGAATCAAGAGCATAGAGCCTGGGAGAATGATTTGAAATGTTGTGAGTTTGGCCAGAGAGGTAGCTCCAGTAAAGCAGTGGACTGCAAAGATAGAGCAGACAAGATCTTGATTGCTGAGAAGGAACAGAATAGAAAAGATGGCCTGAGGGCATCACAAGAAGCAGCAGGACTCCACCTTTTGTAGCCTCAAAATTGCAAAAGTGAAAGATTTTGCTGTGACAGGAGTCCTAGAGCATCATGTTCCAGAATGGCAGGGGCCATAGGGAAATTGTTCCTCAGGGTTTGGTTCATAGGCACTGGACCCCAACAGCCAAGACGGAAGGAAGCCTGGCTACTGCTCCAGCTGGCAGCAGACCCTGGCACCATCCATGTGGTGCTTCTTTTAGATGTGTACAGAATGCAAAAATTTTGGGGTTAGGAAAGCTCCCACCCAGATTTCAGAAGAAGGCCTGAGAGGCTAGGCAGTGTGCCCCTGAGAGGGCTGTGTGTAAAGCTGTGAGGGTGAAGCTGAAGGTGCAGTAGAGACCCCAGAAGTTCGGAGAAGCCAGGTTTGTGGGTCGTCTCAGGAAAACTGCAAGGAGGGAGCAGAGCAGGCCCAAAAGAGGAGCTTTGGGAGCTACCACCACTGGCCGTGCCATAGGGGCAGAGCCACCCCAGCCCTTTGGAGCTTACATCTTGCTACAGATTGCTGGGGATGCTGGAAGTAGCACTGTGGGATTGGTTTTGCTTTGGTGCCATTCTTTTGTATCCCCATTTGTAACTTTTGGAATAGAAATTTCTTGTGCCATTGAATGTTGGAAAGTGTTTAACTTTCTTTTCATTTGTACAGGGGATTGCAGCTAAGAGTTTGCCTTAAACTTCAGAGGAGACTTTTGGGCTTGGACTTTTCACCAGTGCTGAAACTGTTAGGACTTTGGCAACTCTTGGAGATGAACTAAATATTTTTTGCATAAAGAGATGATATAGGACATATGATATGTGGACTTGTAAATAACCTAAGGGAACTACTCTAACTCCCAACCTGCTAGATGTCTAAAATGCCAAGTTCATGTTCTCTAAAATCAAGGAATGTATTCTAAGAACAATGGAAGCTGAGAGTAGGAAGAATTTTTAAGAGAGAGATAACTTTTGCCTAAGAGAGATAAAAGGAGGCCCAGAAAGCGGGTTGCCCATTGGTTCTGCTTTTCAAGGGTGTTTTGTTGTGCAAAACCACAAGGTGAGGTGGCTTCAAGGTGGGACAAAACTATAGTCAACTAATAAGATTACAAGTGTAGTTGCTTAGGTAATACTGATCCAATGGGAATTCACAAGGTGGGAGTGAGGTGGGACAAAACTATGGTCAACCAGTAAGACTGTAACAGGCATAGTCACTTAGGTAACATTGATTAGATGGGAATGAAATGGGGAAGCAGATTAGATTGCAAGGGTACATGGGATGGGCGAGGACTTTCCTGGAAGGAGTAAGTTAAGGAGGGTTTAGACCCCCACCCAAGGTGATTGATGCGTATGTAAAATACCAATCACTGCTGTTCATCCCTAGGAGAAGTAATGGGTGTGTAGTCATGACCTGCAAGAAATGCAGCTCTACTCACAGTTGTCTGTTACACTGACTTGTGAAGGGCCCAGCTCTGACTGCCTATAATATTTCTAAACAACTTAGCTGTCTATAATAGAGATATACATGAGTCTTTGGGGGCCAGGGCAAAATGTTCTGGTTTTTGTTTAGTTGTCCCCATAAAGCCTCATGCAGTCAGAGGTGGCTGGATCTAGAGTGTGTGACCCTAGAATTATTTCAAGGCTCCATGCTAGGCTCAAGGGGCTAGGATTCAGGGTGTGAGTGCTACTTGCCTAAGTAGTCTGGATAAGATAAGAGGGGCAAAAGGATGCTGTTAACGTCCCTTGTTGCTTTGCTACCTTCTCCATGCCATGAACTGTTCTCCTGTGAAACCATCCTGCCTTGGACCCAGCCTATTATGAAACCTCTACAAACTGTGAGCTGAATAAACCTTTCCTCCTTTAACTTACGGGTATTGGGTATTTTGTTTCAGCAAAGAAAGAAAAGGAACTAAGACAGTGTTTGTACTTGCAAAAATATATATGTTATTATTGCCTATTTTATAATGTAAAATGGCCTTTGAAGTATTGTGTCATGTTTTTGTTTCTTAAATAAATACCCTTTTAAGAATATAAATGGACGCCTTTGAAGAAATAATTTTTTTCAGAATATTCAGGATTGCAAGAATGTTTTACCTTGTTTTACTGGAAATGACATTCAATTTTGAATATTTCCTTTTACATGCCTACCTATGACCTACATTAAAAGATTGAGAAAACCCTAGGTTGCCTTTGTTTATTCTTGTTTTTTTCTTTTGGCATTCTAACTACTCAGAACTTGAAATTAACTGATGGCACATGTCTGTAATCCCAGCACTCTGGGAAGCTGAGGCAGGAGGATTGCAAGTTCTAGCCAAGCCAGGGCAGGTTAGTGAGTTTAGAGACCTTGGCTCAAAATAAAAGATAAAAAATGAGCTCAGGATGTAGCTCAGTGCAAAATCCCTGGGCTCAATTGTCAGTAACACACACACACACACACACACACACACACACACATATACACAAACTGGCTTTAGACTTTGTACCTTTATTTTACATATTAAATGATTGGCCCTGAGTTGTTTTGGAGTTTCCTAAAAAACAAAAACAAAAACAAAAACAAAAACTACCTATACTAAGGGCACTAAATAAATGTTCATTTTATGAAGACTTCATTTTTACCCAAATATGTAATGATCTCATGAATTCTTTGGTGTTGAGACCTGACTTTGAATATTGAAGAAAATGATGCTTCTAAAGCTTCTCTAAACATGCACTCCTTTTTAATAGTTCATTTCAGCTCAATATAGACCTTTTGAAGCATGTGCTTGATAGTCAGCGTTTTGCTGTATTACTGTGAATACAAAGTGTTTTTTGCCATACATAGCCAATGTATGTATATATGTATGCATGCATGTATGTTTGTTTGTTTTGGTGGTAGTGTCTCTCTCTATGTAGTTCAAGTTGGCCTTGAACTCACTGTGTACCCCAGGCTGGCCTTGAATGCAGGTTGATCCTTCTACCTCTGTCTCCCAAGTGCTGGGATTACAGGCGTGTGCCACCACACCCAGCTGCAGTTAGTAGTTTGAGGATACAGATGTGGAAAGAAATCATTTTGCATAGATAGCAACACTGTATAGTAGCAGTTAAGAGTGGGTTCTGGAGCTGCCGTGGTTGTATGCTCTTGGTTATGTTGCTTACTGTATGGAAGCTCAATTTCCTTGTGACTAGAATTAGAAATACTATATTAGAGTTGTGAGGCTTGAGTAAGATAATCTGTGTACTTGCTGTATGTTAGCTGATATTACTGGTTACTGAGGAGCTTGAAGTGTCTCATGTCCCTCTTAGGGGCAGTGGAGAGCATTTGAGGGGTTCATTCGGGTCTTACGTGGTCTGATCGACATTTTAGAATTGTATGAATCACTGTGTTTCCAGCAAATCAGTAGTTTTGAGGAGTGAGATTAGACAAGACTGTTAACCTTTCAGAGATGGTGATCTGATTATTGCAGTAATGATAGAATGAGTGATTGGGAGTAAAAATAAAAATATTTTCACATGAAAACAGCAGGGCTTGATTGATTTGAGTGGAAAGGTAAAGGAGTCAGGGGTGTCATTCCAGTTTTGTGTTTTGGTGACTGAAGAGATGGTGGTAGTTATAACTGGTTTGTGGATCTGGGTAGGAGGAAGTGGTAGAGAGGATAGAGACAGAGTTCAGTGTTGTTGATAGTTACGCAATACGTAGGTAGTCAGATTCAGTAGACAGTACCTCATCCAGCACAGCTCTTGAACACTCCCACGGGGAGGACCGAGAAGAAACGAAGGTAAGAGAGAAAATGTAAAAAGCTGAGGTCGTGTGGAGTCCTCTCTCTTGATAGAGAAAAGAATCCACCCAGTGACTGCAGTGTGTTTATACACACAGCAGGTTGATGTCAGGTGAAACCCCTCTGCCTAACAATTTGTTTGCCTAGGTCGCCTCAGGTGCCTTGTGTTTTTGGAGCTGGACGGGCTTTAACCTGGCACGTGTGATCGATCTTAGCTTCAGTCGGTCCCCACAAGACAGGTTAGTTTATATTTCTGGTTGGTAGAAGAGTCACGATTAGAGAGATGTGTAATAAATAAAAATTAGCTTTTACAGTGTTTGATACAGTGTCATTCAATAAATGTTAGCATTACTAGGTGTGGAAGTGCATGCCTGTAATCCCAGCAGTCAGGAGGCTGAGGCTGGAGGATCACTGAGTTCAAGACCAGCCTGAACTACATAGCAATATAGGGGTCTTTTAGAGAAAGGCTATAAATAAAAGGAGAAGGGCTGGAAGGTGGAACATTTAATGTCTGGATGGATAAAAGAATAATCATAGGAGAAGACCAAGAGGGAGTGGTGAATTTAGTGGTGGAACTAAAATAGTTGATGAACTACTGTATTTAGTGAGATTTCGTAAGAGCAGTCATTAGCTGGGTATGGTGGGACAGGCCTGTAATCCCAGCTACTCTGGAGGCTGAGGCAGGAGGTTCACAAGTTTGAGGCCAGCCTGGGCAATTTAGCCCTTGTCTAAGTGAGTGAATGAAGATGCAATGCAGCTCAGTGGCGGATATCTTACCTAGCATGGGTGAGGCCCTGGGTTTAAGCCCCAGTACCCCATTAAAAGGGGGCTTCATTTAGGTCAGGTGAAACAGATGTGTAGTGAAGTACACCTTAAAAGGGTTCATTGTAGTGTTTGAAGGTGGAATGCCAGTGGTGAGCTAGGCTAGGGAGTTGTGTGGAGTGATAGGAGAGAAGCCATAATAGAATGTATTAGAAAAGAAATACAAAATGTGCTATAAAATGGGCCAGTTTTACCGAGGTGGTCCAAGAGCCAGTTACTTCCACCTATGACCTTTAAAAACGTTTCCCTTGATGAAAATATGTTGCAAGTTCTTTCGAATTCAATTATCAGTGATTTTTTTAAAGTAAAAAAGTAAGCAAGAAAAATTTAAGAATATACAGAATATAGTTCCATTTTTATATGTTAGGCTTAAATTTAGTGTAAGTTTTTTTTTTTAGCTCTTGAGTTTTAATCCTCATCTGCTTTGCTAATGAGCATTTAAAATATTTTCATAAACCTGGTAACTTTTTGCTGTTATTTAATCCTAAACCTGTGATTTATTCTTAATCTGTTTCTTAGTAAGCTTCTTAAATTTCAGTTCAGCTTTTGTCTGAATACTGTTGTAATTATTAACATTGTATAATGTTAATTATAAATTAACATTCCTAATAAACTTTAATCAGCATTTAGTTTTTAGCTGGAAGAGCTAATTTAAACATGTTAAATTGTTTAAAATCCTGCCATGTCTGCACTATCTGTTGATTCTGCTAGTTCTGTAAAGCTTTGTGTGGTAGAATTGGGATTCCTTGGATTATGCAGTAACAGTGGTGACTTTCCAGAATTTTTACTTGTTTCTTTTCCCTCGCTTTGTGCTACTGTGGATTGAACCCAGGACCTTCACACTAAACTATATCCCCAGCCTCCTGCACCTTTTTTTGTATGTCTTTTTGAGACAGGGTTTCACTGCGCAGTTCAGGCTGGTCTTGAGCTCACTTTGTGGCCCAGGCTGGCTTGAACTTGCAGCAGTCCCCTTGCCTCAGCCTCCCGAGTGCTGGGATTACAGGCGTGTGCTACATGCCCCAGCAACCAATTTGTTTCTTTTCTTCTTTTTGGTTTTTGTTTTTGTTGATTTTTTTTTTTTGAGATAGGGTCTCTCCCATGTAGTTCAGACTGGCCTCAAATGCTTGGTGATCTTCCTGCCTTAGGCTACCAAGTGCTGGGGTTATAGATCTGTTTAATTCTTACATAGTAATTTTATTTTATTTATTTATTTATTTTTTGGTCTTTTTGAGATAGGGTCTCACTGTGCAGTTCAGGCTGGCCTTGAGCTCACTTTGTAGCCCTGGCTGGTCTTGAACTTGCAATAATCTTCCTGCCTCAGCCTCGTCAGTGCTGGGATTACAGGCATACGCCACCATGCCCAGCCTCTTAGATAGCAATTTTAGCTCCCAATATTTATAGACCATTTTATTGTCATTCTGCTGTGTATCAAGCCTTGTCCCGGCATGAAGTCTCTTTGTGAAGTTTGGCATGGCACCTTATGACTGGCCCATTTCAGGACCTCATAGTCTCCATGAGGGCCATTCTTCTATGCTGGGCTCATCTTTAGTGAAAGAGTACATTTAAACGCAAAAGTTAACTTCAGTCTCTTATAAATTGTTCCTGTAAAAGTTTGTCTGGGCCCCTAATTTGCATATTCAACACTCAGGGACCTTGCAGCCCTGCCCCCCACTGACACAGGCCTGCGGCTGCAGCCTCTGCAGTGCTCCCCAGCCGCTTGTCGGGTTATTCTAGGAGGGCTCCCTCCTGTGTACAGACTCGTGCACCACAGCACAGACCTGTACAGTAAATGCCCACTTCGGTGTTACAGGTTAAAAAAAAAGTTACGAGCATCTTACCTGCTCCCCGCCTCAATTTGTGTTACTCGAATTACGCATTTCATGGACGTGCAAAGTTTCCAGGAAGGGAAGCAGGGTGTGTATTTACTGAATGTGTTGGGTGCCTGTTTATATATGTTACATGACCCGGATAGGAGCCCTGTGACAGGTAGTTCAGTCCTCATTAGAGAAATAAAGTGGCTTTGCCCAGTTCGGAAAACTAGTTACAGGCAGGATCAGGAAAATAATGTAGCTATTTTGACTTTTTAACCTAGCATTATTTCCACTCAGAGGTGCTCTTCGTGGGGGACAGTACCAAGGGTCCTTCCCCTGCTGTTTCTTGGCTTCCCGTCTGTTTTCGGATGTGTGTGTGTTTTCCTCTGGCCACTTAGAGCAGACTGGATGTTGAGAACTATCACTGCCATTTTGCTGACTCTGGTCTTTAGGGAACAATCTCAGCAGAACATCTTTCTCGTCAGGTCATTAGGGAGCAAAACACACCGAAAAACTAGGGTGTGCTTTGCCTTATTCTGCAAGGGCATGGTAGGAAGTTGAGTTACAATTTTCCACTAAGTTCACTTCTCCTTCTGAAGTGTGTTAATTTAAAACATTTAGGATCTGGGGACATGGCTCAGAAAGAGAACGCATGTTTCGCATGCACAAGGCCCCAGGTTCAGTCCCCAACACTGCAAAAATCAAAACTAATACCAAAAAAAAGTTTGAATATGCAGAGACAAAATTAAATGTTATAGGTTTGAAGGCTTCATATCTTCCGTCTTGTCAACACAGGTTGGAAAAACAGGACATCGTAAATGAAAATGAGAACCACATAAACCCGCATTTAGACATAGCTGTGTGTTCCAGTGGGAAATTTTATTACTCACTTTTCCTGTCGCTGGGACGACACACTCAGTACCCACAACTTAAAGGAGGAGAGGTGAAGAGGGGATTGCAGGGAGCGGGGGGAATGGGAGAAACAAAGAGAATCGAGTTACAGCGTGTACAGGTACAGTTCCCTCTGATGAATGTGATCATTATGTACACATCTAAAATGTACCAATAAATGTAATTAACTTTAAAAGAAGGAGGAAAGGTTTCTCTTGGTTCAGAGTTTGCAGAGGATTCATTCCAAGGTTGGCTGGCTCCAAGGCAGGCATGGCAGGAAGGAGGGAGTGGCAGAGAGCTGCCCATCCCCGGGCAGCCTGGAAGGAGAGCAGAGAGCAGAGAGCGGAGCTGCAGACAAGAACCCACCCCTCCAGGTCACGCCGGGCGCCCACCTCCAAATGCAGTAGAGGAATCCAGTAATGAGTATAGCGCCCCACGATCCAATTGCCTTCCTAAAGCGTCACCTCTGAATATGGAAGACTTTTGGGGGCCATAGTAGATCTAAAGCACAGTAGAGGTACAGTTCCATTTCATTGGTAAGGATTATGGACGGTGCATTTAACTTCCATTTTTAACTTATACTTTGCCCACCCTCAAAATGAATTTAAGGCAGTGGTTTTAGCGTATGAAATAATTTTTACAGTGATACGTCTATTCTGTTTTTTGCTGTACTTTTTGTAAAGGTTTTTTTCTGAGTAGCTGTCTACAGAGTTCAGTGATAGTTTATGAGCCTTGGAAATGTTTTCTCTGCCAGAACAAATCACCTCTCAAGATGTCCTTTCTAATTTGCAAACAAAATCAATATTCCAGTTTTTAAAATTAGCATACTCTTAGACAAGATAGATAATTAATAGCTACAGGATATTTTCGTCATGTTTCTAGTAGTGTTAACCTAACACTGAGGTTTATTTTTATTTGTTTGTGTTCCTTTTTCCTTTGAGACAGGATTTCAGAGTGTAGTTTAGGCTGGCATTGAACTCTTTGTGATCCTCCTGCTTCAGCCTCCTGAGTCCTGGGATTATAGGTGTGTGCCTATAGTTGGCAAAGTTGGCATTTTATGTGGAAGATTGCTGTCTGGGTGGTTAATTTATATTATATCTGATAGAGATATATTTTTGTTTAGTGCAGGGTAGGTCACACCAGACAGTGTGGAGCTTGGCCCACAAAGATCAGTCATGTCATTTTGGGCGAGGCTTGTGTCTCCAGTCCCCTTGGAGAAGGAGTTCAGCAACATGGCAGTCATTCAAATGATCATGCCAACATGATGATGTCGTAACATAAACTCCAGATGTTGAAGCTTGAGTGAATGTGCCCAGTTGGCATCACTATAGGCCACACGGCACTGCTGTGCCACATTGTCACATACTAATGCTACCGGGAGCTTCAGATTTGGAAACCTCCCTGACACCGCCCTGTCTGCTTCTTCCCTTGATTTATTTTCACCCGTAGTTTTCATTTAATCCAAAACCTGAGCATACTAGCTTTCAGTGAGTTCTGAGTTCTTCTGGTGAGTTGTTGAGCCCAGTGGTGGCTTACTAACCCTCCGAACTTGTCGTTGGTGTCAGAATTGAGGGCAGTCCTGGGACCCACTAACCCCAGCTATGTGGTTTGTTTTTATGCATTAAAGTCTTTCATCTTATATGTCACTGCAATAAAAATGTGCATAAATTCAATTTTAAAATACCTTCCAAACATTATAGTATAGCTGGCACATAGTAAAGTAACATGAATGTATTAAAACATTTGTTAAATTGATGAAAAGTAACATTATTGGAAATGCATCTTTTAATGAGACGCGTGAGGTTATTTTTAAACATTCTTCCAGTTAGTTTCTGTCTGTCTGTCTGTTGTTTTTTTTTTCCTTTTGTCTGGGAATCAAACTCAGGACCTTGAGCTTGCTTGGCAGGCTGCTGTGCTGCTGAGCTATATCCCCAGCCCCTGCTTTTTTTTGAGGCAAGGTTTCTCTGTGAAGTTCAGGCTGGCATTGAACTCACTTTGTAGCTCAGGTTGGCCTCAAACTTGCAGCAATCTCCTCCTGCCTCAGCCTCCCAAGTGCTGGGATTACAGGCATGTTCCACTACAGTTGGCTCCAGTTAGTTTCAATCTGGATAAATAATTGTGGATAAGTAATACTGACCTTTGCAATAAGACAGTATTTAGTATCTTTTTGTTCTGTTTTGTCTTGTTTTTTGAGACAAGGTCTATGTAGTTGAGAGTGGCTTTGAATTTACCGTGATCCTCTTGCCACAGCCTCCCGAGTGCTGGGATTACAGGTGTGCGCCACAGCACCTAGCTCAGTATCATTTTTGTTTCTCTCTCTGTTCTTTTAGAAGTATAAGTTCTGAGAAATCTGTTCATGTAGGTAACTGGATTTTGAGCATTTTCAGCATCACCAGGGTGTGGAGTGGGGAGAGAGGACCCTTCTACATTGTTGGTAAGAATGTAAACTAGTACAGCTACTTTGGAAATCAGTATAGAGTTTCCTCAAAAAAACTAAAAGTAGAAATTTCATTCAACCCATCCATGTATTCCTTTTAGTATCTTTCTGAAAGAGTTAAAGACATCATATTACATTAAATGTATTCCCACGTTTATAGCAACACAATTCACAATGGCTAAATCTTGGCAGATGAATGGATAAAGAAAACGTCTTTATACACAACAGAATACTACTCTGCCATGAAGAAGAGCACCTTGAGACCATAACGTTAAGTGAAGTAAATCAGCACAGAAGCTTAAACATCACATGGCTTCTCTTACATGAGAAATCCAAAGTATAAGTAACTTAAGGAGCAAAAGAAAAAATCAGAAAACAAGGCAGATCTTTTGTAAACAGCAACAGATATTTTGTACATGGGAGGAGGGTCTACAGATGAGGGGAGGGGCAGATTGTGGGGGGAGAAAGTAAAAAGAATTAAGGTATGTTATGTACATGTACTGACTCCCCACAATGAATATAATCATTATGTACAATAAGTAAAAATATCAAAGAGTTTTCAGCATTCATTCAGTTAGCTGAACTCCATCAAGTGATCTGTAATAAAAAATTATTTGACAAGGTTCTTCAGTTTTGTTGGAAATAAGTTAGACACCACCCGGCTTGCTAGTTATTAGAGTTGCTAGAGACCTACAATTCTGGGACATGCACCAAAGAGGCTTTCACTAACCCTTCTTAAGTAACTATTAATTGTATCTATTAGTCTTCTGCTTAGGGGAACATTTCAGGAAGTACTTACACGAGGGAAAATTCAAAAGGTTATTTTTTAGATAAATTGTTTTTAATCAAGGCTTTAAACTTTGATTCAGAAGTAATCCACTTAAGGCCATTATCTGCTCTGTAACCTTTTCGGAAAAACTGTTCTTCACTGTCAAACCAGTCAGACCTACTTTCATGCTAGAAAAATCTGATTTCACTTTCCAGTTCGAATAAATGTGGTACAGTGTGTTCCTGTGACAGCTATGTGTCTGCTTCCTCTCTCGCTGTGCTGTCCGCCGGTCTAAACCCTTGGACTCCAGGGATTCTCCTACCTCAGCCTCTGAGGTGCTTTTCCAACTGTTGCGCGCCGCCACACCTGGCTGTTTCTGTCTGTTTTGCATGCTGGGGATTAAACCCAGGGCCTTGTGCATGGAGGCAACGGCTCTACCACCCAGCTACGTACACCTCAGCCCCTTCTTCCGATCCGTAATCCTCAGTAGGGGGAGGGAAGGGAAGGAGCCTTGTTTTAAACGTATATCCTCATTAACACCATCTTCCTTGCCTTTTATTGGAAACTGTCTTAGCTCTGGTTGACAGGACTCTTCCTGCAAAGTAATGCATTCTCTGATGATTGAACATGGAATAAGAGTGGTAAACTTTTTAGATAAAAATTGTAGTGAACTTCTCCTCCACTCTTCAAAACATTGGGAAGTAAAACATATTATTACGGTTCCACATTTCTAAGTTCATTTATTCCAGAAATAACGTATCAAACAGGGAATTCCAGAGTTAGTTTATGATCCCATGAGAGTGTTTTGCAGACCGGGCATGATGGTGGATGCCTGTGATCCCAGCCCTGGCTAGGCCGTGGCAGGAGGGTTGAGATTTTAAGGTAGTGCTGAACTAACAGACCCTGTCCAAAAGCAAAAAAACCAAAACAAAACAAAACATGCTTTACAGACAGAATCTTTCAGAATGTTCCTTGCTTAGCACCATAGAAGTTTTGTGCCCCAGCTGTATGGTAGGGATAGAGGAGAGGTGCGCCTTTCTTTGTAAAGTGGGTAAAGGCATCTATGAAAGGGGGAGCCGGGAAGAAAAATCACCAGGAGCCTTCTACTTGGCCATCTGATCCATTGTCATACAGGCTAGTTTTAAGAAAGGCTTTAGTACAAATGGAAATTGAAGGTCTGTGAGGTATTGTTTATTGTTGTCTATCGGTTTCCGTGTACCCCTCGGTCTTTCTACTTCCAGTAGTAGAAATAGTACAGTACTGTGAAAGACCCTGATCTAATACTTAGAGCAACCCCTATTTTATAGACAGGGAAACTGAGGCAAGGAGGTGCAATACTTGCCTGTGGTCTGTCAGTTAGGTAGATATCTCAGCCCAAAGCTCCCGAAATGTTTTTTCCTCCTGTGTCTCACTATTTAGTACATAGCTGGTCCATAGTAGATGCTTGTTATGTACTTGATGAGTGAATAACTCTGTATTGTTTTGTGAACTCTTAAATATGTAGCCTTGTAGTAGCTGAGTTTCAAGTGCCGGATGAGAGTAATGTTGCCTGTGATTCACCGAAGGGTTCTTGTGTTACCAAGTGGGTCAAATTGATCTCCCTTCAGTTCCCATGCTGGTGTCAGAGGAAGTGACTAATAGAACCATCTGCTTGGGCCTGCTTGGTGTTTTATTAATTGAAACAGAGGACAATAATAGTGCAATAGTGCTTGTTTGGTAGGGGACAACTGACTGTATGTTAATACTATGATCAGGACCAGGCGTGGTGGTGGAGGCCTATAATCCCAGCACTTGGGAGGCTGAGGCAGGAGAATCACTTCAGGTCAGCCTCAGCTTTACAGTAAATTCAAGGCTAGCCTAAACTACATAGCCAGACCCTATCTCAAAAGAAACAAACAAGCAAACAAACCAAAACTGTGGTGAGATGCCTTCAGAGACAAATGTACTTCTGAGCTTGTGTGACCAATATACTTCTGTTTCTGTGTTACAGATACTCTCTGAAACCAAATGACCAAATCTTGGCTGAGGACAAGCACAAGGAACTGTAAGTTTATTAACCCTAGGCTGTGTACACTTCTCTGTTTAGGAAGTAGTTGTATGTAAACAATCTCATTTTAAAAATTACATAAAATACAAAGGTGTGTAATTAACACTATGACCTTACACATGGTAGGATTAGGATAATTTATACTAGATTATTTGTATTGCATAAGGTTAAGACTGGGAATAATTGTCTCTGTGTGCACATTAAAATATGTAGCATTGAACTGGGCGTGGTAGCACATGCCTGTAATCCCAGGACTCTGGGAGGCTGAGGCAGGAAGATCACAAGTTGGAGAGTGACCCAGCAGGCAGTATAGTGACTTAGTGAGACCCTGTCGCAAAATAAAGTTTTTTAAAAAAGTAATTGAGCTAGGGTTTAGCTTAGCAGCACAGTGCCTGCCTGGCAAGCTCAAGGTCGTGAGTTTGATTTCCGGTACTGGAAAAAAAACTTAAAAAGTAATTAAAAATATTTTAATTTTCTTTCTTTCTTTCTTATGTCTTTTTGAACTCACTTTGTAGCTCAGGCTGGACTTGAACTGGCAATGACCCTCCTGCCTCAGCCTTCTGAGTGCTGGGATTACAGGCGTGCACCACTTGATATACTTTAAATATAAAGCTTGTAATATGAATAAAATTTTGTGAGCTTTAAAAATTTTAATGTACTTCTGTTAAGATTCTATGTTTTATTTTTAGAAAACATAGGATTCTGGTATATTTTCTTTGCTATTTTTATTTCCTAAGGTGGTATTTAAAAGAACATTACCTGTCAGGAGCTGAGAAGCTTTTGGTTAAAAATGATAGGTTTGGGAATTTTTAAATTTATTGCAGCCTTTTGAACACTTTAAGATTATCTAAAGAGGGAAGCTTTAAAAACAAAACATTTTGTATGCTTCTCACTATTTTATAGCAAGTCCGCTTTTTATGTAGTGAGGAAAATGCTGAAATATTATATAGATACTTACTTCTAAATAATGCAGTGGAAGTATGAATTTGAGGAATTTAAGATTAACTATGCCCTTGGGTTGAACCATAGTTCTTGGTAAACACTGGTACATTTTACATGCCCCCTTTGGCATTTCTTTAATGTTCAATACTATCTACTGTGTTTTTTTGTTGATGTTTGTCTTTTTGAGACAGGGTTTCACTATGCAATTCAGGCTGGCCTTGAACTCACTTTGTAGCCCAGGCTGGCCTTGAACTTGCAGTGATCCTCTTGCCTCAGCTTCCTGAGTCCTGGGATTGCAGGTGTGCACCACCACACCTGGCTCCCATAACTATTTCAACACATATATCCTCAATTCATGTTTAATATTTTAGAATTTTTAAAAAAAATTTTTGCCTATTCTAGAATTTCTAATAAATGGAATCATATGTGTATGTTATTTCATATAAGACCTCTTTTGCTCAATGTTTTTTAGATTTATCAGTGTTATTGGATGTATTGGTTCATTAATTTCCGTTTCACTGGTGATTAACATTACATTATCATCTTTATTGGATAGTATTGTCACTCAGTTGAATTGACATTAGTTGATAATCTTAATCCTTTTGGCTTGTGGTTCTCTGTCTTAACAATTTTTGGCCTCTGCATTAAAGAAAACTCTCAGATGAATGTGCTACTATTAGAGCAAAATATTACTTAAAATACTCAACAGCAGCTCTCCATGAAAGCTGCTCATAAATAATCTGATTTGTTTCCTTGTAATTAAAATAGCCAAAATCTCACAGGGAAATGTTTGAGAAGGTGGAAATGCTAATTACCCTGACTTAATCATTACACACCATATACTCAGTGTGATTGAAATACATGGTGAATGTTTAAATTTAAAAAAATTACAGTAAACAACTCAGTGCCTTTAATTTTGAGACAGGGTCTCACTGTGTAGTTCAGGTTGGCCTTGAACTCACAGCAGTTCTCCTGCCTCAGCCTCCAGACTGCTGGGATTTTCTTAAAATACTCCCTCTTGCTTGAAATACACTTATCGTGTCATTCTTCCCACCTTCTGAAGCAGTCTGAAAGCCATCTTTTGTGTCTTTATGAGGCATGATAAAAAAATACAGTGAATGCCATGCTGTGTGGCAGCCTACAAAAAGCCAGACTTGTAAAATATTAGTGTGTGCCCTCATCCACCTTGTTCACCTGATCTTGCACCTTGCTCTTCCCCAAACTCAAAGTAACCAGGAAAGGTCAGTGTTTTGAATTGATTTCAGGACAGCAAGCCAGCCACAACAGCATAACCAAAAAGACATTCATAAAAGAAGATGGGGGCTGGGGGATTTAGCTCAGCGGCAAAAGTGCCTGCCTGGCAAGCGCAAAGTTGTGAGTTCGGTTCCCGGTACCGGAGAAAAACAAAAACCAACACACACACAAAAAGACATTCATAAAAGAAGACGTCAAGAACTGCTTCAGAAAGTGGCTAGTGTGGTGGGCTAAGTGTGTTGAAGTGAGGGGGAGGATTTTGAGGGAGATTAATGGCAATGTGTCTTCTTAAACATTCACTGTGGTTTTCTAACATCTCTCACACATGTATCAAAGTATTGAATTATCATGCTGTACCCTACACATGTCTATAAATATTATGTCCATATAAAAAGCCAAAATCTCTTTGTGCTTAAGACCAACATTTTAAAAAATATCCTAAGAGAACTGGGTGAGGTGGGGCAGGCTGGTTGTGTTGGACAGGAGGCTGAGGCGGGAGGGTCCCAAGTTCAAGGCAACCGCAGACAACTTAATGAGGACATGTCTCAAAATAAAATTTTTTAAGAAGTGCAAGGGATCTAGTTCAGTGCTAGAGGGCTTGTCTAGCATGGGTTCGGCTCCCATGCTCGGGGGACTATGGGGAAAACATAGATACAAAATTTCATTATCCAATTAATAATTGTATGCTTTATTTTCATGAAACGTTATTATTGCTTCAAATTTGTTCAAAACAGTCTTACTCAACATAATATTGTAAAAAAATTTTCGAGACTGTCACCTTGGCTCACTTAGTGACAATGTACTCTTATGCTGTATGTACCAATAGGAGCTTCCAATGCAGTGATAGCACTGATTATCTTATTATATTATGTGCAGTATCTGTGCTTTCACTGGAAACATTTTCAGTTCCTGAGATCTCGTGATTCCAGCTGCGTGCACACTTAGTGACACGTGTCTCGCACATGTGCTTGCTGTTTCCCTGGAGAAGACTGACAGCAGAGAGGAAAAAATTATTCAGCAGTGACACTTGTTTCTCTAAGCTGAATGGCTTTGCTCAAGTTTGTTTTTTGTTATTGTACATACTAAAGACCCCACGGGTTGATTTGGGGTAGGAAAAGCAGAATGGTTAAAGCTGTGTACGACTGATACAAAACAGTGGGATTAATACTTTGCTCTGTGCACGATTTCATAGTGAACAGGTTAATTTGTCTTCTGTAGGTTTTTTTAAAAGAGTAAAAAAACTTACTGGGGAAAAGAAAGGGGGAATAGGAATATCTCCTGAGACACAGGAGGCGTCCCGAATGGCTTGCCAATGAACCCCCCTCTCACAGGAAGCTGTATAGAGGAAAATCACTAGGTGGGTACAGTGTGGGCCAAAACTATGATAAACCAGTAAGATTACAAGTGTAGCTGCTTAGGTAATACTAATTAATAAAGGCATATGGACGACATCATTAACCTTGGTTGATAATCAATAGTCTTAGTTTTTGGAGTCTTAGTCTTAGTAGGCTTAGTTTTAATGGGTGGTAGAGCATGGCTCACCCCTAGTGAGACTCTCACAAGGTAGTACCAGTAATCTCAAGCTTCTGTTTATCCCTTAAGGAAGTATGTAAGCTGGCCACTGTAACTTTAATCTACCGATGTGCCTCAGTCACAGTTTTGATGTGATCTCACCTTTCGCAACTGATTCTCTCGAAGGCCTAGCCCTGACTGACTGACTGACTGACTCTCGAAGGCGTAGCCCTGAATGACTATAATATTTCTATTTAACTTAGCTATAATATTCCTCTTTCTAAAGAGCTATCCCTAACTGCGGTTAGGGGAGAAGGGACATAGCTTCCATCTAGCTGCTTTGAGCTGAGTAGGGTATTGCAGAGGGAGCAGTGAGCTTAACTATTATAATCTCTGAATATCAAGCACTTTGAAATACAAGGATAGCCCGAGGACTGTTATTTCTTACCTTTTTTTTTTGTTTTTTGTCTTTTTGAAGCAGAGTTTCACTGTGCAGTTCAGGCTAGTTTTAAACTTAGAGCAATCCTCCTGCCTCAGCCTCCTGAGTGCTGGGATTACAGGCTTGTACCACCAGGCCCAGCTTCTACTTAAGGTTTTAAACCGTGTCAGCCAGAACTACTTGTCAGAATTTCCTCCTCCTCTCTATGCTTGCAGCTTAAATTTAATCATAAGAGAAGTTTGTATATTGTTTGAGGACAGGTAAAGCTGAAACCATTTTACTGCAAAGGTTGTCCCTGATTCATAGTGAGGGACAGACACAAAGTAGGGGCAGAATTCCAGCCTGTCCTCACTCACTCCTGTTGTCCCTCACCCTCCGGCCACCAGCCCAAACCTGTCACTAGGTCTTCACGGGAAGCTCTTTGGTGGCAGCTGTACACTGCCAGCCACACACCAGCCCCCTTCGCAGATTTCACTGCAGCAGTCTGACATCCTTGTGCTCATTAGTGACTTGTCCCTGGTCCTTTGTGGACCTGTGAACTTGCCTAGTTTGTCCACAGTTGAACAAGTTTTAATATTTATAATAAATTTCTTTTCTTTTTTGCTTTTTTTTGGTTTGTTTTTGTTTTTGTTTTTCAACTTTTTTTTTTTTTTAAGAATAAAAGAAGGATAACAATAATGGGGGGGGCTTACCAAATTACAGACAAAGTGGTAGGAAATTATCAATG
>NW_004955437.1:17695562-17696917 GCF_000276665.1 Chinchilla lanigera | reverse complement strand
ACCCTCCCTCCCTGTTTTTGTTTTTAAGACAGGGCAGGGTCTTGCTATGTAGCCCAGGTTGGCCTTGAACTCACTTTGATCCTTCTGCCTCCCGAGTGCTGGGATTACAGGCTGCACCACCACACCGGGCTCAGTAGATTGCTTACTTCTTAATATTCATAATGACATTGGATCCTGATATACCAAGGTGATGGCATGTGACAGAACTGACACACAGCTTTATGTGTGGCTGAACTGTCTCTACAGAGAACATACAAAGTCCGTCAGACTTCTTCCATAGTATTCCAAGTACAGGTTCCTGTGCCAGTACCAGCTATAGAGAATTAAATTTGCCTGAGACCTTTGCTGTTATTTGTGACTTGGGTTTCATGGTAGCATGTTAGCTAGAATGAGGAAACTGAGCAGCCCCTTCCCCGCCTGGGCTCTCTCGGGGGAGTGGAACGTAGTGGTCATCAGCACCGTCATGACCAACAGCAGCCTCACCGAGATGCCGGTGAGTCTCTCTTCACACATTCACAGAGGTCAGGAAATCTGTGGTCAGCCATCAGAAACTTTCAAAGCTCAGGTTGTCATTTTATTCAAAGTGTGTCAGAGCTACAAGTCTTCCAGTGAAGCTGCCTTGAGACCAGCCTGCACTCATGTCACATAAAATAACAGTGAAAGGTGTCCGCACTGCCTGTCCTCTGACAGGAACTTTGCCCACACCACTTTCTTACTTTTGACACGGAAGCTGTGTTGCGTGGACTAGTTCTGTTCTCCAGAGGATCAAGGGCTGAATTCATCAAGAAGGACATCTTAGCAAAACTGAACAAAAACTAGCAGTTATTAAAGGAATAAATGAACTTTTATGATGTACCTTCTTGGAACTGGGGTGCAATCACATAGCATACTGCTTTTGTTTTGAGTTGTTGACACAAATGATTAGTTGACTAATCATTAAAGTAAAGCCTTGCAGGATGATCTGAGCTCGAGGTGTTGAGTGGAAGTCCAGTCTTCTAACACACTAGGTCTTTTCCTGAAATTCAGTCTATTAGGACCTCTTTCTTTGTGATGTTAGCACCCTCTGTAGAACGTCATTAAGATTGCAACTTGGGTTTTCAATAATTTGGCAGAGCCATTAAAACATCTTCATTATAAAATTTTCTTGTAAAATTTTACTTTATATCCTAATCACTTCCAAGTTGATTTTTTTTTTTTTTTTTTTTAGTGTAAATGTTACCTTTATAAAAGTTGGGGGTGGTTGCACATGCCTGTAATCTCAGTACCTGAGAGGCTGACACAGGAGGACTATGAGTTTGAGTCTCATCTGGGCAACTTAGTGAGACCCTGTCTCAAAATTTTAAAAAACCTGGGAT
>NW_004955437.1:17685877-17694760 GCF_000276665.1 Chinchilla lanigera | reverse complement strand
CTGTAAATGCCAGCACTCTGGGAAGCTGAGGCAGGAGGGTCACAATTTCAAGCCTAGCTTAGCAAGATCTTGTCTCAACATAAAATAAAAAGGGCTGGGGATGTCTCCAGCACCACCCCCCACCCCCCAGAAAGAAAGAAATGCTTCACCTGTGTAGTTTCTGTGAATTTCTTTTTTTTTTTTTCTGGTACTAGGAATCGAACTCATGACCTTGCACTTGCCAGACAGGTGCTGTGCCACTGAGCTAAATCCCCAGCCCCTAGTTTCTGCGAATTTCTGCTCCTGCAGTGTGACGGCAATTTTAGGTTTGCTGGAGGCGAAGAAACCGAGGGACACTTGGAGAAGTGGAGGGAACCAAGCCGTATTACACTAGCGAGCCCAGAGGAGTTTGCAAATGGGATGAGAGGGAGCCTTGAAGCTGTTTGCATACTGGTACAGGAAGAGGAGATGGGGTTGTCAGCAGGAGACCAGAGTTGAAAAGTTTCAGTACGAACATCCTTTATTATCAAATTCTGCCACCTACTTCCCTGTGTAGAATACTTCTTTCACCATTATTTTCCTTAACCCATTATGTATTGAATAATACATTGTGTTATTAACTCTGTAAAGGTAGTTTTTTCTACTGTAATGTAAGCTCCAAGAGGACTGCCAGCGTGGAATTCAGCAACGTGAACAAACTCGTGTCCTCCGCAGAGCTAGGGACTAACACAGAATGAGGAGATTGGGAAGATCTACGGTCCATATGTGCTTTCTGTATACCCAACTTCAGCTGTGTTCTCTTTAGAGGGTTTGAAGGACATCGTCAGGATACACATGGGCAGACAATGATTGATTGATTGCGGTGCTGGCCATGGAACCCAGGCCCTCAAGCTTGCTAGGCAAGTGCTCCACTCATGAGCCACATTCCCAGCCCTTGAGTGGATTTCAGGCAGATTTTTAGGATGGATACTTATCTTTGAAACCTTGGTTATTACTGTACATCTTTATTATTCTTTTAAAGTACAGTTTATACATAAATGCACAGGATGGTAGTACAAAGAAATCAAGGATACTTATTTTTATGTTTGTTGACCTTGAATGAATTTGATATCAGATAATTGTTCAAAGGAATAAATGCTTGTTAACGTAACAAATCTAGGAGCTCCAGTGGCACAAGTGGGTACCACGTGGTACTTACATAACAAACCCATCTATTATCATTTTGGCACTGAAGACTGAAGCTAGGGCCTTGTGCGTGGACTATTTCAGCACTCACCACTGAGTTACATCCTCACCCCTTTTTATTTTTTGTTGTTTTTGGAGATAGGATTTTCACTATGTAGTTCAGGCTCGCCTTGAACCCATGGTGATCCTCCTGAGTCAGTCTCCTAAGTGCTAGGATTAGAAAGTTGTGCCACCATGCCTGGCCCCCTTTTTATTTTTTAAGGTAGTCTCACTTGCTGTGATTGGCCTTGTAACTTTCTTTCTTTCTTTTTTTTTTTTTTTTTCCAGTACTGGGGATCGAACTCAGGACCTTGCGCTTGCCAGGCAGGTGCTTATGCCACTGAGCTATATCCCCAGCCCCGGCCTTGTAACTTTCGATTCTCCTGTCTCAGCCTCTTGAGTTGTCCAGGTTGTAGGCATCTGTCACCATGCCTGGCTCATCTTTTGTTATATTTAGAGTATGTGGCATATGTTTGAAACGGTAATATTGTTTTCCTCTTCAGTAAAAGCTGAAAATTATACATAAATATTCTTCTAGGGGTTCTTACAGTTTGTTTGTTTATTTATTTATTTAAGGATTTTTTTGAGACAGGGTCTTGCTATAATGCAGGCTACCCTTGAACTCACTTTTGTAGCCCAGGCTGGCCACGAATTCATGGTGATCCTTCTGCCTCAGCTTCCAGAGTGCTGGGATTAGAGGTGACCACCACCATGCCTGGTCCTTTTGTTTTGTTTTTGAGACAGAAGTTTCGCTATGTAGTTTAGGCTGGCCTGGAACTTGTATGGATCCTCCTGAGTGCTGGAATTTCAGATGTGCGCCATCATGCCCAGCAGTATTTATTTATTTATTTATTTATTTAATTTTTGGGGTTTTGGGACAGGGTCTCATTATGCAGTTCACGCTGGCCTCAGACTCACAGCAGTCCTCCTACCTCAGCCTCCTGAGTCCTGGGATTACGAGATTGCAGCACCACTCCTGGCTTTAATTTTTTTTTTTTTTTTTTTCGCCTTTTTGGGACAGGGTCCCACTATGCAGTTCAGGCTGACCTTGAGCTCACTTGGTAGCCCAGGCTGGTCTCGAACTCGCAATGATCCTGCCTCAGCCTCCCGAGTGCTGGGATTACAGGCATGTGCCACCATGCCCAGCTTTCTGGCTTTAATGTTTTAAATCAGTTACCTCCTCACAATCATTAAGAGTAAAATCCTGTCTGATTCTATAAGTCTCTGGAAGAAATCTGGGCTGGGCCTTCATTTTTATTATTAAGGGCTACTTAAGTCCGTGCCATTTTGAATTTGGCTTAACCTGTGTCACATATAGTGTACACCTTGTGCTGTTTCATCTTTTTCTTCTAAAATGAAAACCTTTCTGTCTTACCTGTGGGATTGCGGGATCTGGAGGTACCAGACTGTGGAAGACACTCGGTACAGCCCATGAAGCAGTGTTCAGTCGCACACCGCCCATTTTCCTTCCAAGCACACTGTATTACCAGTGCAGTGCCCAGAGTTCCGCCCGCCGCGACAGTTTCCCTTCACCACTGTCCTTCTGGGACGTCCTGGAGAGGGGCTGTAATGCTGCAGCTGTCCACTTGTGGGTGGTGCCTGCATAACATGCAGAACCATCTGTAAACCAGGCCAAGCCTTTTTTTTTTCCTCTAACAGCTGATCATAGCTACACCCCTTGAGGCCATGGGTGCATGCTGGGAGACGGAAGGCAGTATAGCAGGAGTAGGAGCCGTGGGCATCTGGGCAGTTTCTTCGTGTAATTTCCTTGTATCCTCTGGACCTTCTCTGGCTCAATTGCCTTTGTACCAGTTCTGTTTAATTACGGACTGTTGCGATGCATGTCCGGTTTTATGACTCAGTGGATCAGAGTACCCAGCTCCTGGGCAATGCAGGATGCATGGTAACCGGGTATCCCATGGACAAGTGTCCAGTTTCCAGTAAGGCACAAGAGCAGGCCAGGCACTGTTTTTCAGAGGGAGAGTAGTAGTCTGTAGATAATGGCAGAGCCCTGCTCCCATGTCCTAAAGGTCTCTGCTACAGTTCCCTGTGGGGGCCTGCCGGAGACTCGGAACAGCAGCTCTACCTGCCACTGACACTTCAAGTACCATTGGATGTGCTAAGCCCTGTGGTCCCAGGGGCAGAGCAGCCTGGACCTGTTGTGGAATCTTTTCTTGTTCTGGGCCCCAGAACGAAACTAGCAGCTTTCGGAGTCACTGGGCAAATGGACGGGAGTAAAACACCTAAGTGAGGAATGTGTTGCCTCCAAAATCCAAACAGGCTCACTAGGCGCTATGCCGCTTCTTTGGTTGTAGAGAGAGCCAGGTGAAACAACTAATCTTTTACCTTAGCAGGGATATCCCTACATGTCCTGTACTACTGGACTCCTAGAATGTTCACCGAGTTAGAAGGACCTGGAGTTTTAGTTGGAGTTTGGAGCCATCCTCTGGCTCACAACTACCCTACTAAGAAATCCCTCCCTCCTGCTCACTCGGTCCAGTCAGTATAATGTCAGTGTAAGGGACCAGTGTGATAGCTTGTGGGAGACAAAGGTGATCAAGGTCCCTGCGAACTAAATTGTGACACAGGGCTGAAGAGTTACGTATTACTGGCCTTACCAGCTAAAAGCAAATAGTCACTGATGGGCGTAATAGATAGGTATGGAGAGAGTAGCCTTTGCCTGCTTCTAGCCGCATACCAAGTCCCAGGAGATTAGTTAATGTGCTCAAGCAAGGAAAACACATCTGGTCCAGCAGCTGCAATCAGAGTCACCACTTGATTCTGTTTGTGGTACTCTATCGTCATTCTCCAAGACACGTCTGTCTTCTGCACAGGCCACATGGGGGAATTAAGTGGAGAGGTGGTGGGAACCATCACCCCTGATAGTGCCAGTCCCTGCAGGGATGCAGTAATGCTTTTGGTTTCCTATTTTACCAGGTAAAGGGAACTGTAATGCTTCCATTTGATGTCTCTAACCATAATAGGCCTCGCGATACAGGTTAAGGAACCAGTGTGAGGATTCTGCCAAGTACTAAGTGTATCTATCCCAGTTATACACTCTGCAAGAGGGGAAATGACTACAGGATGGATTCGAGGACCTGCTGGACCCACTGTGAGTCTGACCTTTGCTAAAACTCTGTTGATGACCTGACCTTCACAGGCCCTACTCTCGCTGGAGGCCACTGTGAGGTTTTGTTTTTTTTTGTTTTTTTTTTCCCGGTACCAGGAATCGAACTCACGACCTCACGCTTGCCAGGCAGGCGCTGTGCCGCTGAGCTAAATCCCCAGCCCCCACTGTGAGGTTTTGGATCCCCTGGAATCAGCGATAGTTCAGAACCAGTGTCCACTAGCCCCAGAAATCATTTCTCTTCCCCAAATGCAGTTTCCCTGGTGAAAGGCCTTAGGTCCCTTTGGGGAAGGATGGAATGGCCGTATAAATGTTTGGTGTTGCTCGCTGATCCTTCCTGAAGGGGACCTAGCTTCTCCTTCATTCAAAGGGTTCTAGGTCTGTAAACTAGCTCAAATCCGGAAATTGGTTGAGGGCCCATGATTCTGTTACTATGATTTGAGGTGGGTTTCTTCTGTTCATTTGCCCTTAAATTTTTTTTTTTTTTTTTGATTATATAAATCTAGTAAAAATTTAGTAGGCTTGTATCTGTTTCATTTTTGGGAATGCAGGTATATACATACATAGGTATACATATGGTGTATATATATACATAGGTATATACATAAATATACACACACACACACATACATAAGTCAGACCAATTCTGATCGTTGTTGTGCCTTTGCTGTCCATTATGGTAAGTGCAGTGGTATGGAAACTCGTTTGGCAGTTAAGTGCTGCCCTTTGACCACTGCTGCTTGGGTGTCCAGCCATGCCCACGGCCCTTACGTCTTCCAACTGAGTGCACTATGGCCCCACTGTCAGGCGTGGCGTACAGAGAAGAGCAGTGACAGGGCTCTTCCGGGATGCCGGTGCTCCCCTCACGAATCTGTTTCTCAAGGTGTTAGTGAGGGGCACATTTTCTGCGTTATCCCTGTGTGGCACATTGGGTTTAGCACAACAGATGCGCTCCAGCCTTCCCATTTGCCTTCGTTAGCCTTTGAGTCCCCTCCTCAACGTAAACCAAAGAACATTGGGTGTCTCTAACTCGCTCACAGTGGGCTTTTGATCCATTCTTCTGTCAATCAGCCAGATAACCTGCTGACACTTGTTTGTGCTGCACGAGCTGCCACATTAAATTCAGCGTCTCTGCTGAATGGGTCCACATAGACAAACTCAGACCCATTCCGAGAACTGCAGCCCTACTCGTGGGTTGCACTGTACCTCACCTTTTGGCGCCTTCTGGGATTTGCGCCTGGTTGTAGGCCTAGAGGCAAAAGTGGGTGAGGGTGGGTCTGGAGGGGTGACGGCATTATGGTGCTTGGTCAGCACAGAGTTAGTTTCCTCAGGTATAGTAGGAGAGGCCAGCAGCACAGGGGCAGGGCCGCCTTCCTCTGGCAACATACTGTAATCTCATCAGCTTCTACACGCTCAGTCTTCTCGGCTTCGTCAGGATGCCCTCAAACATCCGCACCCCAGTGTCCGGGATCCCACTCTTTTCCCTTCGGTGCTTCCCCTTTCCTTCACATACCTGTGGAGGCTGAGCATTGAACTTAGCTGTATTTCAACCAGCCACATCATGAGGGCCTGGGTGTGGGTTTCTGCAGTTGGCCCTGTGGCTATTGGGGAAGAGATTCTTTTTCACAACACACTTGGAAACTTTAGATTGTAGTGCATACTTGTAATTCCAGCACTCAGGAGGCTGAAGCAGGGGGATCACTGCCAAGTTCAAGGCCACTCTGGGCTACATAGTGAGTTCAAGGGCAGCCTAAACTGTGCAGTAAGACCCTGTCTCAAAAAAATTTTTTTTTCCTTTTAAAGATTCTTTGTGTGTCTGGAGCTGAGAATTTGAGTCTTTGAACTCCTTATTTTCCTTTATGAATTTGTCTTCACAGTTAGAAGACTTTAAATTTCTTTTGTATATTTTGAGCTCATTATTTTACTTCTCTAGTTTGTCTAGAGATGCTAAGAGCTACTAACCAACATCATATTTCCCATGCTGCCAGAAATGCTCAGAAGTACCATATATGGAGTGGCTAAATTCCTTTCATCTCAGAAATGGTGTATTGGGATAGTCAAATGGATCTACACTGTGTATTGCTGTAAACAGTTCACACCGAGGGCCATCAGTATTCCCACAGTGTCCAGAGGAGAGAGCATAGTGTCTCATCAAATTAGAGAGCTGACTGCAGGAACCACTAAAGCCATTAAAGAATTGCATCTTTACAGTTATGTTTTCTCTAGAGACACTCTTGGTACCAAGAACTGTATCAGTCAGTGCTCACTAGAGAAGCAGATTTAATGTAAGATGTATACATATATAATGATGTACAAGGCCGGCTTACAGAGGCTGCCTGCAGAGTCAGGTGTGGAAGAGTGCAGGAAGGCTATGTGCACTGGAGACCCAAAGGATCTGGTTGCAGCTCAAAATCCTGGAGCTCACTGCAGTGTCCCGGGTGAGTTCATTTCAGGGGCTGAAGGGTCTGCGCAGGAAGTGGAAGACTATGTAGGAGCGACCCTTCCTTGTTTCTCTTTTATTCCGGCTACAAGCCTATTGGTTGGTGCCACTCACCCGGAACTATGCTAATCCAATTAGTTGGGTGTTTCTTACTCAAATTGACAGTCAGTTAACTGTCACACCTGTCATCGTTCAGAGTCACAATTAGGAAAGACAAGGAAAAGCTGAATCTTCCAAGGAGACATAAGAGCTACATGTAATGCATGATTCTGTAATGGGTTCGGAGGGAGAGGAAGGGTACTTCAAAGGCACCGCTGGGGGAGCTGGCATAATTGAATGTGAGCTGCAGATTAGATATTAGTGCTGTAGTAACTGTTCAATGTACTGTATTTTGGCTGGCAGAGTATTCAAGGTTAGAGCTTGTGCTCTGCGTAGGTTTAATACCCGGATGCAGGGAAAAACTCCTGAATTAATAAGGCGTGTGCTATTGTAGGAAAAGACAATGTTCCTGTTTTTAGGAAATAAAACAACCACACTTCGGGGAGTAAAAGTTACTGATGTTTGTAACATACTCATGGTTCACAGTGACAGTGGGTCATAATGGATTACAGTATGTAATAAAAGAGAAAGCAAACTGGTGTGATGTTTATAGGTAGAAGTAGGTGAATGATTTATGAGTTATTTTTATGAGTCTTGATATTGTTTTATATAAGTGAAATTATTTCAAATCAAGAAATTAAAAATATTGTCAAGTGTCACAAGTAATGCTAATGCAGTACTTTAGGAATCACTTGACTATTGCTATGGGAAATATTTTACATAGGTAAAATATTTTAAAAAGAAAATTGTGAGACTTCCTTCACCTTTCTTTACTAGCTGTTGTGTTTTGAAGCATAACTTAGCACTTCATTCTGGTAACTTCTACTGCAGGCCCTTCTGCCCTCTTGGGTTAGTTAGGTGTACATCATCAGACAGATCAGAATTTGGACCACCTGCACTCACTTTTTTTTTTTTTTTAAGAGACAGGGTGTTGATATGTTGCTCAAATTCCTAGGCATAAGTGATCTCCTCTGCTGGGACAGTAAGCACCCCCACATATGTATGGCGGAATCCTGGTTCTGGTTGTGTGACCATTTACTTACTTCTTTAAGTGTTTCCTTGTCCAAATTATGGAAGTGATAGCACTTAACCTCATGGAATTATTGTTGGGGTTAAATGACGGACGTAGACAATTCCATGGTGCTTGGCATGTTAATAACACTTCCACTACTTCTTCCTTAAGTTTGTTATATTGTGGTGAAATATAACATAGAATTTGCTACCCTAGCCTTTAAAAATTTTCTAAAGTTTATTATTATTACTAACATTATTATTTTGCAGTACTGGGGTCAAACCCAGGGTCTGTGCATGCTGGGCAAGTGCTATACCCTGAGCCATACTTCTGGCCCCCTTAGCCACGCCTGATACTTCGAAGTACTTTACATTGTTTTGCAACCATCGCTGTCTCAAGAAGCCTTGTGCGCCCACAGTAACTCCATCCCTGACAGCCACCACGCTCTTTTTCGTCCCCATGATTTGATTAATTTTAAATACTTCATAGAAGTGCAATTAAACAGTGTTTGTCTTTTTGTAAATAACCTGTTTCACTCAGCTCTCGGAGTTTATCCATATTGTAGCATTTACCAATCTCTTTCCTTTTCACTTTCCTTGTGATACTGGGCATTGAACCCAGGGTCTTCTCACTAACCTACATTCCCAGCCCTTTATTAGTTTTTGTTTTGAGACAGGGTCTCACTGAATCATGGGGTTGCCCAGGCTGGGCTTGAGTTTATGGTCCTTCTGCCTCAGCTTCCCAGAATGAGTGGGTTACAGGTGTGCCCCACCTCACTGGGCTATAATTTAACTCTTTAAATCCATTGTCAATTATTTTGAAAAATGTGCATTGTATGATATGAAACATTTCTTTTTATTGCTTATTCAGGTCTTATTATCTGAGAAGCTCTTATGTGGAAGTATAGGCTTGTTATCTATCTTTTTTTCTATCTGGAATATTTTATTGATATCATAAAACAGTTTATCAGTAAGATTATTTGGAACTGGTGTTATTTGTATT
>NW_004955437.1:17643804-17685361 GCF_000276665.1 Chinchilla lanigera | reverse complement strand
CTGCCTGGTAAGCGCAAGGTCGTGAGTTCGGTTCCTGGTACCGGAGAAAAACCAAAAAATAAAATAAAATAAAATAAAATAAAGTTGATGAAACAACAGTGACACATTATTATTCAGATTAAACCCTCTAAACAAAATTTAAAAATTAAATTACCCCCCCCTCCCCCGCCGCAATACCAGGGGTCTCATCTATGGCTTCGTGCTTGCTAGGGAGGCACACACCACTCACCTATATCCCTATCCCCCTTACAACAATTTTTTAAAAAGTCCTACAGTGTAATGTCCTAAGCCCCTCTGCCTATGGTCAGTTTATGTACGAGAACACTTGTATTGATTAAATATTCTCTCCTTTTTTGTCATGACCACTTTGAACGAGTAGTGTTTACTTCTCTGAATGGGAGCTTAGTTTACTTCTTTCAGTCGGAGTGTACACGGCTCACGTGTTGGGGTCATAATGTGATCAGCATGGGCCGAGAGCGCTCTGGACCCTCCCCATTAGCTTCGGCTGAAGTAGTTCATGTGAATTATCTAACTAGTTCCCACATACATTACTTATATTTGGCCTGTTTTCCTAAACTGAAAATCTGATCCTGTTTCTTTCAAGTTTAGGAGCTTCTACTGCACAATGATGCCCAAAGGACTCCACCGTCCGCTCTCTGGTCCCTAGTTCTGGCTTCTGTTTGCAGCTTCCTGCCTGTGAGTCTGCACCCCGCCTCCCGCTAAATCTTCCTCCTTGCGGGGCCTGCGCTTCTCGCCATCCCCAATTCCTTTTCAGGGTTCAGATCCTTTCCTGGAAAGCTTTCTTGACCTCCCAAATCTGGGTTATGCCCAGAGTTTATGTTAGAGGAGTTATTAGATTATTTTGTAATTCCGTTTACTTTTACATCCTCTAGGCTGGGAGCTAGCCAAAGATAAAGAGACTTATTTTTGTATCTTAGGGCTTGACTGTATGCCAAGTGTATTCTAGGAGGAGCTCAGTGCATTTTTGATGAATAAATGTCATACTTAAATATCTCCAACTGTAACCCTTCTTCATTTGTTCAGAATTTTTTCTCGTAATGTTAGCAGCAGCGCCTTGTATGATCTCCCTCTCTATAGGCTCAGCCCGTTTTTTATTCACACTGTGCATTCTTTTAAAGATCACTGTACTAGGGGCTGGGGATTGAGCTCAGTGGTACAGCCCTGCCTGGCAAGCGCAAGGTCGTGGGTTCGATTCCTGGTACTGGAAGAAAAACAAAACAAAACAAATAAAGATCACTGTACTTTTCATTTTACCCTGCAGATTGTCCGCCTTTCTAAAATGATAGCAGCACAGATCCTAGTAGGTGAAGCTTGGAAGTGGTCTGTATGCTCATGAACAGATGAATGGCTAAAGAAAGCGTGCTATTTATTTACACATAATAGAAGACTACGCTGCTATAAAGAAGGATAAACTTGGGTCATTTGTAGAAGAATGGATGCGCCTTGAGATCATAATGTTAAGTGAAATAAACCAGACACACAGGCTTAAATGTGGCATGGTGTCTCTTGTATGGGAAACCCAAAGTATAAATAAAGAGCAAAATAAAAGACAGGAGAGAGGGAGATCGAGTGTCTGCTTGATTACTTCAGATTTTAGCTGCCCTGTCTAGAATATTTCCTCTTTTTATTGTGCTATAATTCATCTGTGTTCTTCCTTTTAGACTGGGCTTTTCGAGGCTCCTGACTATCGTGTGTGCAGTTCTGCTGTGTGTGCTACCTGGGTCTGCTCAGTAAATGCTGTTAAACTGAATTCAAAGCCTCTGGGTTATAGAATAAGCATTAGAATAATTGGAATTGCAATTGAATAATTAGAATTGCAATTGAATTTTAAGAAAATGATTGTTTTTTTCACCATCTGATATAATTTTAGGACAATGACATTAGTTTTTAAAGCATAATCCAAAAGACAATCTTTTTATTTCACATATATATGAATTGATGCCTTCTATTTTTTTCCTTTTTCTTTCTTTCTTCCTTTGTACCATGAATCAGACTCAGGACCTTGTGTGCCTACCGGGCAGGCACTGTGCCACTGAGCTACATCCCAGGCCCTTTTGATGCATTCTTTAGACAACTTAAAATGATCCTTATTTTTTGCATTAAATGTTCCGTTTAATGTTTCATTAAAAAGCTTTTGATGCATCTTTCATCCCTTAAAAAATAGAGTGTAATCAGGGTATTTCTAGAGCACAATTTTATTCCCTTTATTTTACTTTATTTTATTTCTGCACTTTAAAAAATTGCACCTAGGAATTCATGCATGCTAGGCTCTACCCCTGAGCTATTATTTCTACCTCGTTCCTTTATTCCAAAGACTTATTTGTTATTACTTCTTCCCCTTATTTGTTGTTATTGGTGTGTGATGTCAGAGAAGGCAGTGATGGACATTGTTAAAACAGTGGTAAAAACAGAAATTGGGCTCAAGTAAAAATAGACTTGCTAGGCATAGTGGCCTGTACCTGTACTCCCAGCACTTGGGAGGCTGAGGCAGGAGGATCTCTTTGAGTTCGAGGCCAGCCTGGGCTACAAAGTGAGTTCAAGTTCAGTTTGAGGCCCTGTCTCAAAACACAAACAAAAAAAGAGGAGCTGTTTGTAGGTAAGTGGATACAATTTGAGAATGTAATGTGAAATAAGTCAGACACACAAGCTCAGATATCACATGGCTTCTCTTATATGAGAAACTACATGCTCACACAAAGAGCAAAATAGATAAATAGGAAGGAGGGGGAAGTTGAGATCCTTCCCCAAATTAAATATTCAGTTGTTTTAAAAGTATTTTTTAAAAAAGTATTTCAATATATATACTAATTTGTTTCATTTATACTACTAGTTTATCTTAGTTCCTTGAAAAGAAAGTTTTGTGTTATTATGGTTCTTTTCTTGTAGCAATCTTTCCAGTTCATGTATACTCTGAGTAAGTACTTTGAAGATACAATGGTGATGCACAATGTCATATAACTATTGTTATTCTTTTATTGTTTGACGGTGAAATTTTGTTTCCTTTTTTCATTAAAAACTGCCTCAGGACCAAGTATAGCAAGGACAAGTGGGGAATTACAGTCACAGAGCAGAGTGGAGGTGGAAAATTACTAAAAGAAAAGATCCAGGGGCAAGTGAGGATTTGGCTTCACTGGCTTGGCGGGCTTCTTGCTGCGGAAGTTCGGCCCCGCCAGGGTCATCAGTATCCCATGGGAGGACTGGGATGAGGGGAAGGTTCTCACTAGACAATGTTAGCAATATTCTTTTGAGGACAAGGCCCAAGGGTGCGTTTTAGTTGAAAAGGACTCAAAGATCTTATCTAGAATTTTGCCCAAGGAATAAGTATTGACTAGTTCTAAATAAAGCTTTGGGGAGCTGGGCGTGGTGATACGTGCCTGTAACCACAGCACTCTGGGAGGCTGAGGCAGAAGAACCCCAAGTTCAGGCCCAGCCTGAGCAACATAATGACTTCTTAAGAGCCTGTCTCAATAAAAAGGGCTGGGAATATAGCTTAGTGCCAGGATCCTGTTCATTTCCCAGTCCTGCCAAGAAGCAAAAAGCACAGGGGTGAGGTTATCAGTGTGGTCCCTGCAGCTTGTTAGAAACGTGAGCCAGTTGTCAGTCCTTCCGCCTGCTGGGAATGAGGGGAGTGCGCAGTTGGTGTTTAACGAACTCTGAGCGACTCACATGGGTGCTACAGACTGAGAACTCGTAGGTGGCAGAACTGGGCCCCGCAGAAGGTGCTCTTGTGCACGTACACATCGCAACATCAAAGGTAAAAACCAAGCAGTTGCGTTTTTTTGGTAACCTTCTCAACACGGTCACCCCTGCGTCTTGTTTGGCAGACTTTGCCTGCTTCGGCAGTGTGTCCTCTTTTGGAGTAGAGCTTCCCATTGGTCTGTGTTATGTAAGATTTGCAGATTTACAAAGTATCAGATATTAAAAGTGGAAACCGCCATTTAGATTGTAGAATTTAGTGCAGGCACCTTAGAGGCCTGGGGCTGAATTTTGTTCTTTGATACTTGAAGAAACAAGCTGATGGCGCAGTGCGGGGACAGAAGAATCTGGGTCTCCTCCTCATGCTCTTTGGACTGGAAACTATTTCTGTCAGGGCTGCGTGCCTGATCTAAATGTGCCGTATTTATCTGTCGGCGAGTTCTCTGAAAGCCCTCCCTCCCCAGGACAGAGCAGAGAACACCCGAAACGACAGTGGAAGACGCTGTCAAAGGCTTCTTTTTTCCCCATTGTGAATCATTGCCGAGTTTCAAAAAGTAGAATTAAAAAAAAAGCCTCTCATCACCAACCTTAAGAGATAAAACACAAAATACAATGAAAGCGCCATTCCGTTCTCACTGTACAGTGACCACAAAAACAACACCTAAATTATTATTCTTGTTTCCACATCATTAATTGCATATGAATAAATCTCCCAGTACTGTGGCACATCACCTTAAAGTCTTAAAATGTTTACGTGGTGGTCTGCACATGACTTTCAGCTTTCCGTTCTTTCCGGGCAGGTTTCGAGTTTGTCAGTAGCATGCGTCCTGCAGGCCCTCTGGAAATAGCGCTGTTGTGCGGGTTTCAGTATGTGGTTTCACTACACTCTGGCTTCTCTTCAGATCATATAAGTCATGTGATTATATCACAGCGTGTTCCTTCTAGTGAGAGCTTATTCCGAGCTTCAATCCCTTTTTATTGTGTTACTTTGCATTGTATTTTTTTAAAAAACTTGCCTTGTGTTCCTTGCCTTGTTTCTCTTTCCACATGAGTTCATTTACGTATTTTCTTCTTTCCTTTGTATCCAGTACTCAGTCCTTAGCACAAGGAGAAGAATGAGTGGTTAGACCGTTAGTTAGGGCCGGGGACATAGCTCCGTGCAGCGTCTGCTTGGCAAGTGTGAGGTTGTGAGTTCTATTCCCGGTACCGAAAAAAACCCTCCACAAAAGCCAAAAATAAACTCCCTAAAATCCCATTAGTTATTGGAAGAATATATGTTTATAGTAATTATATTCATGTATAAATTATCATTTTAGCTAATTAGAACTACATCTAGGAAATTTGCTACCTTTTTGTTTGGTTTTTCTAATTTTTTGGCTTTGTTTTTTTTTTTTTTTTTTTTGAGACAGGGTCTCACTATGCAGTTCAGGCTGGCCTTGATCTCACTTTGTGGCCCAGGCTGGTCTCGAACTCCCATCGATCCTCCTGTGTCCGCCTCCCAAGTGCTGGGAATAAAGGCATGCGCCACCATGCCTGGTGGCTTTTGTATCTTGATTTTGCTTTCTTTTCACCTTAGAGGTTAAAGCCTGGTAGGAAATTTGCCAAACTAACTTTTTAATTCTGTTTTAAGTTTGCTTGTATTCCTTGAAATCGATATTACATGTCTATTTTAGTTCATCAAACCATGAACTACCTGTAATCCCAGCATTCAGGAGGCTGAGGCAGGAGGATTGTTGCGAGTCTAAGATCAGCCTGGGCTACAAAGTGAGCTGAAGGCCAGCCTGAACTGCAGAGTGAGACTCTGTCTCAAAAAGACAAAAAAAAAAAAAAATCATCAACTAATTTACATGTTGCCCCATCATCCAGCAATTCTGTTAGTGCTCAGAAAGCTTTTGTTGTTAATAAACATTGAGATGAGGCTGGTGCCACGTGCCTGCACTCTCAGCACTCTGGATGGTGGCTGAGGCAGGAAGACCCCAACTTGAAGCCTAGCCTGAGCAATGTAGGAATTTAGCACAGCCCTGTCCCAAAGTAAAGGGCATAGGGTTTTATTTCATATGGCTAAATCTGTCCCCAGTACTGCAAAAATCAAGAAACACTTACTGCAAAATAACAAAGCGCACTTATTTATAGCCAAACCTGTTCAAAGGGAAATCAGCCTTAAAATACACATAAATGGCAGACAACACTAGTTTTTGAAGATTATGTTCACAAATTCATTGAGTTGTGTAGATGTATAAAATGTAATTTCCCATATTAAAAATTGATACTGAATATTTTTTAAAGCTCTACGACAGGTTGGTTTCTAAGGAAATGTTAGCCTTAATGACATTACAATAATGGTTAACTTTTCAATAATCTTTTAAACAAATCAGCGCTGCACTTTTCAAGTGTGTTTTTGCCTGCTGATCAAGCTGCTTTTCACTATTGGTTTGTAATATTTTATGAATAACTTTCTACTGTTGTGCAGGGTTTTTTTTTATTTGAAGTATTGATGAGGTAAATGTGGAAACTTATTTTAAATTTGAGGTCATGCCCACTAGATGGAGCTATTTTGCTGGCTTTATGTGGTAATAAATAGGCTAAATAAAAATAGAACTCTTTAAATGGAAGATCTTCTAGAATTAGGGCATAATATTTTGAAGGTAGATGACCTCAATGGAAGGAAGCATTCAAATGTTGTGTTTTAAGTTTGCTTGTATTCCTTGAAATTATTATCCAAGAGGATAATAATTTTATTATTTATATTATTATTTATATTTTATTTATTATTTATTTATTATCCAAAAGGATAATAATTTTATATTGCCCCACAAAATAGTATTCAGTACTATGTGTTTATCTTAATGATAAAAGACTAACTGCCAGTTTTAATGGCAGAGAACCTTCTTCGTCTTTTTTTTTTTTAAGACAGGGTTTTGCTAAGTATTCCAGGCTGCCCTTGAACTTGCTCTGGAGCCCATACCAGCCTCAAACTCATGGCAGTTCTCCTGCCTCAGCCTCCCAAGTGCTGAGTTTTATAGTATGTCAGATCTCTCCTACAAGAGTATAAAACTCTTCGTATTTTATTTCTTTATTACACTTAGTACTGTGAGGTACATATAGTGGATGACCTTCATGTATTTGTTGCATAAATGAATAGTTTTATTATGTGAGGTATTTTTATTAGTGTTACAGTATGTTAATTACTTAAATAGCTTTTCTTGGAGAAATTTCCATAGTGACAAAGAATTTGCTCTATAGTTTTTAATCCATATTTTTGTTATCTTTTCCTATTTTATACTTTTCTGAAATGACGTTTTATAATTAAGTTGGACCCATCTCACTGGAATGTCTTGGAATCATAATGATGCATTCTATCATGGTGAGGATATGTGCATTTTCATTTCTTTAAAGCAGAGTTTTAGCAGCGTGTGTGGATCCTTTCCCAGCACTCTGGGAGGTGAGGCAGGAGTATCACAAGTTTAACCCCAGCCTGGGCAATTCAGTGAGATCCTGTCAGAGAGAGGGAGAGAGGAGGCAAGGAGGGAGGGAGGGAGGGGCTGGAGATTGCAGTGTGAAGGCTCTGGGTTCAGTCCCCCAGTGTGGGTTGGGGGTCTTCTCAGCTTGGTTTCACGAGGATCTTAGGTATTAAAGATTGTTTAGCCCAGCAGTTATCAACAGTGTGGTTCAGGGGCTCAGAGTGGTGTGATACATCAAACCTTTTTAAAATCTGTGAGGCAGAGTTACCAGTATTAAAAAAAAAAAACAAAGACATTCTTTTCATGCTCGTTCTCACAGGGTAAATGGAGTTTTTCAGATCTTACAAGTTGCTGATGAAATGCGTAAGTTATATGAGAATCTAGCTGTTTTCTGTTAAGCCAGATATTAAAGATATTTACAAAACAAGGGCCGGGATATAGCTCAGTGGCACAAGCGCCTGCCTGGCAAGTGCAAGGTCTCAAGTTTGATTCCCAGTACCGCCCCCGCCCCCCAAAAAAAGAGAGAGAGAGAGAAGGCAGATTAACATATAGCTGGGCGTGGTGGCACACACCTGTAATCCCAGCACTCGGGAGGCTGAGGCAGGAGGATCTTTCAGAGTTCGAGACCAGCCTGGGCTACAAAGTGAGCTCAAGGCCAGCCTAAGCTGCATATCGAGACCTTGTCTCAAAAAGACCAAAAAAAGAAAAAAAATTAGAAAACAACACCTCTTATCAGTAAATTATTTTGGTTTGCAAATAGGTTTTTTTGGAGTCAGTATCTCACTCATTAATAGCCCAGGCTGGCCTTAAACTCACAGAGATCCTCCTGCCTCAGCCTCTTGAGGCCTGGGATTATAGCATGTGCCACCACAGCTGGTCTCAAAGTGTTTTTTAATTTGATATTTTAACTAGCATGAGTAAATTGGGAATATTGATCCATGTTTTTTTCAACAGTAAAATAGTTTTTTTGGTGTTTTTTGTAAAGTCACTATTATAACCTTGCCATAAAGTAAACTTTCCAACAAGAAAGGGGACTTGATAGCTGATACAATGTAGCTTTACCTGTGCCCCCAAGTTGAAGATGAGAATAGCTTCTTGTGTTTTAGAGTCTTTTACTATCTTCGTCTTTTCCCCCTCCCTTCCTTTTCTGAGCTGTAAAACAGTTACAAGCTTTCCTGGACATTTATGGCAGTGCACCCATAGAAGAACAAGCCTGCTAAAGTTTCAAGAACTAAGTCAAGAGGATAATCATTTTATATTCCTTCTTGTTAGATGTGCACTATTTCTAATGTTGAATGTTGAGATGGAGGCCTTGGGTTCTAAACCCCCCTCACCTTCGTTGTGGTCCTTGTGGAAGGAATTTAAAACCATGTAGTGAAGATGGGTAAGCAGGACGTGCGTAACAGCTGACTTCATTCAGAAGGCTTCCTTCATGAGGAAGTGAGATCAGATCTGTTGATTTCTTCTTCAGACCAGGGGGTGGGAGGCATGGACTGAAAGAATTTTCACCCAACAAGGGGAAAACTTTCTAGTGGTGAGAAAATACAAAAATAAAATCAGCTTGATTTGGAGATAATGAATTCCTTTTCTCAGATGTGAAAGTATAGATCATATTATTGACTCTTGGTAGAAATGTTGGTGAGTGAATCAGGATTTACGACTAAGTGAGCTAGGTGATGTTTAAGATTTTTTTTTCTATGAGTATGTGCCTGGGTAAACTTGTTGAAAATAACTTTTTAAACTGCACGTGTAAAAGACGATTTGGTTTAGCAGCTTATCTTCCACTGTTATATCAGGTGGTCAATAAACCTGAAGATTTTATGGATCTGAAGTCTTGCTGGGATCAGTGTTGTGAGTTTCCCAGGAAGGAGTATGTGTTTGGTTTGTTCTTTTTTTTTCTTCTGCAAAAGGCTTTATTTTCCTTTGGTCCAAGGTTTGGGAGGGGGCTCCAGAGAGGTGAAAGAGCTGCCTAGTGGCTGGAGGGGGAGAGGGTTAGGCCGAAGCCCTGATGCCAGGTGATGCAGGAGCCCCTCAGAGTCTGCCGGGCTGCTAGCCTCCCAGTCGTGCTTAAGGGTGAGCCTTTCAAAGACGTGCTCGCCCAGCCCAGCCTGGGGGCCCGCCAGCCTGCGGAGGTTGCTGAGGCGGTCACCCATCTTCTTGGTGAGCTTCACCTCGTCGTGCAGGAAGTGGTTCTCCAGGAACTCACAGATATGGGAGTCTGTCTTGGCAGAGCCCAAGGCATGAAAACCGGCAAGAGCTTGCTTCAGGTTTTTCTCCAGGGCCAGGGCAGCTTCCACGGCATCCAGGGTTTTACCCCACTCATTTTCGGAAGGTTTCTGCACGTCTCGGAAGAGAGCGCGGCCGCCGCGCTAGTTTTGCATCTTCAGCAGATGCTCGGCGCCCTGGCGTTTCTCCTCCGCCAGCTCGCGGAAGAAGTGGCCCACGCCCGCCAGAGCCACATCGTCACGGTCGAAGTAGTAGCCCAGAGAGAGGCAGGTGTAGCAGGCCCGCAGGTGCGGGTTCACCAAGCTGGTGACGGCGGCCTCCACCTCGGTGGAATAACTCTCACGAATCTGAGAGGTCAGGGCTGCTCGGCAGTAAGGAGCTACCCACAAAACAACGGTGTTGTCCGGTCCTGGAAGGAGACAGGCGAGAGGATGGTCCCGAAATTTGTGCCTGGAAGGTGGGTGGAGGAGAACAAAGAGAGGGAGTCCCCGGCTCTGTTTTGTCCAAACACCTTTGAAGCGAGAAACGTCCGTGGGACCTCAGGACGCGCCGCCCTGGTTTGTTCATTTTATTGCAAGTTGTTAAAAGGGACAGATTGGTAGCAGAAATATGGAAAAGAAGGGGATGACAGACATTAGAAAAGAAAAGAAAGCCGTTTTGAAAATGTAAATTTAATTGATGGCATTTTGGACTGTATTTAATTTTCTAAATTCTTTATGATCATAACTATTTTTTGCTTCCCGTTTATACCCTTTTTCCTGTCTGTTTATTTTCCATATCTTTTAAGAAAGTAAACGAGGCCATAATTAATATTTGTGTGAGGGCCAGGGGTATTGCTCAGTGGCACAGTGCCTGCCTGGGAAGTGTGAGGTCATGAGTTAGACTCTCCGGTACCAAAAAAAAAAAAAAAATTGTGTGAATTCCTCAATTGTTGCTGATTTATAAGTAGTAAGCTTCTTTGTAATATAAGGACTAGAACTATGACTGCATTAATATACTGTATATTACTTCTTAATTTTAATAGTATTGTCTGGGAACAGGAGAAGGATTTTGCTTTTTTTGTGTTTCTTTGTATGCTGGGAAGAAGTACATGTTCTTACTATTAATTATACACATTTTCAAATGAGTAAAACATATTGACTAGGAATACTAGAAATAAATGGATTACAACAAAGTATTTGGCCCTATTTTTATTTGTAATCGTTTGTCACTGTGTTTATTCTGTATTTTTCTCTGTATATTATTTATATCCTTAAATAAGAAGTTGAGATCTTACAGTGTCATATTATATGTAAACTGTGGAGTGATCTGTTAATTTTCCTTTCCTTGTGAAGTGTATAGTCTAATGGAGAAGGCAGACTGGCGCTTTAGAAATTCCCATTCAGTAAGTCTGCCTAGGAAAATAACGTAGAACTTGGAGTCTGGTAATGTGAGTTCTTATTGTGCCTCTGTCTATTTCTTCATCCAATTAACTGTTGTTGAATGTTTATTATATGTCCCAGAGATCTGCTAGAAATTCACAGATGCCCTGGAAAATTCCAGTCTCTCTGGTGTTGTAAAAAAGTGGTAGCCAGCCGATATGGAGTATAACTTGCAGAAACTGTGTCCAATAGTCTTTAAGAGCAGGAACTTTACTCTTCCTGTGAGCTGTCTGAAAGAGCTCATGTTTGAGGTGGGTCTTGAAGGATAAGTAGAAATAGTGGGATACACGTTCTCCTGTCCCCTAGATAGAGGGATTCTTATGAACACACAAAAGCATGAATGGATAGGATGTTTGAGAGAATAGCAGGGTATTATTTTTCTTCTCCCCCCTTCCTTTTTGGTTTTTTTCAGACAGGGTCTTGCTATGTAGTTTAGGCTAACCTTGAACTCATTATATAACCCAGTCTGGACTCAAACCTGCGGGATCCTCCTGCCTTAGCTTTCCAAGTGCTGGGATTACGGACATGTGCCACATGCCATGAGAGAACACTGGGGTATTGCATAGTTGGTTAAAACATTGGGTACTTCGTGAAGGTAGAGATAAGAAAAAAAGCTACATATGTAGGATGTGGGCATACTGTGAGGAATTTTATCTGTCTGCTAAAATTGTTGCATTTTTATATGAGAGACAGTTGGGACTTGTGGGAAGCTTTCAAGCAGACGTACTTCTGCATTTTCCAAAGGTAATCAGTACAATACAGGTTCAAGTGGAAAGTTGAGGCTAGAGGCAAGAGTACTGCTCGATGTATTTTCTTTTTTTTTTTCTGGTACCAGGAATCGAATTCATGACCTTGCGCTTGCCAGGCAGGCGCTGTGCTGTGAGCTAAATCCCCAGCCCTCATGTTCGATGTATTTTCATAACAGACATGAATGGAATAATGGGGGTCCAGGGTAGTAGTAGTGACTTTAGACCAGAGGAAAAATACAGCTCAGAGTTCAAATTGACAGGATTTAGTGGCTGGCTGACAAAGAGAGGACCCGGAGGGAGGTTTTGAGGTTGTGTCTTTGAAATCTGTGTAAGTAACTGCTGGCATCTAACTTTGAGAGGGAGAACAACACAATTTGAGTGAGGGAATTTGTTCTTGTAAGACTTAGTTTGCTGGAGTAAAACTCTATGTTGGAAGCATTGAGTTGTAATCAGAGGAAATGCTTATAAAAGGGAAAGGAGGGGGATTAGAGGGGAGACATATTAGATGTAGCATTAACTCTTTTAAACCCTCTGTTATGTGTAAAAATATGGGAGGAGAGATCAATCATTTTTCTAATTTGGAAATAAGGAGGGTTATAGTTATAACAAATTCTAAATTAGTGGTGCAAAAATGATAATAATTAAAACTTACATATTATAGGCCCATAATTTCTTGTAATTCCCATTCCAGCACGAGTTAAGTAATATTATTATCTGGGTTTTCAGAAGAGAGAGGATATATTAACTATTGTAGAACAAATAATTGGATGTTCAAACCCAGGTCATTCTGATTTGAAAACCCAGGCTCCTGAACCACTCTGCTATTTGACTGTCTCGTAGAATATAAGAGCTGTAATGGATCTAAATACCTCATCTAGCCTGGCCCTATAATCAAATATACATCATTGTCAAAATCTATAATTAACGTCAAGATTCACTATCCAATGTACTTAATAAAAAGGTTGCCCAACAACCATTCATTACTGCTGTTGTCTTTGTGGCAGATCCTTTTTCAGGGGTAGAAGGTGGATTTAACACCACTATCCCCTGACTTTATAACTTTAATAAATCCTGATACGCCTAGACCAGTCACGATTACACCATATTTGTTGCTGGTCAGTAGATCAAACATGGGAATGCGACTCTTCATTTGGCCAGTAATTTGTATGTGACACATGAAACATGAGTGATTTTATGCAGGGCTCCTTGCACGGTGTCCCCTTCCGTTTCTAGACGTTCCCCTCTAGATGGTACTTAGAATCGCAGGCATGCTCTTGTAACCTTATGGGGGTGGGGAGAGAGTTCAGGATGAAGCCAAAACACTGGATGCCAGAGTGAAAATAAAAAGGTAAGAACTTGTAATCCTTAATGATCTTGTTGAACTGCTAAATTACCCAGCCGTAAAGATACTCTGCTGCAGAACTAGGTCTTATGTAAAATTAGAAGACGTTTATTAGGCTGTGTGAAATAAGGAAATGTATTAGGCTATTGTGAGGCCCACACATCCATATTTATTACTTAAAGAAAGCTAATAAAGTCTGAGGTGTTTATCCTTGGTGTAAAGTATAATAGTAAAGCATCATAGGGCTTGTATTGCTGTGTAGACAGGGTTAGAACAGGAAGAGAAGACAGTTTTCTTGGCAGTGTGTCTAATTTGATAGTGATAGTGTGCTTATTTAATTGAGTCACCCGTGGAGGCCGGATGCAGAGACAAGCAAGTTTATTGGGGGCCAGCAGTGGGCACCCAGTACATGACAGAGCTCTGACCCTGAAGGGCAGGGCGGGAGGATAGTTACACTGTTCTAGTTCAGGGTCCAGTTCCAGGGCTAGGGGAGGTGCCGATATGATTTAGTGCAGCTCTAGAAAGACTACACAGCATGGGCTCAGCTCGTGACAAAGGAACAGAGGTGTCTGACATTTTACACAGGGGACGGGCAGTCTTATGACAGAGCATGGGGTGGTATCGGGTTAGGTAACTGTGACAACACTTACAAGAAACAAACTTAAAGACACAGAAACTTAAGCTTTAAAGTGGCACTAGAACACAAAATGGCATTGGTCTAGTTTTCCTTCCCACATCAGTAGAAGTTGGAGATGATCACACTATAGAAAGTTGAGATATTTTGTAAGTAAGATTTTCAAAAGTTACATATTTTAATCAGTTAAAATTACTGTCTCTTAAATTTATTTTCTCTCTCTCTCTCTTTTTATTTTTGGTCTTTTTGAGACAGGGTCTCACTATGCACTTCAGGCCAGCCTTGAGCTCACTTTGTAGCCCAGGCTGGCCTCAAACTCTCCATAAGCCTCCTGCCTCAGCCTCCCTAGTGCTGGAATTATAGGCATGCGCCACCACGCTCAGCTTATTTTCTCAGTATTGGACACTGATATTGGGTGGCATTAGAATGGCTAGAAGCAGTTTGGGAACTGGCTAAAGGAAATTGTAAATGCATTTCTATAGAGTATCTGTTTGCAGTTGTTTGTGTGTATAGTTGTGACTAGCCATCCTCGAACGGGCACAGAAATATTCTTACTGTCCCTAATTTCCTGGCTATGAGGTATACAGATTCAGGGTCAGAGATCTTAACAATATGAACATATTCTTTGTGTTTGGTACCGGAGTATGTAGGTAGAGGAACAGAAATATTACTTAAGTATGTGGAGCTACATCCCTAGCACTGTTTTATTTTACTTTGAGATAGGGTCTCAAAACTTGCTGGCCTTGCCTTGAGCTTGCTATCCTCCTGCCTCAGCCTCCAGAGCCTCTGGAATTACAGATGTGTGACACCATGTCTGGGCAAGGAAATTTTTCTAGAGTTCAGATATAAAAGAAACTTTTAAAAATTGGTGGATTGATTCTGGGGATTGAACCTAGGGCCTTCATACCAAGCTATATCTCCATCCCTTTTTATTCTTTTCATTTTGAAACAATCTTGCTGAACCCCTGAGTTGCCCAGGGTGGGCTCAAACTTGTGGTCATCCTGCTTCACCCTCCAACAGCGCAGGGATTTTCCTAAATTTGGTAACATTCCTGAGAATGTCCATGACGTTCTTGGTAATAAGTTGTAAAGCTGATACAAACTTCTCTGTGCTGTTTATACTAAAAAATGATCAAACACGCTAGCAAAAAGTCTGGGTTCTCTTAATATTGTTACTGGAGCTGTGGGCAAAAGCCCAGGCATAAGGGCCCCCTGCAGACCAGGCTTGGCCCCCTGCCCCCAAACACCAAAGAGACAAGGAGCAAAAGAGGAGCTTTCGTTGGTGTGTCTGCCTCGGCAAAGACAGATAAAGAGGTTCAAGATCTGTGTGCAAGGGGCGGACGGGAATTGAGGGCTTTATGGCAAAGAGGAGCAAAGGAAGGCTGGGGTGTGCGTGGCAGAAGTGTGGGTCCGCCTTGGCCTGGTGAATCTGTTATCGCAGGACTGGCTCTGTGAGATGGGCCTGGAGTCCCCGTGGTGGGAAGGGACGGTCTGGTCCTCTGGAGAGCTGTGCTTCTGCTTGGGGGCTGGACGGGAGCGGTCCTGCCAGGCTCAGGGTCAGGACGGTGAGTGGAGACCGGTGGGACAGACACCCTATAAACCTGGCCGTGGAGGTTCCTACAATTCTTAGAAGGAACCTTATTTACTCTTATCCTGGTGTCTTCAGCCTGGAAGGGGAAGAGATATTTCCCTATTAATGTTCTTCAGGAATTGGAATGGGGGGATATTTGGTAGGGAGAGGGAAGGCCTATGCTGTGTTCCATCTAGTGAAGAGCATTTCATTCCAGGGTTCCTAGTACAGAGCAACTAAGATTGTGAGAATTTCCCACATACTAGATACACAGCCCCTTTGTTATTAATGAATGTAATGGATCATTATGCTGTCACTTCCACGGTGCTAATGGGGCGACTCCTGGTGATGCAGGGGGAATGCTAGATGTCAAATGTGCTGAGTTCATGTCCTCCAGAGTCGAAGAATGAAGGAACTGTAAGGAACAATGGAGGGTAAGAGTAGGAGAATTCACTGGAGAAAAGGAAAGGGGAATAGGAGAGCTCCTGAGAGAAAGGAGGGGTCCTGAATAGGTTGCAGCCAGCCACCCCCAAAGGAAGGTTTATAGAGCAAAATTACGAGGCGGGTACAACACGGGTCAGAACTACGACCCACTAATGAGGTGGTAGGTATAGTCACTTAGGTAATACTGATCTAATGTACAGGGTACGTGGGTAACAGCATTAACTTCAGTTGGTAATCTGCAGTGTTCATCTTGTCTTTAGTCTTAGTAGCCTTTATTTTTTAATTTTATTATTATTATTATTTTGGGGGTTATTTTATTTTATTTTGAGGGGGTAATTTTATTATTATTATTATTATTTTGAGATAAGGTCTTGCTGTGCAGTTCAGGCTGGCCCTGAGTTCACTTTGTAGCCCAGGCTGGTCTTGAACTCACGGTGATCCTCCTGCCTCAGCCTCCCTAGTGCTGGGATTACAGGCGTGCGCCGCCAAGCTAGGCAATAGCCTTTAGTCTTAGTGGTCTTAGTCTTAGTCTCAGTAGGTGAGAGAGGTTGAGCCACCCCTATTGAGATAATGGGAAGTCTCAAAAGCATGACACCAATAATCCCAAGCCTCCGTTCATCCCTTAGGGAAGTTTGTAAAACTGGCCATTGTGACTTTCTTCTTCACATGGGCCCCCAGCCGCAGTCCTGATGCAGTCTCTCCTCCTATGCTGACGGGCTGGAAGGTGCAGCCCTGTGGGACTGCGTACTGTATTTCGACCTGACTGAGCTGTCCAAATACTAGCTGGGCCCCTAACTGGCTTCAGCATGAGGGCTGGTGACGCAGGATACCGAGGCTTTTTCTGAGGGTTAGCTTTGGGGTCAGCCTCCGGGGAGAGAGGATTGGAGACTGAGCTTAGTCATTTAATCAGTCGCACATTTAATCGCGAGCACTGACTTCATCAGTCACTCCTGGGTGATGAAATCCCAGTAAAAGCCCTGGTCATTAAAGGTTCGTGGTGCTTCCTGGTTGTAACAGTCACCCGTTTCCCCAACAGGGGATCCATTCCAAGGTCTCCAGCGCGCAGTACCACATTCTACATACGCTGTACATACAGTTTTGTTCCTGTGATAGTTCAATTGATAGATTAGGCACAGTGTGAATAATGGTGACAGTAAAAAGAAAACAACTAAAGTGGACCGAAACAAATGTTACGTGCGTGTTCTCTTTGCCTCGCTGCCTGATACCTTCTGGTGACCACCCGAGGTGACACAGTGCCGCTGTGCGGACTGAAGCGAGGTGAACGGCACAGGTGCGGCAGAGCCTTCCTGGCTACCTGAGCACCCCTTGGGCGCAGGCACCGCGGCGCTGCCCACAGCTGAGGCGGCTGCTCAGTGACTCCCTGGTGGCGAGTCAGAGCTGCTGAGCGGTTAGACTGTTACTTCCCTAGCTGCATAGGGGCAGCGTTCAACACCCGTTCCCACCGAAACGGCTCTGGAGAGAATAGGGTGGTTGGATATTTCCCTAGCAGGATCCCACACATTCACCTCAGTCCTCACGTCAGCATCTTACTCAGGGGAAACACGGATACATTCTTACTAAAGCCAGGGGTAAGTGGAAGGTGCGTGCGTGTGCCTGCTGCTGTGCGGCCTCGTGAAAGCGGGTGTGGTGCTCATGCCTGTAATCCCAGCGCTGGGAAGCTGGGCCAGGAGGGTTGCAAGTTCTGTGCCATCTGGGGCGACGTCGTTCAGAAACACCAGAAAACAAGCAAACCAGTAAACCTATTCACTGTGCTCGAGGTTAAAGGCGGTTCATCTTGATAAGCCAAAGCAGACAGAAGTCTTTGAAAAGTAGAGGTAAAACCGTACATATGATTGTGTACCAGAAAAATTGTAGAGACTTAAAAATAACAGTAGAAGAATTCAGCAAAGTATCAGGATACAATATTAATGTGCAAAAAGGTATTTCTAATATGTGGTAGTTAAAAACTTTTTGAGAGACAAGACAAAGAAGTATAAACTTAACAAACATTGAAAACTTGTATGCAGAAATCGACAAAACACTTACAAACGACAGATTTGAACACACGGATAGATGTAGCTAGTTATGGGGATCCCGCCGTGGCCCCCAATCTCCTGTAAGGTGTTACAGTGCACAGTAAAAAGAAAGAGCCAGAGACAGAACGGCGATGCAGCGGGGATCTGGGCTGACCAGTCTTTCACGGGAACGAAAGGGCGGAGAGGCCGCCGGAAGCTCGTGTTTATCGATCACATTCACATTGAGGAAAATGGTGAGGGGATTATCGGACTCAGAGGGCAGCAGAGATCCTAAGCTAATGAGGAGCTTAGGTTGATGAGCTCAGTGGAGAGAGATAGCAGGTGAATAAATTTGTCCTTTCCCCCAGGGGAAACCTTCGTTGTTATTATTATTATTATTACTCCTTTCCCAAGGAACCAGCATGTCTTCAGCGGATGTGATCTTGCCCTGCAGCAGCACAGCATCCCGTGAGGCCTCAGCTGTTTCCCCACACCACGGCTGGCTCCCAGGGCAAGAACCGGGCCTTGGACAAGCCCTGATCATAATGTAATTATGAAGTGCTTTTCCCCAAAATTATATAGAATGGCCCTCTACAGTTAGTTCCCATATCTGATCAAAATGTTTTTGAAAATCAAGTGTCCAGTGAGTTTCCTTTCACCATAGGAACATTTTATTGTATTGTAAGCATGAGTTACTGTGGGAACAGCAGCTCCAGTGAGCTCTGCTTTAGGAGCCTCTTCATGGTGTGGCCCTGAGGCTTGAACCCAGGGGCACTTAGCACTGAGCTGCACCTGCAGCTCTTTTCCTTCTTTCCTTCCTTCCTTCCTTCCTTCCTTCCTTCCTTCCTTCCTTCCTCCCTCCCTCCCTCCCTCTCTCTGCCTTTCCTCCCTCCCTCCTTTCTTTTTTCTTTCCTTCCTTCCGTTTGTCCATCTGTCCTTCCTTCCGTGGTCTTACTATGCAGTTCAGGCTGGCCTTGAGCTCACTTTGTAGCCCAGGCTGCTCTCGAACTTGCAAAGAGTTCATGAGCTAAGGTTGATGAGCTCCCCAATGCTGGAATTACAGGTGTGTGCCCCCATGCTTGGCGTAGCCTCCTAATTTTTAAGAATAATCACGGTCTTATTTGCCAGTCATTTGCTGTTGTAGCATTATAGTTTTATATTTTTTTAGTACAGTTTATTTTCATCAGCAGTGTACTTTATAGTTATATAAATATTTTTAAGCAAGTTATATGGGAGATTAAAATTACTACAGCATAAAAATCTTAAATGGCTTCCCCATATGTATCTGACACAAAATGAAAGTATTACTATCAAGTTGGGTCATGGAATTTATGCCGCTAATACTGAGTAATGAGTATTGTTTCCTGATATTTTGTAATACAGTTTTTTAATAATTTATCATTGTTAAAGGATATTGCTTAGCATTTATCAGCTATTCTCTTAAAAAATAGAACCTCCAAAAACTTTATAAATTTTTTATCTGCATATTTTAAAATTAGAAGAAATGTTGAATTGTGTACACCATTTTCTTTTGCTAGAGGTTAGGCAACTAAATGACTAGGAACTAATTTACGCTTATCACTTTGTCTTTTTGGAAAGTATTTCAGTAATGTAGAGCATGATTTTTTCCAGGTGTTTTTTACTTTTACAGATTTTAATGTTCCATTTACAAAATATCATTACAAATAATACTTGAGTTTTTTAAGATTCGTTTTTAGCATGTTATTTTTCATAGAATTTTAAAAATATTTACAGATCCAGGAAATTGAAGCTGATACATCTTTTTACTTTCTCTGTTTTCTTTTTAATGACAGTTTTCTTTTGTTTATTTTTTTATTTTTTGTCTTTTTGAGGCTGGCCTTGAGCTCTAGCCTATGCTGGTCTCGAACTCTCAACGATCCTCCTGCCTCCAGCCTCCTGAGTGCTGGGATTACAGGTGTGAGCCACCATGCTTGGCTCTTTTGTTTAATTAGACTATTTTATATTAAAATTACTTTGAAGTAGAAGAATATTCTATAACATGCTTCAAGAAAATAACTCAAACATAGTTGAATTTTGGTACGTGTGGGATTACTGGGAATTGAGCTATATCCTCAGCCCCTTTGTTTGACTTTGCGATAGAGCTAAATTTGGCAGGCTGGCTTCTAACTTGATATCCTCCTGAGTGGGTGGGATTGCGGGCATGCTCCACTGTGCTCACCTACTTGACCCTTTTATTGCAAGTGGGTAGTACTTATTCCAAACTTCTTCATATTTTTAGTAAATTAGCGGAATGTAAAATTGAGTATTAATTTCCTTCCTTTTGTGGAAAGTGAACATCAGACATTAAAAAGTTCAATGAAGCTGGGCATGGTAGTACACTCCTGTAATTCAGTACTCTGGGCAGCTGAGGCAGGATTGCAAACTTGAGCCCAGCCTGGGGAATGTGTGTGTGTGTGTGTGTGTGTGTATATATATATATGTATTTATTGTCTTTTTTTTTTTTTGGTTTTGGTTTTTCTCCGGTACCGGGAACCAAACTCACGACCTTGTGCTTGCCAGGCAGGCGCTTTGCCGCTGAGCTAAATCCCCAGCCCCCTTTTTGTCTTTTTGAGACAGGGTCTCACTATGTAGTTCAGGCTGGCCTTGAGCTCACTTTGTACCCCAGTCTGGTCTCAAACTTGCAAGGATCCTCCTGCTTCAGCCTCCCCAGAGCTGGGATTACGGCCCTGTGACACCATGCCTGGCCCGCCTGGGGAATTTAATGACTTAGTAAGACCCTGTTGCAAATAAAAGAGAAGAGGCCTGGGGAATGTAGCTCAAGAGAAAGGCTAAGTGTTCCAATCCCCAGTACTGCCAAACGGAGAGAAAGCTGAGCACACTGGCCCGCCCTGTGTCCCAGGCGCTTGGAGGGCAAAGGCAGGAAGATTATGTGAGCCCAGGAGTTTGAAACTAGCGTGAACAACATAATGAGGCTGTATCATTAAAAAAAAAATTAAATTAGCAAAATACTGATCACCTTACTTTTATTTTTTGTATATTTATGATAACATCTGCACTAATATTTACTTACTGCCCTGCCTAGAAGAGAGCTTTCGTAGCTCCTAGCATTCAGTAAATCTGAATTGAATAAATAAACGTCCGCGGAATGAAAGAAAGAGAACAAAGCTGAACATCACGTAACTGTAAGTTAATTTACTAGAATTACCTGCACATTGACTGTAGCATTCAGACATTGAAAGGAGCTCATGGAAGAAACTACTTTTTTGCCGGTGAGTCCCCGAGGACAGTTGCTGTGTCTGTCAAGCACACTGCTTTCCTCTGGGAGCATCCATGCAGTTGGCTTAGTGGGACAATAGTCATTTTCCTAAGCGTTTACTTATTAGCCACGAAGCGTTCAGGGCTGGAGATTCCAAGATGAGTAATCGTGTGTTTCCAAGGCGCTGTAATCTAGCGGGCGCTCGGGAGCAGCTACAGCGGAGGTGCAGTCGCTGCTGCACCAGCACAGAAACTCTCTGGGTGTCGCAGTCCTCAGAGTCGGAGGCGCCGCAGCGCCCTGGAGGTGGCTTAAACCTCCGTGAGGAGACAGTAGGATTTCATCTAGTGGAGATGGGAGGCAAGGATCCTGCTGCGGATAGGCCTCGAAAAGGTGGGAAAGCCCGAGGGCGGCACATTTATTAGCTTTGTCCCGAGGGAGCGTTTTGTAAATTGTCAGCGGGTTTCCTGATATGACAGAAAAGCGATCAGGCGTCATTAGATGGAGGGCCATGCTGAGAAGATTAGAGGATTTTAAGTGGGTGATGTGTTCAAATTTGCAGGTTTGAAAGGGCGCTTACTGTTGTCACTGTTACGCGCTTAGATTGCACAAGAACTCGTCCTTAGGCTGTGACAGTTAACTACAAAAAAGAATTTGAAGTGATATTTGTCTCTGAGACCTTCCCGAGCATTATCTAACCCATATTTGTGGGTTCTGCAAACCTATGTTTATTGCGGTGCATGTGAACGTAGTTTTTTCTTTTGAAAATTTAAAGAGTGAAACTTTTTTGAAGGCTTACCTTCAAAGTACACTTTTCATGTCAGTGTACCTACTTATAAGAAGTAAAACATGTTTTTCCAAGACATGGCCTTTAATTCCCATTGCAAGGCTGTCCGGAGCAGTCTTTCACCTGCCATGGGGATGCAGAATTGGAGCGGGTGATGACTTTGTCGTGTTGGGCCCTCAGGTGACCCATGTGGGGGAGAAGACCCTGTTATTTCAAGCTACTGATAGTTTGACATTCTTTCTTGATAAATGTCACCTAAGTTCTAGCAAACCTGTCTTCACTGATGCAACCTCTATGTTAAAAAAGTTTGAGCTTGTAAAACAATTATTTTAGAAGGAATCATTGTAGAAGTACAAAAATAATAGAGAAAATTTACCTGTCCATACAGAGAAATTGAAATTATCCCAGCTCAGGTGTGTACTAATGGAAGAGCTGTTCATAATATGCATAAACTGTAAAACGAGTTATTGCAACTAAGAAAATCATTTTGAAAGAGATTCAGAAGCTACTTTATTTTTAATTTGTTACCATGTATACAAAAAATGTGATATTAAGTCCATTACAAAACTGGGTAAAGCTGGGCATGGTGGCGCACACCTGTAATCCTAGCACTCAGGAGGCTGAGGCAGGAGAATCCTTGCAAGTTCAAGACCAGCCTGGCCTACAAAGTGAGCTCAAGTCCAGCCTGAACTGCATAGCAAGACCCTGTCTCAAAAAGACAAAAAAAAAACCAAAAAACCCAAAAAACAAAAAACAAAACTGGGTAAAAATTGAAGACATCTGTAATTTTGCAAGTCATGTAAGGAATCTAAACAGTTCATTTGTACTTTGATATTTACACTTCCAAAATAGTTTATATGTGCATTTCATTTATTTATTTTTATATGTACATTTTAAAGCGAGGAAGGTAGAGAAATTAGTGTTTATTTGAAAAACATGAGTTACTAAAGCAATTTATAATATATTGACATCAATTCAGCCTAGCATATTTGAAATGTAATTAGAGCACTCATGTATACAGGTACCTAAATCTTTGCACAAGACATTTGTATGGTATTTTGATTGTTATCATAGCTAATTATGAATAAAGAGTAAAAATTATACAAATATACAAACCACTGTCTGCTTAAGACTGTTATCATTTACTGATAGTAAATTAGATTTCCACACTAAATGATTCCTGTTAGGCAATAAAATTAAAACTATAAAAAAATGCAGTGTAACTTGTACAGTAAATAAACTATTAGCAGTGAGCATTACTGTGAGAGCTGGTAGTATATGAATTATTCACTGCAAACTTATTATCTCTGTGTCATTAGCATGTAAGATAATGAACCTAATTATCATCGCTCTGAACTCGGGGGAGTTGGCGATTTATATGAGGAGCTTTCTGGGCTGTGGTTCCGGTTCCCATCCACTTGAGTGTTTAGAGAATTTGGAGACCAAGTCTCTCCTGTGGCTTCCCCCTCCCCCGCTTCTCTGCTGATATTATATTTAGGGTTAGAGTTGTGGGATTTTCTTATGCTTGAGTGCCTTTTTAAAGGAGTCATGACAATTCCATGTATGTATTTTAATTTGTGCTGCTTTTACTGTCACTTAGCATTGTAGAGAGGATATTGTTGGTATGTATTCTTTCCTCCGTGCATGTAGGTTAGCATCACTTATTGTAGGAGATTACCATAAATAGTGTAATTACTTGAAAAATCTAGGCTAAAAGGTTAATAATCAATTTTCTCCTCTAAAAGGATTTGAACTAAGATGATTTACTCTGAGAGAACTTGGGATTAGCGTGTAGCCCTTTCTTATCTTTAATATTGTATCTCTGATCTTAATTTGAGGTTTTGATGAACTTCTTGTTTCTATTTTCTCTCTTACATTATAGTATCAATTATCTGTAATAAGCCATCCTAATTAAAGTTGATAAATCTACAACTGCTTCAATTATACACTAATCAATTATACACTAATTTAATTCTACTTAGCAGGATACAGTACATCATTAATCGGTTTCAGACTTAATATAACAGATTTAGAAGTAATCAAAATTTGGAGCACATTATTAGTTGGGGAAGATGAAGGATCGTAATGTCTAGTAATTCACAATATAAACTAAGAGTTTCATTGCTAAAAATGATGGAGTGTAGCTGATGTTTATGTTTATTGTTGGATGCCGTGGGCTATTATGGTGATGATGTAGTATCTTTAGATATTAATGTTATAATACAATTTTTATCGTACCTTCTCTTAAATTTTTATCATTATTTTCTCGTGATACTAAATGTTTTTTTTCCCCTTCACATTGTTGTTCAACATATGTAATACCATAAAGCTGTACCTTCATTAATTTTTTTCAGGGCTGTAGTGTTTTATTAAATTAAGTGTGTAATTTGCAGTGACTTCATAAGAAGTTTTAAAAGCAAAGTTACATGCATCCTTACGACTTCTTTTAAACCTTGTCATAGCACACAGAGAATGTTAGTAGTTTGTTTTCAATATATAAGCATGCACACAAATGTGTTTTATTTGAATTATGTTAGGAACTAAGATGATTAGATGTATTTTGAAAATCTTTAGTAAAATGATCTTTGTTTTTTTTTTCTTTTTGAAGTGGTGACTTATATTTGACATGGAATTCTTAGGAATGGATTACAAATTCATGTAATCATTTTTACTGAATCACCTACTCACTGAATAAAGCGATTCAGATTGAACTCATCACTTGCACTTTTATACACATTCACATATTAGGAATACGTCTCGCCCTGCCCGGCTTATTCCCAAAGAACTAGTATTTCTTTGTTCACCTGTTTTTCTTTCTTAAAATGTTCTAGGTAGAGATCTGACACATTTTGGAGGCTATGTTTAGTGCATTTTACCCTTTTCAGAAGCTTAGTTTTAGTAACAAGTTTCAGGGAACTGTATGAGTCTTCAATCCATCCTACCTCAGTGCAGCCTTGCAAAAAACTCAGGTAAGTGGTTAAAAGTCAAATCGGGCAGATGGCTTTTTTTTTTAATTTTAAAGAGAAAAAGTAATAAAATAACAGCAACAAAGACAAAAACAACACAAAGACAATAAAAATGATACAGAATTTGAAAACAAGATAAAAAAAGATGATAGGAAATTAACAATGGTTGTTATATTACATATAGTTATCTTCAACTAAGTTGCTCAGATGGCCAGATGTAAGAATGCAAGATTGATCAAACCATTAAAGAGAATAAAAAATATTTAAAAAAATTAGAAACAATGCGGAACTTCACTAAACAAGATGGTAGGAATTCAACTATGGTTGTTATGTTGCATATTGTTGTCTTCAAATTAGTTGTTCAGATTACCAGATTTAAGCATGCAAAATTGGTAAAAAAAAAAAAAAAAAAAAAAAAGACTTAAGCATTAACTGTTCCTTTTAATAAATCAATAGACATCAGCAGTACAATTATCCCAGGTATCCTTGTATATACATATATATTTTTTTCCATTCCTTCTTTCTTTCTTTACTCCTTGCCCCATCACAGTTGTTCCTTCTCTTTGAGCACTTATTTCCCTTTCACAATATCTATTGTACCTTTCAGGTTTTATTTACTCTTTCAGATTCTTACTCTAGGGAGACAATATGATGTTCACACATGTGGATCTGGTTTATTTCACTTATGAGTGTGGTCTCTAATTGCATCCATTTATCTATAAAAACCTCGAGCTTATCTTTTTTATAGCTGAATAATACTCCATTGTATAAAAATACCACGTCTTTTTTATCCATTCCTCAGTTGATGGGCATTTGGGTTGTTTCCACAATTTAGCTATTACAAATTGCACTGCTATAAACATGGGTGCTCATGTATTGTTGTGGTATGATGTTTTCAGTTTTTCTGCAAAAATACCCAGAAGGGGAATAGCTGGGTTGAATGGGACCTCTAATCCTAGTTTTCTGAAGAATCTCCACATTGATTTCCATAATGGTTGTAGCAAGTCTACATTCCCACCAGCAGTAGAGAAGAGTTCCTATTTCTCCACAGCCTCGCCAACATTTGTTATTGGTTGATTTCTTAATGATAACCATTTTTTCTGGGGTGAGAGGAAATCTCAGTGTTGTTTTAATTTGCATTTCTGGAATGACACATGATATTGAACATTTTTTTTTTGCCATCTGTATTTCTTATCTGAGAAGTGTGTATTCATATCAGATGCCCATTTTTGGATTGGGTGTTTGAATTTTGGGGGCCTGATTTTTAAAAATTCTTTATATGTTCTAGATAGAAGTCCTTGGTCTGAGGGACGGTTGGCTAAAATATTTTCCCAATTCTTGGGTTTTCTTTTTACTTGCTTGGTGATTTCTTTTGATGTGCAAAAACTTTTCAATAAGATGAGATCCCAGTTGTTGAGTCTTTGAAGTATTTCCCGTGCAGTTTGGTTTTTGCTCATGAACTCTCTGCCTACCCCTATGTCTTCAAGATTTCTACCTACTTTCTCTTTCAGTACATTTAGTGTTTCTGTGTTAATATTTAGATCTTTGATCCATTTTGACTTTAGTGCATGATGATAAACATGGGTCTAATTTTAGTCTTTGGCATGTGGAAAGCCAGTTTTTCCAGCACTATTTGTTAAAGAGGCTATCTTTCTTCCAGTGAGCATGTTTTTAGCCCCTTTGTCAAAGATGGGGTGGCTGAGTGTGTTTGTAGTTGTGTCTGCCTCTTCTAATCTGTTCCATTGATCCTCAAGTTTGTTTGTTTTTTTTGCCAGTACCATGTTGATTTTATCACTGTTGCTTTGTAGTATAATTTCAAGTTAGGGATTGGGATGCCTCCTGCCTTTCCTTTGTTGCCCATGATTGCTTTTGCTAGTCTAGGTCTCTTCTGGTTCCAGATGAATTTTAGGAATGTTCAGATGGTCTTTTTTTTTTTTTTGGAGACAGTGTCTCACTATGTAGTTCAGATTGGCCTTGAACTCACTATGTGTAGCATAGGCTGGCCTGGAACTCGAGGGCAGCCTTCCTGCCTCAGCCTCCTGGGTGCTAGGATCACAGGTGTGCACCACCATGCCCGACCTCCCTTCTCATATATAATGACTATTTTAGTTCCTAAGTCGGTTACTGTGTATGTATGTATGTACTTATTTATTTATTTAGAGTCAGGGCCGCACTATGTAACTCAAATTGGCCTTGAATCCACTACTACAAGCTGGCCTCAACCTGAAGTTGGGCAGGCAGTCCTCCAGCCTGAACCTCCGGAGTGCTGGGATTGCAGACCTGCGCCACCACACCTGGCCCTTACTGTGTATAACTTTTTTTTAAGATGGATTCTCTCTGTGTAGTTCAGGTTGGCCTTGAACTAACTGTGTAGCCCAGGCTGGCCTTGAAGTGGCAGCAGTCTTCCTGCCTCAGACTTCAGAGTGCTGGGACTACAGGCGTGCTCACCTTGCCCAGCCCTTACTGTATAATTTTAAGTAACATAGGAAATCTTACATTTCATTGTTTATTAGCTATGTTCCCTGCCCTAGTATCTTTTGGTTTCTACTAATTTTTATATCACCAAATTTGATAACATTAAGAACGTTTTTGTATTAAAGTAATTTTTGCACACTGTAAAAAACTCATTAGTGCCAAAGGCTTCAATTAAGTAAGTCTCTTGCCCTTTCCTTGGTTCTCTGGAACAATCTAATACTATTTGTTGTTCCTTCTGATACTGTCTTCTAAATGTTATCCTCAAAGAGATTTTCTTAATAATCAATTTTGTATGTTATCCAGGAATCTTTTAGTGGAGGCATAGAATTCAGGTTATATTGCAGATCTACTCCCCTGGTTCTTTTTTTTTTTTTTTTTTTTGGTCTTTTTGAGACTGGGTCTCACTATGCAGTTCAGGCTGGCCTTGAGCTCACTTTGTAGCCCAGGCTGATCTCATACTCGCAACGATCCTCCTGCCTCAGCCTTCCGAGTGCTGGGATTACAGGCATGTGCCACCACGCCCGGCTCCCCTGGTTCTTGAGAAGTTACGTAATTTTGGTCAACTCTGGAAGCAGTCTGCAATCACACTTAAGTTCTAGTGACTATGTCAGGACTGATGCTGAGGTAATGTAGGGTATGACATTTGCTTCCGCCAGTGTCTGTTCCCTTGCTCCACCCTGGTGCTATCTATCACTTTATGTGTTTATTTACTGAGTTCATTAAGAGTGCAATTTCTAATGTCCTCCTTTCACTGTTTTAACAGGTTTCTCAGGCACATCTCATTAATTTCTTTTCAACTGGTATAAATCCAAAAGCCCCATCATATTTTTTCCTGCAGTCTCCTCTCCCGCTCTCTTCTGCTCTAATCAGAGTTTGCTTGTTTTTACCTTCTGCAGCGCTGGTCCTGGGGCTTCTCTTTGTGGCTCTTTTGTTGGATGATTGGCTCTTTGCTTGATTTTCTTCTTATGAGCTGCTTCTCTCATTTTACTGACGCAAATATTCCAGAGCTTCTGAAAAGGAAGTGAAAAATGAAATTTTTGAGCTCTTCAAGCTGTAAAGTGTGCTTATCCTCACGTTAGAATGGTATTTCACCATGGATTGTAGGCTGAAAATAGTTTATGCTCAACAAAAAAAAATTTTTTTTTGTCAGTTCAAGCTGGCCTTGAACTCACTTTGTAGCTCAGGCTGGCCTCCAACTTGTAACAATCCTCCTGCCTCAGCCTCCCGAGTGCTGGGATTACAGGCGTGCGTCACCATGCCTGGCTGCTCAGCAGTTTAAGGGCTGTACTCCATTAACAGTCAGAGTTACCTGTGAGAAATCTCATCCGTTCTCCTTTGCATTCCTTTATATGGGAATAATTTTTTCTGTTTGGACATTTGTAAAATCTTGTTTTTCCCTGGTATTGTAAAATTTGTTGATGTGACTTTTCTTAGTGTGACGCTTCTGTCTTCCATTGTTCTGAGTATATAATAGGCTCTTAGGACGGAAGCTTCAGTGTCCTTCTTGTCATTTCTGTTGTACAATTTTGGTAATTTTTTTCTGCCTTTTTCTCTCTTCTCTTCTAGAGCTGTGGATCTTTTTTTTTTTTTTTTTTTTTTGAGCTGTGGATCTTTATTAACTATTTCCCTGTTAATGGACATTGAGTTTTTCTAGTTTTTTGCTACAAAGAACACTTGCATTTATCTTATTTTTGCATATACTTACATAAAATTATGTCAATCTTCTATAAAATATAACTAACTGCAGACTTAAATGATTAAGAGATGCCACATTGTCTGCCGTAATTGTTGTATCAGTTACCGATGACACATAGCTATAGTAGTGCTTATTTATACATGACACCAGCGTGGTAGAAACATGACATTTAACTATTTCAGTGAGCTTTCTTGGGCTGGAGATGTAGCTCAGTGGCACAGCTCCTGCCCGGCAAGCGCAAGGTCGTGAGTTCGATTCCCAGTACCCAAAAGAAAAGCTTTCTTTTCCTCGATTCTTGGTGAAAGTGAAAGCGTTAACACATTTTTAATTGACAGTAAATTGTATTTATCAGTGCAGCATAATGTTTTAAAGTATATGTATTATGTACTGTAGCAGGATTAAATCTAGCTAATATATATTCTGTGTATATTTTAAATACATATTTTAACATTTATTTTTAGCCAATACATATTGCTTCGCATTTCTATCACTAGGCGCTGGGGATATAGCTCAGCGGCACAAGCCCCTGCCTGGCAAGCTCAAGGTGCCGAGTTCGATTTCCGATGCCGGAAAAAAAAAGCCACACACACATTGCTGTCGCTGCAGCGATCGCTTCCGCCCACTCTTAGCGTTTTTCAAGAACGCTCCTGTTAATGCCATCGTCACCGTGTTCTCCAATGGATCTCTCGAGTTTATTGCTTCTCCCTTAACTGAAATTTTGTATACTTTGCCCGACATCTCCCTGACTTTGCTCCCTGGACCGGGCCGGGCCTTGTACTCACCATTCTACTCTCTTCCTCGCAGAGCGTCTTTCTATAGATGCTCAGTCTGACCGAGATGACGCGCTGGGCTCCCGATGCCTGGGTCGTCTCACTTAGTGTAGCTTAATCCACTTTCCTTCCTGTAGTGCGAACAGCAGAATTTTCTTTTTCTTTTTTTTCTTTTCTTTATGGCTAAATAGGGTTCCCTGTGTCTAGGTACCACATTTCCTTTATTCATTTATCCTGCGATGGATACCTAGGTTGGCTATCCTGAATAATGCGGCACGGAGCGCACGAACCCCAGTACATCGTGTGCATACGGACTTCCTGTCTTGCTTTCTTGGAATTTATAGTCCTAGGAATTAGTAGGAGCTTAATGGATAAAAGATGCGTTCATGCTTCTGAAAAAGAGAAAAATTGACTCATCCAAGAAAACATTCAAATTTGGAGATAAGCTTTCTTTAAACGGAATATGGTGCTTATTTCTATTTTTATGAATATATTTATTAGCTTTAGATTTTAAAAACCAGGAAAGAACAGTGACTACTTCGAAGAAAAGACCTATTATGTGATCTCCTGAGTTTTCCTCAGTTGTTGTAAAACACATATATTTAATAAGGAATCCAAGCCGGGCATGGTAGTGCACACCTGTAATCCCAGCACTTGGGAGGCTGGGGCAGGAGGATCATTGCAAGTTCGAGGCCAACCTGGGCTACAGGGTGAGCTCAAGGGCAGCCTGAACTGCATAGCGAGACCCTGTCTCAAAAAGACATTAAAAAAAAAAAAAAAAAAGAGTCCAACAAAGTAGATTAAATGTTACTGAAATCATACGTTATGGTTGACCCATGGTTAAATGGCTTGGTTCAGGAGCCCCCATTCATTGTCTCCAAAGGTAATAATAGTAAGGCTCTTCTCCATCTTCTCCTCCTCCTCCTTCTCCGCTTCTCTTTCTCACCCAAATACTGGATTTCCACACGTAGTTGGCAGGGAAGTTGAATAAGACATCAAAAGGTCATAAGAAATGAGAACTCTGTGGGCTTTTTCTTTTACCAGAAAGTAGAAAATATTTTTAGCGACAGGTTATGCTTCGTTGTGAAAATACAGTTGGGTATTTGAGGCCTCCACAAATCTGATTTCATCTCATTTAGCCACGGGTGTTAGTGAGTGAGCGTGTGAGCCGGGAGAAGTTACAGTATAAGCAGGAACTCGAAAACACCCAGTTGCTGTGTTCTGCAGCTCAGAGAACGGATTTCCTTGTTTTCAGTTTTGGCACTTCTGCAGTGGGCTTCACCATGTGGGCCAGGTTGCCCTTGAGCTCCTGGCCTCGCTGGTGGCTAGGAGCACACGCACATGCTGCCACACTTGCCTTTGATTTTTTTTTTTTTCACAATGACCCAAGTTGGGCTGGAATTTACTGATCCTCCTGCTTCAGCCTCCCAGAGTGCTGGGATTACAGGGAGGAGCCACCACACCTAGTTTATAAAGTATTTTAAGGGCTGGGGATATAGCTCAGTGGCATAAGCGCCTGCCTGGCAAGCGCAAGGTTGTGAGTTCGATCCCCGGTACTGCAAATTTTAAATTAGTGATTTTTTTAGGAAATCTTTGGATATTTTAACAACAGTTCTTTAATTGCTTTTGTGGACTACATCTGTAAGTAGTGCTTGATTTGTCTTTAATTTTGTGATGTCTTTTACTTCACAAGTTTTTAAGTTCCTCATAATCAAATTTTCTGTATGTCTAAGGGTCAGATTATGAGTTCTAATGCAGATCATTTGGTATTGATTCCCAAATCAGTATTGTTACCAGGTCAGGGGTCCTTAGGGGCTTCTTTCAAGGTCCTAGGTGTCATGAACAAAGAACAGGACGAGACACACAGAAAAGGCAGTCGGGGTGTGCATTTCCTGAAGCGGGAGAAGTCTGCTCTCACTGGAGAGTGGGCTGGTGAAGAGGCTCACAGAGCCTCAAGGGTAAAGCAGGAAGGGCCTTTAGTACCCCAGATTCCTGGATTGGCCCTGAAGCAAATAATTCACTGGGACATTGTCCTATCAAAACCCACTTGGCCTCACAGCAGATGTAAACTGTTCTGTGGAAAAATTTGCTTGGCCAGATGTAAATGAAGGAGCAGAATCAGTGTCTTTTGATTGGTTGTCTGTCCATGTGTAAATGAAGGATTCAGAATCGCACTCTTTTGATTGGTCCTGCAGACACTGCCAGATTGAAATGGAAGATTGAAAATGGTACTGTGGCTGGGCATTGTGGTGCACATCTCAGCACTCAGGAGGCTGAGGCAGGAGGATCGCCATGAGTTTGAGGCCAGCCTGAACTACATAGCGAGACCTTGTCTCTAAAGAAAGAGAAAGAGAGAGGTTTTGGAATCCTAAGCCTGATGTCATTTTGGGTCCTGTGTTCTGTCTGCACTTACCTTTTTAGGAAGCATCTCACTCAAGCTGTTAGCTGTGGATTTTTCTGACCTTTGACACCTTCTGCCCCGTTGGGTGCCTGGTTTGCCCCAGCCTAATACCTACTTGCGTATGGCTTTTAACAAGAACAGTGGTGATTAGGTCCAAGTCCCTCCCCTAAAACTGATTCAAGTGAGGATCTCATAAAATATCAGAAAGCAATAGCAGCACAGCCAGCAAGAGTATTTATTTCTGTGATGGTGTTTGGGAAAAGCTCAACTTAATTACCACCAAAGAGTACACAAAAACAAACCTTCTGAAACTCAGAACTTTCACATACTTTCAAGTGGTGAATTGAGCCCAATTTTTTAAAATAGAATTTTCACATTCAATGCTGTTTGTTCTGAGATACAGCTGATTCATTTACCACTAATTTTATAAATTAGATTTGTGGTTTGACTGTAGTATGAAAAACTTTTTTAAGAAAGTAGACTGGGTCTGTGTGTAGTAATTAAGTAAATGGGTGTTGGAGTTGCGCTGCCTGCCCAGCGATCTGTGATTCAGGGCGCACGGAAGGAGGGCACTTACGGTATTAGCGTTTCAAAGTGCTTACAGGGACAACGGAGGTTAAGCATCAGATACTTGGCCAAGGTCAAGGGCATTTTAAATAGTTATTCCTAAAGTAAATGTGCAGTTGTTGAGAGAGGGTCCAGAAGGAAGATTGAGAATGAGATATCCGTGAAGTAAATTAGAGAGAAGTGGCTTTGGAAAACTCACTTAAAAACAGAACAGAGTCCAGCCCTGTGTGTGTCCTCAGCAGTCAAAGGAAGTCAGAGCATGAGTCAGATAGTAACCACTACCGAGCACTAGGTGGCGCCATTACCCTAGTTTGCTTATTAGAATTCTCAAGTTGAGAAGCCTTAGGGCAGAAAAATGGAAAAAGGCAGTCACAAATTAAGGGCTTAATCAGGGAACTGCTTAGGTGTTAAATTTGTGAATTGTTTTATTGGTTATATGTCAGTGTAATAGTATAGCCCTTGATATCCTCTAATGATCATTTTGAAAAATTTCCACCAAGTTTTGTGTTGTATAGCAATTTGTCCACCAAACTATACTGTAAATATTACAGTCCATTTCTTTTTAAATTAAACTTTGTATATAAAATGTATTTAATTAAAACAAGATAACTGAAGTTTTCATATTGCAGTGATTCAGTTGGAAGGAACTTGATGTTTTAATCAGCGTTAGTGGCTTTATTCTAGGTCAGTGTACAGTTCCGTTTGACTTTTGGAAATCCTAAAAGAGGTTCTTTGATTCCTAGCACTTCTTTTTTTATTTTATATTTTAAAAAATTTAATTTAGTTTTTTTCTGTAACTTTATTTTTAAGATTCCAGATTGGGAATGATTAAATTCATGATTAAATCCATTATTTAATTTACAGAGATAATTTAGACCAGCGATGGCAAATCTCTTAGAGCTTTTGATGGTAACAGTCCTCTGCGGCCTGCGTGCCATAGGTTCCCTCCCGCTGATTTACACCCCTAGAGTTTTGTCAGTGCGTGCATTGTGCAAGTGACAGAGACCTTAACTCAAACTGGCTTAAGCACATGGAAATGTATTTGGTTACAGAACTAAAAATCCAGGCGTGATTACTTTCAGGTGAAGCCAGTCAGTCAACTAACGTTACTTGGATCCTCAAATATTAGCTGTTTTCCTTGATATTGGTTCTCTTGCAAACAGGTTGTGTTGTTGTCATCAGCTAAAATGATATACCCATCTTTCTTCTTTGTATCTGTTCTAGTGGCTCCAGAATTGCTGCGGTTTTATGTCATATTAGATCTGTCTGTCTGGCTTGGCTGGGGCTCCGTTTCTAATCCCACAATTGGAGATGCAGTTTACACCAGTGCATGCTTACGGATTAAGTGTTGAAGTGATAGATTTCTCAAAGCAAATTTGGATTGTTATGGGAATAAAGAATAGTTGGGAAAGAACACTCATTTCTTAAGAAAGTTTTCATTCTTCCAGTTTTATTTCACTAGAATTTGCTTTTGTTTTATTTGATCTTTTTTTTTTTTTTTTTTTTTTTTGGTACTGGGAATTGAACTCAGGACCTTGTGCTTGCCAGGCAGGCACTTGTGCCACTGAGCTATATCCCCAGCCCCCTGAACTGTATCCCTGGCCCCTGCTTTTGTTCTAATCTTATCTATGCTACTAATTAGTTGTGTGACTTCTCTGCATCCATTTCATCATTGGCAATATTGGGACTATGACACCTGTTGATATATGCTATAGATTAAAGATAATGCGTCTGGCCCGCTGCATGGCATTATTAGATAGCCCAGAAGTGCTGGCTCACTTACAAGCAGGGTTACTGGCCAGACATTTTTGGATCTTATCAGGCTCGTTCTGTGTCTTAAATTAGTCTACAATCTGTGAGTGTCACAAATTTAAATTCATAATGGGTCAAGTAAAAATTATCAATTTAATTTACTAATTATTCAGTGCTTAAAATGACAGTTGGTAGATACTGGTCTATTTCTGACTTACTTGTGTTTTTATACTTGTATAGATTTGACTTCTGAAAGGTTTTTGTAATTAATCTTTGTTGAGAAATATAAATTGTCTTTAAAGACGAGTAATAAATATAGTGAAATTATGATAAATGGTTTTATTGTTTGGGGAAATAATATAAGAAAGTTGGCAGCAAGGGAGAAAGATGAATGATTAAGTATGGTTTAACTTGTTTTTTAATTAAAGTTCTTCATTGCTGTGTATAGCATTCAGAAGTGTATTTTAAATGTAACAGTAATTTTTCAGTTCCCATTCATCTTCATTACAGATACTGCTTGTATTCATCATCATATTTTATCCTCACCAACTATAAGGCTTTTATAATCCATTTAGGTTAACTGGTGTGCAGTCAAGAACAAAGTCTCCATAATGGCTTTTAAAGTATGTAAACATTATAGATTGAGTAACCCACATTTCTAATAACTAACAACTCAATGAAACTCTAGATAACGATAGAATAGAACTAATTATTTTCCTTAAAATAATACAGTCATTCGTCATTATTTGGCATCTGGTATATCGAAATCTGGTTAGCTATAATCTGTGTTACATTAGGATCTTTTATTCGGAAATGAGAGGTACCAATGTAAACTGCAAAAAAAGTTCCTTACGTTTTGGTGCTGGGAATCACACTCACCACCTCATGCTTGCCAGGCAGGCGCTGCGCTGCTGAGCCTCTCTAAAAGTTCTTTTCACTTTCACCAGATACCATTTTACAGACACAAATAAAGCCACAGGAGACCATGATGTGCTCAGTCTCTCTCTCCTTGGCTGTTGTGCTCATTATTCTGCACTGGGTTTGCTTTGTGTTGTAGTTGTAATTTATTTGTAGGGAGGTCATGTTATACAGGTGAATAAGCAAGAAGAATATGAAGCGCTAACAAGGAGAAGAGATAGAAATCTGATGGTAATTAAAAGTAGGGAGAGTGTGATTTCTTCGATAACGGGAAGTCTTAGGAGGGGCAAAGCGATTGGTTAAACATGTGAACAGCAGTATGCCCGTGGCCCAGTGAGGTATTCTTGTAGCGGGTTATATCTTCTGATGCTTACCATATCAAAGTTAGAAGGAAGACAGTTAAAATATTTAATGCAGTTAAAGACAGCTATAATAAACCCAATATATTTTAACACAAGCACATTCTTTTTGGTGAAAAAAACTATTTTCCAAACCAAAAAAAAAAAAAAGGTAAAATGGTATTGTTTTACACTTTTGCAAACCTCTTTAATGTCTTCCTTAATAGAAGACAGCTGGGTTCTCATCTCTTTCTGCGTTCAAGTTTTTGAAGTTCATTCTTTTGTTTTGTTTTGTTTTGGTTGAAGTATACATGAAGGAAAGATGGCCTCACAGGCATAGGTGGTAGCAGCGACTGCCGGTGAGAGCACACGCAGTAAATGTACTGAGCACGAAGGAGTTCATCTGTGAAGACGCACATAGTCATGCTCAAGACCTAGTACCATCAAATTTGTGAAAAGAAAACAAAAACTAAATCCAATTCTTTTGGCGGGGGGGGGCAGGGGGTGTACTGGGAATCGAACTCAGGACCTTGCACTTGCCAGGCAGGCGCTGTGCCACTGAGCTGTATCCCTGGCCCCTAAATCCAGTTCTTGAAACACAGAGAACACACAATCATCCCTTCCAGTAGCTACCAGAATGCTGTCGTGACGTGGCAGACTCTGAGGCTTCCCTGGACAGTTGTTAAAGAATAAAACTGTAAAAAACTAATGCCTTTCACTTCCTGGATTCTCTGAAAGGGTTTTGTGGAAGCTTGTGGTCCTGGTACCATACTTGGAGAACTGCCGGCCTGTGTGATGGAACATAATCCCTGAGAGACGCTGGTAGAAGTTCCTTTGGATTTACAGCAGGGTCTGGGCATCCATATGAGATGTCTTGTTGATCTTATGTTAAAAGACTGTGAATCAGAATTTAAAGGCTGCGTCGGAATGTACATGCTGCCGATCAAAGTTGTCTTCTACAGAGATGGTTCTGTGGGCAGGAGGCCCTTCAACTGCGGTCATGTCCAAGGGGCCAAGCAGCAGTCATGAAGGCCGTAGCCACTGAAGAGTTCATTTTGGCACTTGTGAATATATCTTCCATAAGAAAGTGATTTCTCATGGCCAGTTTTTAATATAGACAAAATTGGAATATTTAGGAGAAAAAAAATGCCAACTGAAATTCCTAGAGCAGTAAGTTAGGCGTAGAGAGTAGCAGTGAGGTCATTATTTGGCAGGTGTGTGCGTAGGGACTGGTTAGTTGATTTTACTACTTCTAAATTGGGCCTTCTGTATTGAGAATTTTTCTTGGTATCACATGTATTTATCCCGCTGTCACGTTGTGGGGGTTTTGATACCTCCAAATTGGCAGTCGTTCAGCTGAGGCTTGGAGACAGTATAGACCTCCTTAGTATTTGGCAGTAATTAAGTGTCAATTCTAATGTGGAAATTTTAGCTCTAGCACTATTGATTAAGCACTCAAGCCATTTGTGTCTGCATGCTTAGGGATTCACAGTGTGTCTGTTCTACATTTTTAGTTACGTATATTTTAAGGCAATTTTTGTTTCAAATATATTTTTTTCTTTCTAATAATGTATCAGAATTATAACTACAGTACTGTATTTGGTTTGGCAGCGCCATTTATAGTTTTATATTAGCTTAAACTTCCCCTTAATATGTCAGGCAAATAAATACTGCTTTTTTGTGTAGAAACCAACTGCACTACAGATCCATTGGTGCTAAATTATTTGCAGGCGTTTAACATGTAGGTAAACCTTAATTATTCTGAGTATACTTGTGTTATGATGTGTGGATGATTTGTTTACTTGTCTTTAATGTGACTCAGTCAAAATATATGTAGTTATTTGCATAAAGGGGAAGTGTTGCTAAATAGCTTTTGCTTTACTGAATGTTACAATAAAATTAATTTTCCTTATAAGGGCTACAAAGAAATGTATCCACTAATTTGTATATTTTTAATCAAATTTTTTCTTTTTTTTTTTAAATGGTGGAAAGGTTTATTTAGCTCAGTTTGTAGAGATTTCAATCCATCATTGGCTGCTCTAATGCAGAGTAGCACATGGCAGAGGGGTAACAGTTCATGGTGGTGGAAAACAGCAGAAGCCAGGAGAGGGAGGGGGAGAGAGAGTCTTCTAACCAATTTCTATCAAAACGCAGACTGAGTATTTTTATAACATAAGGGCGGTGGAACATGTGATAGGTCAGCGGCGCTGGTTGCTGGCAAGATCTGAGGATGTTTGCTTCTCAGCTCGCAGTCTCGGTCATTCCCCAGACCATCCCCGTGAGCAGCGGCCTCAGGAAGGCTGGTGGATCCTGGTGTCTGACCTCATGTGTGAGCGTCTTTGATCCCAGAGCTGTAGGAACACTGTTCGTTGAATCGTCCCCCACCCTGCCAGCACTAGGGACGGAACCCTTTGCATTGAGCTACATCCCCAGCCTGCTTTTTATGTTTTGAGACAGGCTTTTGCGAAGTTTCCCAGGCTGGGGTCCAGCTTGCAGTCCGCTTACCTCAGCCTCGAAGTGTGGGGAAGACAGGCCTGCACCGGCATGCGGGTTTAGGATGTGCTTCTCTCATTTCTCAGGTGACAGCTCATAGCACTTAGCACTCTCCCATGCAGCTGTTACTGTCATTTCCCGTAACTGGAGTGTAAGCCCCTTACAGCTTGGAGCTTCGTCCCATCCTGGTTAGATCGACCCTCTAGAAAGTAGCTGCCCACAGAAGGAACTTAACGCTTATTATATAAAGAAAGAAGGAGACTATATTTAAAATCTGCCAGAGGAAGGCATTGTAAATGTGCTTTATTTTCTTGTTTGAATAATAGCAAGTAGTAGTATAAATACTTCATTTACAAACCTCCAAGCAGTAGTGTTTTGCTGCTTCTTGTTGTGATAGGTAAGTTCTAAGCCATGTGTGTGTAATTCTAGCCAGTTAGGTGTAAAGTCTTATTCTTAAAGAAGTTTGCTTGCCTTGCTGGCGGGTCTACACCATTTAATATCGGCCATCACTTTCTCCAAGCTTCCAAGAACCTTTGCCCTGGTACATTAGAACCAGCTCCAAGCTAGGCATGGTGTCGCACACCTGTAATCCCAGCACTTCACACACTTGTAATCCCAGCACTCAGGAGGCTGAGGCAGGGGCATTGCTGTGAGTTCAAGGACAGCCTACACTGTATAGCGAGAGCCTGTCTCAAACGAACCTCTCTAGCAGCCTTTGTCAGCATGTTCACTGCTGTGTCACAGCTTTGGCTTTAATATTGATCGAAATTAAAGGTCCACAGTAGTCATGTGTTGCGTAACAGTCAGTGGAGCAGTGGTTCACAGGGCGAGAGGATTCCGCATCCTAGTGACTCCGTAGCTGCTCTTCCCTGGAGGTGAGGGCTGCTGGTAGAAGTCGGTTTTATAAAACTGGGCTACTCAGGGTAAAGGGCATGCTAGGATCCTGGGGCAGTAAAAGGTAGAGGGTAGCACTTCGCAGGGAAATGGATTAGTTTTCCGTTGCCACCATAACAAATTGCTACAAATTGAGCAGCTTTAAAACATGGCTGTTATTATCTTGTAGTTTTATAGATCTGTTATAGTATGTCTTACTCAGCTAGCTCTCTGCTCCAGGTCCCCCCACATCACCTTTTTTCTTTCCTTGAGATGGGGTCTCAGTAAGTTGCGCCTGTCGCCGTGAACCTGGGGCTTCCCCTGTTGGGCTCCGGAGGTGCTAAGGCGTGTACCGCTGTCCTTCGCCATGTCTCGTGGGACTGCAGTATGGTGCTGGCAGGTTGTGTCCTTTACTGGGACTCGAGGGATGAACGCTTTCAGGCTCATGCACGTTGTTGGCTGAATTTAGTTGTTTGCAGTTCTAAGATTGAGGTTCCCGGTTGCTTCCTGACTGCTGGCCAAAGATCTTTTACGTGTTTAATCTTCACGGTCTGTGACTGTAGTTGTATGTGTGTGTGTTTTTTAAAAAAGGATCTCTGTTGTACCTTTGCTTTTTGTTTCATTGATTTTCCCCATCTCCTCTTACGGTTTTTATCTGTTTCTTCTTTTCTAATATTGTAATGTGAATACTCAGCTCATTTATACTCTTCTGCTCTTCTAAGATGAGCTTAAGGTTATGCATTTTCTTCAAAATACTTTGTCATCGAGATTTTGTGCGATAATGTTTTAGTTATTCATTTCTAAGTATTTTTAATTTCCTTATTTCTTTTGGACGCATTAGTTGTTTGGGGATTTTTCTTTTTTTTTTTTTTTGAAATGTGGACTTCTAAAAAGTTGTTTTTAAGGTGGCTGATGCCTTTAACTTCAGCACTTGGGAGGCTGAGGTAGGACGATCACTGTGAATTTGAAGCCAGCCTGGGCTACATAGAGAGTTCAGGGGTAACTGCTACTACATAGCAAGACCCTGTCTCAAAAAATAAATAAATGAAATAAAGATAAAATGTTATTTTAAAAATCTTATTTCATATATTTTTTAAGAACAAGACTTATGTGACATCTGTGCTTAGAAACTGAAAGAAAACATTTAACTTTCTAGTACCTGATTAGTCTTTGTAATGTATTATTTGTATCTGATTAAATCACACATTCTTTAATTGTTGGATGCTGAAATCTATTTATTCAAAATGTCACTATTCAGTTTTTTTCAGTGCTAAGCATTTTTTCCTGCCTCAGCCTCCTCGAGTGCTAAGATTACAGGCATGTGCCACTGTATGCAGCTGAGGATTGTTTTAAAAAATCGCTTGCTTTTCTCTTTTCTGCAGATTGTCTGGTTATATCTTACCATCTGCCCCATACTTGATTTTTTAGGGGATTACTATTTTAGTGATTTCTGGGAATTTTTGTTATATGTTAGGAATATAAGCCATTTGCCTGTGACATGACTTACAAATATTTTTGCAAGATTGTAACTTGAATTTTTGTTTTTTGTGCATGCTAAGCAAATATTTTATCACTCAAGTACATCCCAAGCCCTGGATGTTTATTTTGCCAACTTTGCTACGGATAATTTTTATTGTTGCATAATTAAATTTATTGTCTCTTTTAAGATTTCTAAATGCATTTTAAAATGTTAAATATTTGACCTATTTATCTGCTCTCTTCATTTTTTACAGCTGGGGCCGTTCCTCCTGTTATTCTGCAGTATGCATGCTCGGCTCCCTTTCTTTATCTTAAGAGATCACTGTTTCCATATGTTAGGAACTAAATTTTCATGCGTATCCTGGTTTACCTGTGGATTTTCTTTCACATTTTTATTGGTATGGCTTTTAAAAATGTGTGTACAAGTTTAATTACTAGGGTGTGATGATAGTCTGATTTTGAGTTGAGCTGCTTTTCTGTTTACTTCAGCGTTTCATCATGTTCTCTTATCTGACAGATCCAGTCCACAAAAACAGAGACTGTTGCTTTCATGGGGGGGATTATGCTGCAGTTCAAAATTCAAAGGAAAGGGATCAAGAGATGGGTGGAGGGGGAGGGTGGGGAGGGAAGGGGATGAGAAGGGAATTAAGATGTGCTCTGTACACGAACCAGCTTCCCACAAGGAATGTAAACATGATTACTGCGTACATGCACTAACTAACTAAAAATCTTAAAAAATTAACCTAAGGTAGGGCTGGGAGTGTAGCTCAGTTCTGGAGCACTGGCCTAGTTTTGCATTTGGTTTTACACATTGTAAAAGTTTATACTAAAACAAAAAAGTTTATATTTTTAAGAAGTGTATTTGTGAGTCAACCTTTTTTTTTGTTTTGTTTTGGTGAAACAGTGTCTCAGTTTGTGGTTCAGGTTGGTCTTGAACTCACTGTGTAGTTAGTCTAGAACTCCCAGTGATCTTCCTCCCTCAGCCTCTCAAGTGCTGGATTGCAGGTGTGCACCACTGTTTCCAGTGAAAAGTTACTACTTTGATTTAGTGTATGTTTATCCATCTGCTTTGCCACATTCTCTTGTGTGTAGTAGGTTCAGTTAATTAAAAATTAAGCAATGCAGTAAGCTTCAGGTAGTAATGAATTTACCTCTTTTTTTTATTTAATTTTTTTTTTTTTTTTTTGGTTTTGGTTTAGTAGGTTCAGTTAATTAAAAATTAAGCAAT
>NW_004955437.1:17613096-17643704 GCF_000276665.1 Chinchilla lanigera | reverse complement strand
GTTTTGGTTTTTCTCCGGTACCAGGAACCGAACTCACGACCTTGCACTTGCCAGGCATGCGCTTTGCCGCTGAGCTAAATCCCCAGCCCCTGAATTTACCTCTTAATTTCCAATGTTTATGACTCTAATTTGCTTCCTTTTGTTTAAGGCTGTTGGTTGATATTTCTTTGGCACCAGGAATTGCACTTAGGACCTTGTACTTGCCAGGCAGGTGCTTATACCACTGGGCTGTATCCCTGGCCTGATATTTCTATATAATGTTAGATAATAATGACACTAGTGGGCATTCTTGTTTTATGGATAACTTAGAAAGTGAGTGACACAGTTACACATTCCATGATGCACCTTCAAAAAATACATTGGTACAGGTTCTTTTTGTGAATTTCTACCACTGGATTTTCCTGTTGCATTTTACGCTTTTCTTCTCCCCACAAATCAGCTGCTTTTAGCGGAGCTTACAGCAAACGTTTAGAATTATTCACTACCATAACTGGCTACTCTATCTTTATTAACTTACAATATCTACTGACTGTATTTGTTTCCTAATTTTACTAAAAGTAAGGTGAAATTTTATTAGCCTTGATATGTGTATGAATTCCAATATGAGGAAGAAAAAAGTCTACCATCAGTGTACCCGCAAAAGTGTATGAAAATAGACCCATGCCAAGGCATTGTTAGGAAAAAGAAAGTATCCTGAACACATTTGTGGAAAAGAAAAACAAATTTCCAATAAAGATTAAAATCAGAATGGCAGCAGATTTTATAACAGCAACAGTGAAAACTAGAAGACAATGGAGCATTGCTTCAAAATGCAGAGGTAGTTTTCACAGAAAGGCTTGCCAGTAGCTTGCCACTCAGCAGTGCTCCCTGTACTGAGCTAGTTTTATAAAACCAGCAGCCAAAGAGAAGATACGGTCACTAAAATCTAAGTACTTCCATCCCGTGCAGGGAATGAGAACGATAGAGTTGTATTTTAATTTAGGATGCTGCCAATCTCATTTTGAAACTATTGCCTGGAACATACAATGATTTTGGGACCAAGGAGAATAAAACTGGAAAATCTCCAAGTGTGGTGGTCACATTTCTTTTAGCCGTCAGATTGTCCGTGTATTTTCCAGTTCTCATTTTTCCCTTCTAGAAAGTAGCCCTCAACTTTTGGCCTTGATGAAAAGCAGTGGTGTTTGTGCAAAATACAGATGGGACCTCAGAGCCTAGCTGCTTCTTAAAAATGTTTTGTTTTCCTTCTTCAACTTTTATGCCTATCTTTGCTCCCATTCCTGGAGATCTGCAATCCCACCAGGTGCTGCTTTTGGGGATGCGGCAGTGCATGTTTGCTTTCTGCAGTGCTGTTCAAGCTTCAGCTCCTTGAGTCTGTTGGGTGAGCACAGCTCTCCACTCTGTGCTCCAGTACGCAGTGTCTCTGTTGTCTCCTTTCTTACCCCCTTTGTCCCTGAGAGTAGCTTTATTGAGAGCGAGAGCATGGAGGAAATAGACATTCACGCATGTGTGGAATCATTTGTTTTTGCTGGAAGTTTGGCGTGTGTCTTGAATTACAACTTTTATTTTCTCTTAATTTAGTTAGAAAATTAAGTCTTTAAATGAAATGCATATGCAGGTAAGCAGAATTGAGACATTAAAGGTTACAGAAAGGGTTACATGTTGGTGTGTGTAGGATATTCATTTGAAGCTTGTAATGAGAATATAGCTATTGTTTATTATTATTGCAATGTGTGAGAATAGTGTTGATGCTTCACTATTGGTGCTGCAGATGTGATACCTTAGTTTTTTATTCCTTCACAGATAGCCATGTGCTTCATGGGATTCTGTGTTCTTCTTTACTTTCAGGGACTAATTCTGAATCAATTTGCACCGATCATGGTTATTTTATTCCCTTTGTTCATCTTTTAATAACGAGTGGCCAATAAGATTTAAGAGGCAATTCATTGGGAAACTTTTCCTTTTCTTTCTTCTTCCTCTTCCTCTCTTTGTAAAGAGTTCTGAGGAGTCAGTTTTTCTTCTGATCTTCAGATCTGTGAGGTCATGCTTATAACTAGTATAGCTGTTTTGAAACCAGTAGAAGACAGAAGACATCAGGCTAAGGATGGCATGGGAGAACTGGGAAGGATGCTGGGTCTGTGTGGATGCTTTTGAACCATTCACTGTGGTCTGAACATTTTCTCCTATGAGCTAATCATTTTGCTGATTGGCTTAGAAAAACCAATCAAAGTAACTAAGGCTACTCATATCTAGCTAAAAGGGAAAACCTAAGTAAACATTGTAAGGTTCAAATTACATAAGTATAAGATCAAAAAAGCATACGCTTTGGGGAAATGGGTAATTCTTGTTTTTCATTAAAATATGCTGAATTGAAAATTTATGTCAAGTTCCTTCATTATTGCATCTCTGTCCATAGTTCGTGTGCACCTTTTTCATTGTTTGGTAAAACTGGTAATTTTAACCTTTTGTTTTGGTGTGGTTCAGGGTGACCTGACATTTTAATAAAGCTGGCTCCTAAAACTGATTAAAGCAACATTTTATTTGCTGAAATATGCACATTTTCTTTATGAAGTTGGTTGTCTTTTTTTTTTTATCTGTGACTCGCCAAGTTGTATGAAGCACATGTTTTCTGATACTGATGTTGCATTTTTAATTAATATTTCAGATGCAGAAGGTGACAGTTTAAAGGATTGTTTTGTTAGTGGATTATCCTTAAAAGCAAGTGGCATTTGGTTTTATTTTACAATAGAATTTAATCTTACATGTTTTTTGTTAAAGTAATGTTACCAAAAAATCTCCTATTGAACTATTTGTGGTGAGCTTTTTAAGGATGTTTAAGATTTCACATGCAGTTTAACTGATCACAGATGAGGTTGTAAATTAATACCTCATGAGCGTATTTGACTGCAGGGCTTTGTTTATGAATCAAAACTGCTTTGTTCCTGTAAACTGTGAAAGGGGCTTAAGCATATGGATTAAAACTGCATGGTGATACTAAAGTACTTATGAAAAGATGCTGTAGCTGGATCATTTAAAATGTACTAAAATGTTATGAATAGCCATAAAATGTAATAATTCCCTTAAGCTTTTTAATAGTTATAAGATTTAGTTTTATTCCTTTGTTGGGTTTAACCACCTTAATAAAGAAATTGTTTTGTTGCTTTTAAAACTGCGTATAGTAATAAGAATAGCCATTGACATGGCGTGGTGAGAATAGCTGAAATTTCCCAGAAAACGTATTTTTGCAGGCATTCTCAGTCCCATTTGAATCATTCTCCTGACAGCACCTTTAGGGTAAAAAACTGTTCACTGGTATCTTCTATAAAATTAGGACCCTTGCTCAGTATGAAAACACATTTTTGGCCATAAGTTTTAATTTACAGTGCATGAAAAACTGGATGTAGAATGCACTCTTCCAGGTGTGACAAACTGTCCAGGATCTTTTGCAAAAATAACAGCGCATGGTCAGGGACTTGCTGTGGAAGACAGTGGTAAGGTCTGACTTAGAGAAGCAGAAGCGAGGTTCCGTTGCCCTGTTGAGTCGATAAAACAAACACACAGGTCGTGCTAATGAAAGTGTTAGGGAGCTTTTGGAGTTCTTATCTGGGTCACCTTTTTAGTTCCCTCCAAGTTCTTAGAAGACTTTGTGCTCATTGTACAGATACTCCGTTTTGTACTAGCTTGTTAGTTGTTCTCATGTAGACAACATTTCCAGTACCAGCTATCACACTACCTTGGACTCTTCCATTGCTGCCTTTATTTCCATTCCATTTGATCTCAGCTCTTACTGATTGATTGATTGATAGATTGATTGATTGAGACAGGTTCCTAATGTAGCTCAGGCTGGCCTTAAACTTTCCTATGTAGTCCAGGCTGTGCTTGAACTTGCGATTGTCCTGTCTCAGCTTCCTGGTGCTGGGATTGTAGGTGTGTGACACCATCCCTATTTATTTATTTAGCAACAAGGCCTTGTCATGTATTCCAGACTGGCCTGGAACTTGTGGTGATCCGCTTGCCTCAGCCTCTCAGGTCCTGGGGTTACAGATGTATGCCCCCATGCTTGGGGAGCACCCTGTTGTATGATCATGTTCTGTACCTAATCCCTACCCAGAATTTTTATTAAAAATGTCCTGTTCCGCTCCTTCTGTGCATCACTTTACTCTGTTTATCCAGCCTGAGTGATACAGCAGTTTATTTCAGCTGCATCCCACCATTACGTGCAGTTCTCTCGTTTGATCTTGTCAGTTTCTAAATCTGGCTCAGTGTGATTGTGTATCTTGCTTCTTGACTTATTATTCCAGTTAACTTACGTTGTCCTGCCACCTTTGTTCAGCCAGCTTTGATACCTACTCCTAAACCTTCATGATCAGATTGTTTACCAGCCCCACCCCCGCTTGTGGTACTGGTGATTGAACCCAGGGCCTTCGCACTGACCTAAATCTCCAGCGCATTTTAATTTTGTGTTTTGAGACAGACTTTCTAAGTTGCCTAGGTAGGATTCACATTTGTGGTCCTCCTGCCTCAGCCTCCCACAGTGCTAGGATTATAGGCATGTGCTTACCATGCCTATCTTACCATTTCCTAATACCATCTAAAATGGCTGTCAGATCTTACTCCTCTTTATTATTTCATCTTTGGTGCCCTCATCTTCCTGTTTTGCATTAAATGCCATGACACTCTTCTCTCTGGCTCCATTCCTTCTTTGATTCTCTTTCTCCGGTTTTCTGTTACAATCACACATGAGGGGTTGGATGCGCGACTCCTATTACATCAGTTAACAGAAGCTCCTTTCAATAGTAATCTTCAGTTTGAGGTGCCAAGTCCTCTGCGTCTATGTATAGTGTGTACTTGCTTTTAAAAACACCCTAAACATGATCTTTTCCTTCCTTCTTGGATCTTAAAAGATCTTTTTAAGGACTTCTCCTAATCTACGCTCTGTATTGCTCTAGGAATCATCTTTCAGAAATGGGGATTTATTGATTTTATAAATGTAGAATAATTTACTGTTTTGCCAAGTACTGGACTAGCTCCTGAGGTTACAAAGATGAATGTTAAGGTGCTTTCATTGGAGAAAAATATTAATGACACTATTCAGTCATCATTTACTAGAACTTACTAGCCATTTCATGTATTTGCCCTTCTAATTTTTCTTCAGTATAGATATTATTAACCGCTGTACGAATTAGTAGATGAAGCCTCAGAGTGGTCACACAGTAATTCAGTAGGCAAAGAAGAGGTGTTAGGATACACGTGGAGGGACCTCAGCGAGCATAAAGGTGGTATCTTGGTTACTTTCTTGTCGCTGAGACACAACCTGACATCCACCACTGTAAGGAAGAAAGATTTGTTTTGGCCGCAGTTTGCAGAGGTTTCAGTCCATAGTTTGCTGGCTCCAGGGCAGAGCAGTATGGCAGAGGAGAAAGAGCTCATAGTGTGGCAGGCAGGAAGCAGAGAGAGGGATTAAGGGAGGAGGAGTGCAAAAGACTTCCAGGCCATGCTCCGAGTGACCCCATTTCCTCCCTATCAGACTCCACCTCCCAATATCACAGTTAGCTATAAATTCATCAGTACACTAAGCCACTGATGAGTATCATGCCCCAATGATTTAGTCACCTTCCCAAAGCAGTACCTGTGAGCACATGATGCTTTGGGGGAACATATGGATACAAACCATAACAGGAGAGATACCTACTTTAGAGTGGAAGATTGACAGGCAGCATAAGTTTCACAGAGAAGATGTTGCCTTAACTGGATATTTTAAGACTATTAGGAATTTAGACAAAAGTGATAGCCCAGTAGGAAGTGTGTGCGGGGTGTGATTATGTTTATAGACAATCTTTAACAAATGTATGGAGACATGAGAGAGCACTTTATGAGAATGCCTGATATCAGATGGGGGATGGAGAGTGATTTAGTACCTACCTGTAAGGCACTAAGCCAGGCTGTCCTATATACACACTGCTAAGAAGTATAGAATTATTGCCAGTAAATGATGAGCACAATTTTAAGTAGAAGAGTTATTTGATTATACAGTGGAGAATAGATTGGCAGAAAGCTTTTCTGCAGTAAAAAAGACCTGTCATACTGTTGGTGTGGCCCAAATAAGAAGTACAAAAGCCCCGAGTGTGGCAGTGGGATTGAAGAGGAGAGAGGCAGAATCGAAGGCGATCTGGGCGGTGGAATTAATGGGCTAGTGGTGTTAAAAATTGAATGGGAGGAATGATTTCTCAGGGTTCAGTCACAATGGGAAGGTGATTGTATCAATCAGAAATAAAACACATTAATGGTAATGCATAGTACATAATGTAGGACATTCTTTTTTTTTACTGTGGGATATTCCTAATAAGCACTGACTAAATATTTGTGTAAACTGGTCCCTAAATGGTCTCCCAGGTGTTTACACAGGAGATTCCTTAAACACTTTGGCCAGCAGTGGGAATTAAGACTTTTTACATTTGTCAAGCATTTGTCAAATGCCCAAAGGCTCAGGGACAGTTTGAGTCCTACAAGAGGGAGCACAATAGAATTTCTAAGACTTGTCCACTTAGTTGAATCTCTTGAGTTTAAGCAGTTTCTGAATGTCTTTTCCTATTTTTTAGTTTTAAAGACAAACTGATAATCTCATTAGGTCCAACAAACTCATAAGGAAAGAATTCTTCACTGTGATTTATTAAGAGTAATATTTGCAGTTACCTTACCCCAGGGTAAGAATATAGTTCATAATGTAGCAGAGTCCAGATCTACCATTTATACATAAAGGCAGGGGATTTGCCTGTATTAGCACAGTAAACGCTCACAAAATGCTAGCACAAAGCCGTGCTTTTACAGATGGGAAAATGGAGGACCAGAGACCTGCTTATGGTCACATAGCTAGGAATTGAAGAGCAAGGTTTGAACATAAGTAGCTTCATGTATCCTGAACTTTAATAAGATAGAGGTCCCGGTTAGAGGTATGTCCTTATGAGTGGTCAGCACATGCACGGGAGTGAGTGGATGTGATAGCTCAAGATAAATCTCTTGGGAAGGATGACTCAGCTAGGGTTTAAGCAAATTGATATTAATGGACTTTCCAGAAGAATAAATAATCATGGGAAATGGAGAAGTAATCACGAAATCAGAGAACGTTGTATCCTGTCAGCTAAGGTAAGTGTACAAATGGCAAATGTCTCAGTGCTATTAACTGAGTAGAAGAGAAAAATGTAGAAAATATATTCATATGCTTTATAAATGTGTTTTGCATAAAATGAGTACAAAATTGTTTACATTTGATTTAGAAATACATTCTGTAAGTACAGATCCTTCAAATACAGTATCATATTACATGTTTATTATATACAGGAGCCCCAAACAAAGATAGTAAGGCTGTTTTAAAATTTATCAGACATGCATGTAATGCACATTTGAGATATATTTTAGATTATTAGGGAAAACATTTAATATGGAACATTTTTGGTTTACATTATTTTGAGGGGTAATCATGTAAGGCTCAATATTGAAATTGTTAAATCAACCTGATGGAAAATGTGTGAAGACAAGATGATTGCTTGCTGAAATTTTAACTGATGCTTTCCATACAAATCATGCAAATCTGTTGTGGCAAAGGGAAAAAGTGAACGTGTTATACAGAAGTAAAGTTTTAAAACGATACTATATAGTCACGTGTCTGGAAGTCTCATTGTATTTTTGCCAAAATTTACTATCTGAAAATACTTCATTAGGTTGAGCTATGTAGTAATACAGTAGAAAATGTTATCTATAATAGGTAACAGTATTTTACTTTTATTAATAGTAATGGAAAGTATTCTTCCTGAAAATATTTTCAGAAAGTTTGTATGAAAAATAAGCAATGTTTTATAAACCTGTAACGTAGCTGATTGTGTGGGGTAGTGGATATTTTGCAAATTATATCAGTATGCAGGAAAATATCAGGATTCAGCAGCTCATGTACTTCAGAGGTTATCTTCAGTTTTATTGAACTGAACCATGATATGGCATACAGCCTGGATTAAGCTTTATTGCAACTGAAACCTCATACCAAAACTTTTTTTTGAAAAATAAAACAAACATTCATATGGCTTTTTCCATGAATTACAGTTTTGACATGACCCTTCGCTTTTCACACAGTAAATATTTGTTGAAATGGACTAAATCTTCCGCTTCTCAAAAGTATATGAAAACTGGGCCTAACCAACGATGTCCTTGGAACCATGATGAAAGTTACAATTATTTTAAATGTGCCTTCACTTTTTCAAGTAGCATGTTTCTTTCTGATTTTGAATGTTGGGTTTTTGTTCCGAATTTGGAAAATACATAAAAATAAAATGAGGAACTTATGAAGGTCACTGGTAATTCTACGAATATAATACTCCTGTTACCATGTTGTGTTCTCTTTCAACTAATATTTCTTTTAAAAATAGTACTGCAGTTTTGAAAGAGAGAACTACAGTACTAAGGAAATTTGCTATCAATTTATTTTCTTAAAAAGTTAACTCTAAACTGCTGTAGTAAAACTTATTTTCATGATTTTTTCCTTTTTGGTGGGTAGGGCTTCAAGAAAACTCTCCCTTCTGATAACATCATAGTGTACTGAAAATTCATGTCTTTCCTTAGCTGCATAGGAAATTGGTTAACTCTCTCTTAAGGTAATATTTTCACACTATTTTAGGATTGGTGGGTTCCAAGTACCAGCAAACCTAATTTAGAGCTATCTTAGGTTAAAAAAGTAAGTTTAGTTACTCAAGTTTCCCAACTATTCACACGCAAATAGGGAATCTGTTGGGCCTTTGAGGTTACCAAATCTAAAGGTCAAGCAATCACTCTCTTGTCTCTGAAAGTTAGTTTTTTTTTGTCAAAGTGCCTGTGTTTTACACTTCCTCTCTTTTTATATGGACTTACTTATTTATAAAAGCCTGTTCCTGGCTCTTCTTATTATTATTCATTGGGAAAGATATTAGTACTAATTTCAATATGGGGTTCTTTCTTTGCTTGGTTTTTTTGTTTGTTTGTTTGTTTGTTTTTTTGCTTGGTTTTTTGAGACAAAAGTTTCACTATGTAGTTCAGGCTGGCCTCAAACTCACTATGTAGATTGCGTTGGCCTTGAACTCACTGTGACCCTTCTGCCTCAGCCTCTGTAGTGCTGGGATTTTAGGCATGCACCACCACACCTGCGTGTTCAGATAATGTTTTTTTCTTTTCTTTTAATATCCAAAATAGGCATCCAGAAAAGGATATTTGATTTAATGTCTTTTTGGTTTTATTGAGACAGGGTCTCTTTATGTAGCTCAGGCTTTCCTTAAAACTCACTTTGTGGCCCAAGTTAACCTTGAACTTGTGGAGATCCTTCTGCCTCAGTCTCCCAGGTGTGCTTACAGCCATGTACCACTACACCTGGTTTGATTTAAAGTTTTTATAAAATTTATAAATTAGGTATGCTGCCATATACCTGTAATCCTTGGACTCTGGGAGGCTGAGGCAGGACAATCAAAACTTTGAGTTTAGCCTGGGAAACAGATTAACTTAGTGGGACCTGTCTCAATAATATAAATTAAAAAGGACAGGGGATGTAGCTCAGTACAAAGGTCCAGGGTTCAATGCCCAGCACTGGATGGATAGATAGATAGATAGATTGATTGATTGATTGATTGATTGATTGATTTCACTATTCTTTCTCTAAAGGGTAATCTTAAACGAAGTGCCTTGACCTCTGTGGGAATTGGGGTCCTGAGAAGTGGCTCAGCAGCTCCCCAGAATGAAGTATCTTTGTGACTAGATTCTTAATCATTTAATGGCTGAAACATAAGGACTGTTAGACAAATTTTGGCATTTGTGTCCAATATCCATATATTAAGTAGTTAAATGTTTCTATGAAAGAAACTGTGTTTATGTAAATAATGAGAAAAAATTAATTTCATTTTTATGATTTGTGACACTTTCTCCTTTTTTACTGAATGTTTTCCTTTTCCTTTTTAAAAAGCACGTAACAATGTTCTAGGTTTTTCTGCTTTCTGATCACCTCATGTGCTAACTGTGGTTTATTAAGGTGACCCTCTAAGATGGCTCTCTGATTAAAGAGAGGCCCTGCGTTTTCTCGCTTTGTGGAAGAGGTTATATTTAGTTGTTGGTATTTCAAGCTGGAACATTTCATTCTCCTGTGCCTTTAGTTAATGACTCATCTGGAGAAAATGGGCTGTCTCTTGCTTTTGGGAAGAGTCTGTAGCAAATAATAATAATAAGTTAAGCTCTGTGGGAGACTTTCTGCCAAATGACAAACTTAAAATGGAAAATGTTTTATAATATATTTTATTGCCCATATGTAAAATACATATGAAAGGATATAGAAACATTTTGTTTCTTACTATCTTCAGCTGATAAAAACAAAAAGGATAGCCCTGATGTTACATACAACAAAAAGGAAAGCTTTTTTTAACAAAGCAGTGTGTAGATTATTCTGAGTTTAGCCAAATTATTTTATATACCGCATATATAACAGTGGTCAAATCTTGATAATTTTCAGTAACTGGGGACTTGACATTGTTAAAGTATTGGTGTTTTTTCAAATATTTTGTATTATATGTAATTAAAAATAATTGTCTTTGTTATATCCACGTCAGAATGATAGCTCTACTGTTAGATTCTTTGAGAGGTAGGTACTTGGCCCAGGACGTGGGAGCTGCCGACTGTAACAGTGACTACCTACCTTTCTGTTAGATGTTACACTGATTGCATGCTTTACACTGATTGCATGCTTCAGTTTCCTCATCTGCATAAGATTTTATTCTGCATGGCTTTTCTTACGGGAATGAAAGAAGGTAGAATAGAGCAAAGAAAAGTGTGTGGAAGGAGAAATTTTAAGGTTCTGGAGTTCAGGTTTGAAACCCAAAAGCCTTTTTCTTCTTCTTCTTTTTTTTTTTTTTTTTAAGTAAACTTGCCGAGTCTCCCTGAGACACTTAATGACCACATTGTTAGGACCATGATGTGAGAGGTGGTTTTTCTTTTTCTTATACTTAAGTTTATTTAACATAGCCAACGACCTACCTGCCTATGACAAAAATCCTGTGAGCTGCTGTTTGTAGTACCAGAGCAATCCTTTGCTCCCCGCCTGCATTCACTGAAGTCCTGTGGAATATCCTGGCGGAGAATTGGGGACTTTGGCCCCATCTTAGAGGAAGGTGTGTAGTTTCTTGGTACCTGGCAGTCAGAGGACAGCCCAGCTTCCACCAAGGTCAGACTACGCTAGATTTCAAGTCTCTGACCTCCTTATGTGTCAAGGAATCATGTCCTTGCATTAAAGTAGAGGGTCCTCTATACACGACATTCTGTGTCCTCAATCACAGCAATGCTGGGCAGTCAGTCATGTTTGAGAGATAAATTGTTCATTTAGCATTTGTTTAATGAGTGTGGTCGTGGTCTTGATATCTTACATTCATGATGTCCAAAACTGAACTCTTCCCCCTAAACCTGGTCCCCTTTTAGACTTCTCGCTTTCACCCAATGGTAGTCACCTTTCTCCTTCTCATTGCTTAGCATGAAAGCAAAGGTGTCCTTGGTCCCTCTCTCTCAACCCATATCCAGCTCTTCAGGAAATCCCACCGGCACCACTTGTGAATTATATCTCGAATGTAGTCCACCTATGTCATCTCCACCACTAAAATCATCTGCCCCACCCCGTATCCCCTTCGTGCCGCTGTTTTCCTTTACCTGCATTACATAGTGGTCTCTTAATCAGCTTCTCTCTGCCTACCCTCGCTGCCTTCTTTGTATTCTTAGCACAGCACACAGGTTGGATGTCTAAAGGCACAAGCTGGATGGTGACTTTCTTAGCTAAGAACGAGGAAGATATAAAAATAGTAAAGAAAGGGAGAATTATGTGGAAGTGAAGTGATTGTATTTTTGCAAAATAAAAATAACAACCGACAAATAATTAGAAACAAGAGGTACAGAGTGGGTGTTTAGAGAATTAAGACACAAAAGTATATTTTTACCACTTCCTATGTACATAAAGCCACAAATTATAGGTCAGCAGCAATATAAACAGAATACAGAGGATATCAAGAAATCGCAAGTGAGATTTATTCCAACATGAGAGAATTCTTCAACCTCCTTCCCAGAGATTTTCTATTTGCTCAGCACCTCTGGACCAGTGAAAACAATGAATATTCCTGTTCCCTGGTAGCTGGACCACACCTTCAGTGAAGTCCTGTCCTGTACCGGCTGTTTCCTTCTGAGTCTCTCCGGTCTGCAAGGGGCACCAGGGGGAGCTTCCTTATATCTTACACTTACTTTGTTAGCGTAATGAATAATTCCTATGTTACACCTTCTGTGTTTAACTTACTGTGTGTCTTATCTCTTTTGGTTGGACACAGTCCAGCACACTATATTAATGGAGTTTTGGAGAACATTTTACTATTTTCATAGATGTTACCAAAGCATCTGACAAAACTCAATGTTTGTTCTTCTTTAACTTTTTATGAACCAAAATGTAACACACATGGGAAAGTATACACGTCATAAGTGTGCAGCTGAAAGAATTACCTCACGGTAGACACACTTGTTTAACTACCATCAGCTCTAGAAGTAGAATTTGGCCTGCAGCCTGGGAACACCCTTGCTGCCCTCCTTCCCCAAAGGCATCTTCTGTCCTGGTGGTGTGTATGTATGTGTCACAAGAATTGAACCCAGGTTGCCTTGCTCCACCTTCAACCTTTTTTGTATTTTGTTTTGAATCAAGAGTCTCACTAAGTTTCTGAGCCTGGCCTAAGATTTGCAGTCTTTCTGCCTCAGCCTCCTGGGAAGCTGGGGTTACTAACATGCTTCTATAATGACTTTTTCATTGTTTGCTTTTGTCTTTTTGAGGCAGTTTCACTCTGCAGTTCAGGCTAGCTTTGAACTCACTTCATAACCCAGGCTGGCCTCAAACTCAGTGATCCTCCTGCCTGAGCCTCTTAAGGGCTGGGGTTACAGGTATGCACCACCGTGCCCAATGAATACACCTCCTTGTGAAGTGCAAATTTATGTTCTTTTGTCCAGGTTTCTGTTGGATGTTTAATAATGTTTGATGCACACGTACAAAATCTCCATATCCTCAGGTCCTGACTTTGGAATGTACGTGCCTTCTCTGACTGGCTGTTTCCTGCTCCTCGTGGTGTCTTGGATGTGTAGATGTGCTAAACTGTAACATGTGCCTCCTCTTTGACATTCTTCTTGTTTTTTACTCTGGAAGATTTTGCTTATGGTTTGTGTTATTTCTTCTTGAAGGACTGGTGGAATTCACTAATAATGCCTTCTAGACCTGGAGCTTTCTTTGTGGGAATATTGCACTAAAAAACAATTAAAGGACTTGTTAGATTTTTTTTTTTTCACTTACTCTCAACTTTGGCAAGATTTGTTTTCTTAAGTTTTTGTATTTTGTCCAAATGTTAAAATGTGTTACCATACTATTGTTTGTAATGTCTTTCTGTGATCTTTTACTATGCATTGATCAATGGAGTTGTATCCTTTTACATTTCTGCTAATGATTATTTGTGCCTTCTTTGTAAGGACACATCAGTTTTATTGGCCTTTTCAGAGAAAAACTGACTGTTGTTCTTTTGTAAAAAATACTTTTTTTTCTGTTTCTGTATATTCAGCTCTTTATTTTTGTTTTTGTACTCTCCTTGTATTTAATTTCTGGCTTTTAAAAATATTCTTTAGATCTATACTTCACCATGTGAAATATTTTTATTCATGACAAAAAGTTCTCAAAACATTACAAGTTGGTAAAAAAAAATCTAATTAATCACAGTGCAATTAGTACTTCTTTAATATGTAAAGAGCTTGTAAAAGTCATTAAGAAAGCAACAATTATACGTTTTTAATGAGTAATATCTGTCAATGGCTAGAAAATTAGTATTACTGGCACCAAAACACAGGAAAAGGTATTCTTCAACTTGTAATAATTTAAACCTGCTGCTACATTACCAAATTTTTAAAAAGTCAGTAATACATAGTATTGATTGGTAAGGACACAGTAATGAAGTTATTTCATAACAGAATAAGTTGTCACAACCTCTTTGAAGATCAGTCGTGTATTATTTATCAAAAAAGTAAGTGCCCTTTGACTTCTGCATTTTATGTGTGTAGAAAGATGTTGGTTTCCATATTACCTGTAAAAGAAAAAAAAAAACAAAAACCCTAGGCACAACCCTAAGCATTTATTTTGGAGATTAGGTTTTAACTATACAGTGAAAAATTATAAAGCCACTAAAAGAAAGTAGCCCATAGGTATAGTTGTTACAAAACAAGCTCCAGGAAAAGTTCATTGCAGAAATATATTCTTTTATTAAGTTTACGGTTGAAGTGTTTCCATTTTGGGTCTGCATAGCAAATTTCGGAAGTGCCTAATTATGTGCATTCACAAGGTAAAAGCTTAATGATTTTTGCATTATGTTTATGAAATTGGATTAAAGTAGTCCAAATTTGTATACTCTGAATAGAATAGTCAGTATTACTTGAAGTTATTTTATTTTTTCATCTATCTTGTTAACTCAAAGACAGTAAAATCGATGATCCATTGTATGGTTCTTTCTTTGCTCCACATTGCCCAGCACAATACCTTGAATTCCACAGGTCAGTATTTTTAATGCAAAGCAGAGTTAGTTAATTAAAAATGAACTTAAATTACTTGTTTTATATTTCTAGAACCTGTTCACATTATCTTTTATGAGCTGTATCGTAGCCTCTGTGGTAGATAAGAACAACAGTAATTATTTACTTGTTATAGAGGAGCGAGGGAAGGCAAGGTGAATAAATGACTCGTTTAAAGCAGGGTTGGCAAACTTATGGCCTGTGGATCAAACCTATCCTATCACTTGATTTTGTTATGGCCCAGAAGCCACATTTTAAAATTTTTTTAAGTTTAGGGAAGAAAGAGTACGACACCTGAATATTATGTGAACTTCAAGTTTCATTGTCCATAGAGTTCATAGAAGACTTGCGATTGCCTTTGTGTATCGTTTTTGGCGGTTTTCCCACAACAATGGCAGAGGCAGCAAGTTTCCTGAGAGGCTGCACACAGCATTGTCACTGTCGCTGTGCACTGCTGCCTGCGCAGCGCTCGTCTCAGTGAGGCAGTGATATTGTCCGTCCTGTGTTTCTGTGGCATAGTAATGTTTTTTTAAAAATTATTAATGCTTACCTATTATATCAAAGTAAGGAGAAAATCTGTTGTTTTATAAGGTCAGTGGACTGTGGATTATTTAAATTAAATAGTGTTATTGGCCTATGCTAAAATAATATAGCATGTACTGCTGTTACCAGACCAAACACCTAAGTATTCGATGTTCACAGGAAGGCAACTCTCCTACAAATTTAAAATACAGAATCTTAACCAGATATGATGGCACATGCCTGTGGTCCCAGCACCGTGTGAGGGTGAGGCAGGGAGATCGCAAGTTTGAGCTCAGCCTGGGCAACGTAGTGACTTAGTGGAACCCTGTCTCAAAATAAAAAATAAAGAAAAGCGCTGGAAGTGTAGCTCAATGTGAAAGTCTGGGGGCAATCTATAGTAACCTGGGCAGGGGGACCTAGCATATCATTGCAGCAGAAAATTTTCATGTCCAGGCAATACACACATATGGAGACACACACACACACACACACACACACACACACACACACACACAGAGGGAGGCTGCACCCAAAGTAGTATTTGGAATGACTTATTTGTTAGCCAGGCAAGGAGAGCTACTCATTGATAATAAATTAAATTGTGGTTTTTTTGTTCTTTTTTTGTTTTTTGTTTTTTCTTCCGGTACCGGGAATCGAACTCACGACCTGGCGCTTGCCTGTGCCGCTGAGCTAAATCCCCAGCCCCAAATTGTGTTTTTTTTATAGCAGCTACATGAATGTGTTCAGAAAAATGAAATCTGACTAAGAAGTTGAGCATAATTTTATGTGCCTGTGATTCCAGCTACTCAAAGGCTGAGGTAGGAAGATTAGGAGTTGGAGGCCATAGAGTGCAACCTGGTGGGACCATATCTCATTTCAAAATGGGTCTGAGGATGTAGCTCAGTGCTAGAACACTTGCCTGGCATTTGTGAGGCTCTATGTCCTATCACTAGTGTGGTATCTGGGAAAAAAATACATATAAGAAGATTAGCCTTCTGGTGACAATAGTGACTTTAAGAAATGAGGACATTGGCTCAATATCAATAATCAATTAAAGCAGGTAATGATTCCTTGGCTCTTGATGAGTTGACAGATGTTACAGACATTGATCAATGTTTATTCAAGGAGTCATGCTGAGTTTGAAGTGCCTGAAAGATTAATTAGCCTTCATGAAAAGTCTGTGTGGAACATCTGCAGACAAGAATATTTTCAAAGAAGTTGAGAAAACATGAATTCAGTGTAATCTGAAGTGGAATCTATTAAGATGTGTTACAGCTGGCAGTGGTAAAAATGTGTGGGACAGAAAAAGGATTCATTTGGAAAAATTTACAACAATTGTGAAAACATAGTGTTTTAAAACCTATGATTACTCATATTATTTATCAGCAGGTATTTTGTGTAAAATATTTGAATCTATCATTTTTTTACTGACCTGGAGAATCTTGTGTCAACATTTCATTTGGTCTCATGAAGAGATAGTTCCACAAGTTTTCATCATAAATTTAAGCTGTTTGACTGTGCTACCACCCTTCAGTTTGGTTATTGCAATTTTATGAGCTTATGGTCAAGATTCAGATTTTTCTAAACAGAGACAACCTCCTTAAATACTGTAATTGAATATCAAATGGCATTGAAAATTAGCTTTGGTGCAGACTTTATATAATTTCTTAATGATACTGTTATTTCTTAACTGGAAGTCAAAACAGTGCTTATGCAAAACATATTTATGGTAGAGTCATTTGATAGCTACTAATGTAATTTGAGTCACAAGTAATGTCAGTTTATGTAATCTGCATCCCATTCCATCAGCAGTTAAAAAGAAGAAATGATATTTCCGTCCTCACATGTGTAGCAGATTTGTGCTTATGCTCGGATAATATTTCCAGCAAGGACAGAGGTACCCTCCTTATTTCAAAATCCGTCTAATGATGCAATCAATAATTTTTACCTTTTTTTAAATTGATGTGCTGGTGCTGCTACCTCTGCAGTTTTAAAATTTTAATTTTATTTTTTATTTTGAGATAAAATCTCACTTAAGTTGCTAAGTTGCCAAGGCTGGGCTTGAACTTGAAACCTTCTGCTTCAAGCTCTCAGAGTGCTGAGATTACAGGCATGCATCATGCCTGACTTCTACTTAATCTTGGATTGGAAATGATTCATTTATAATGTAGTGACATTCTAAAAGGCAAATATTAAGAGAACATTCTAATAGAATTCTGTAAATGCCATCGAAGCAATGAATATGTTCAATTAAAATCATATGGTTATGGATTAATGCCAGTATTTGACAGTATTTATCCATTTGAAAAGACATTTTTAAAGTTGAAATATGTAAATCATTAAAGATCAGTGTTAACAGATGAATATTTCCAATCAACTTTGATGGTAGGGAACAGTTTCTTTCAACGTCACTTAAGTAAATTCTTACTTTCCACAAAGGTAACATGTCCTTTTTGTTAGTAGACCTGAATAACAAAACAAAGCAAAACCAAACAAAAATCCCCAAACTTGTAATTAATGTTTCAATATTCTAAATGCCATACTGAGAAAACATGTTTTGGAAATTTGAGTTTCTCTTGCTTGATAAGTATCTAAATAATTTTTCCTGTTTGTGTTTTTCTCCTCTTTATCCATAAATCCTAAAATATTTACTACCTGGCCTTTTCACAGAGAAAGCTTTCAATAATATGTCTCATTAAAAAGCAATTATGTGCTGAGTTGACTGCTCTGATAATACTAAAAATGTTGAAATATGGAATTTTTTTCTCTAATGTAATTTAATTCTTGGAAACACTGGGGAAGAAATTCATCTGCAAATTACTCTGTCAGTACAGTATATTCCTTAGAGTGTCCAGCACTTCCCTCCTGTGGCAGCTGAATAACTTTGGAATACAAGGCTTTGCGTTTCTACAGGTTTTTTAATTTCTTTTGCTTCCAAATAGGTAGTGATGGCTTGTACAGTGTTTTACTTTTGAGGTCAGTTTGTACTATGTAATATGTATATTCTACATTGTATTTATTTTATTCTTCATTGTATTTATAGTGTTGGTTGTTATTTTTAGAAACAATATGAATGCTTTTTTAAAATCAATAAACTTTGCAAGAAGTTTATTTTAAATTCTCTGGACTCGCATATATCATTTCTTGATACATTTTTACATTGTTAAGCAAATGATTTTTATGAAACAGACTTTCACATTACTACTGCCCTAACTTGATACACAAGTTTTACTACAACCTTCTGAGAGTTTACTAGTATCCCATGAGAATTTATACGTGGGGGCATCTGTCACAAAAGAGTATTTGTAATCCGTTCTGAAATCACGAGGCATAGCAATGAAACGATCACCTGTGAAACTGTCACCCGGTATTCTTAGTTGTTATAGAAGGATCATTGATACTAACCTTCTGGTTGCTGATATGTCAGGAAAAACATTGCATTTTCATGAGTATCTCTTTTTTTTTTTTTTTAACAGAATTTAACATGGCTTTAGTATACTTTACAGTTTTTTGTTTTTTTTTTTTTAGTTTTTCTCCAGTACCGGGAACTGAACTCACGACCTTGCGCTTGCCAGGCAGGCGCTTTTGCCGCTGAGCTAAATCCCCAGCCCACTTTACAGTTATTGAAAACAAACAATACAAAGTTTTTTACAAAGTAAAAAAAAATCCTTGCAAACCTATGTATGAGTATGGATACAAATAAAAACATACACAGTATTTTACATCATTATAATTATACATATTTACACATACACTGTTTAAATTATTTTACAAGTTACCAAAATGAGGAGAGGTGATTATGAAAACATAGAAATGAATGAAAACTTGAACTAAATACCAAAGTTTCAAATGCTACAAGTGTCTTAGATTGAGCTCCAGTCTTGGTCTTTAAAGTTTACTTTTGATGGAGTATTTTTGTGTCCTGCCACTTTGCTCCCTAATTTGAGCCCCTCCCCGCTTTAAGAAAAAAGAGACCATATTCGTTGGGATTGAAAACACACTTCCAGTTTCAGAACAGATTTATCATCTAGCCTTCAGGCTGTTCTTTAATATAGCACTCTTAGGAATGAATATCTTAAGATATTCCCCAGATGTTTTAAACTTCCACAAACTTGTGGTTTTCTTTATTGGAATCTTTTTTTTTTTAGAAGATGAAAGCAAATGTCTTCTGAATATCTAAATACTTTTCATATTGGTTTTTAAATGTTGTTTGCTGCAAATGTGTAAGTTAAAACTGCTGAACTGATAACTTTTTCAAAGTCCTTGCTTTTATAAAGTCCTATCAAAATGAGAATTGTATTAATAATAATGTAAAAATAGTACTGTATTGAGCTTTGTATGTGGTTCTGAGTTTACATTGCTGTGTGCTTAGGGTTTGTTCTCTAAAGTTGTAACATTTGGTAAATTATTTAGCGGGCTCCTTAATAGATTTTGTTCTTCATTAGGGCAGTGTACATTGAAAATGCTGGGCATCAAGCATCTTCCAAAATATTGAGGTTTGAATTTAAAATGTTAAGACTGTCAATCATTTAGCTCTATTTTTAGATGGTAGCCTAGTTGAAAATTCTCTGTGAAATGAACAAATGTTATTTCTCCACAGTTATAAAAATAGTTGATGGCTGGGTGTGTTGGCATACACCTGTAATCCCAGCACTCAGGGAAGCTGAGGCAGGAGGCCCAAAAGTTGCACCCCAATCTAGGTAATTAATAAAATTTAGTGAGAGTGTACTATAAAAAAGAGGAGGGGGCTCCTTCAGTAAGAAAGCCCTGGGTTGAAGCCCCAGCGTAGGGTGTGGGGGCTTGGTGACATTAAGTTTTTGATGTGTCCAAGGAAAATGTGTTTGTGTGTTGACGTGTTTGTGGAAGAATTAAACAGTACCCCACACACCCAGCCCAATCCTCCATGCACTTTGGGGGAAGCAAGTAAAAGACTGTCTTTGGTCTCAGCTGTCCAGAAGTACTTTGATTTTGTTTTCTCTCACTCCGTAACATAGTGTCTGTGTGTCAATCTAAAATACACGTTTTTAACTAAATTTCCCTCTAGAAAGCAAGTTCTAAATTCTTGATTTTCTGAATACTTTTGACCTAATTTTTCACCTGAGATACAGGCAAAAAGCAAATCAACACTGTATTATTTTAAAAACATTTGATGGAAATCTATTTTTGTTGGTAATCTACACTTTCTTAAAAACCTTAGCAGCATCAAGACTCACTTAATTCTTTCATGTTGTGTCCATCCAGCCATTCGTCTGTCTGTCTGTCTGTCTGTCTGTGTGTGTGCGTGTGTATCCAGTATGTACTATGCACTAGGCTTAAATGCTGTGGAACACAATAGAGATAATATTTTATGCTGTTTCACAAATGAGAAGACCGAAACTCAATTAAAAACTTGCCACATGTCATACAATTAGATGAAAATGAAGTTAAAGCCAGGTCTGCCTGACACCAGCACCTTTGTTTTTTAACCACAGAGGAAGGCTGCCCACCCTGGTACTTTGCCATATCTAGCCATAAATTGATATCATAGTGGTCTTCTATGCCTATAGGAACTTGGGTATGTTGTGCTTCTCTTCTTCCTTCATTTCCCAACTTCCTTTTTGAAATTCTTCTCTGTGCTCTTTTTCTGGCAGGCAGCTGTTTCCTGCTGTCCTTGCTGGGACCCTGTCCCCGCTTATATTTTGCATATCCTCCAGTTCACGCTCTGGGTTGGTCTTCGTGTGTGGGCATGGGATCCTTTTCAGTCTGCCCTTGTTTGGCATTTCTGTGCCTCTTCATTCTGTAAGAATGTGTCTTTCGTCAAGTTTCGGGAAGGTGTTTCCCTTTTTCTATTCCCCAACACCGAGCATTTAACCCCGTCCTCATGCATGAAGTACTCTGCCATTTGCTATGTTTTAAGAAAGATCTTGCTATGCAGTCTGGGCTAGCCCGGACCTCTCAGCGATCCCCTTACCTCAGCCTCCTGAAGGTTGAGATTACAGTCATCTGCTACCATGCCAGACAAACGTTGGAATTTTTAAGCCATCATTTCTTCCAAAATGTTTTCTGTTTGCATTTTACTTTTTCTTTTTGGAACATTCAGAAGATAAAAATGTTGGTTTTTTCAGTATTGTCTCATGGGTATGAGTCATCTTTCTTCCTTTTCTTTGAAACACAATTTTGCTCTGCAGTTCAGGCTGGCCTTGGATTGACTTTCTTTGTAGCCCAGACTGACCTCAAACTCAAAGTGATCTTCCTGCTTCATCCTCCCGAGTGCAGGGATTACGGGCATGGCTACCACACCTGGCACTTTTCATTTTTCTAAAAATTTTGTATTTGCTGTTTAGATTGGAAAATAACAATTTTGATTTAAGTGTACTGACCTGACCCTTGTCTCTGTATTGCCATTGAGCCCATCTCCGAAGTTCTGTTGCTGAATTTTGAAGTGCTGAAATTCTCCTTCGGTCTTCTTTGTGTCTTTTCTTTGCTGAATTTTCATTTCTTCTGCATTTCGAGAGCCCTGGTAGTTGGTGGTTGCCTGGAGCTCTCCTCTTTGATCCTCTCCCTGGAGGCTGGGCTTTATTTTCCTGGTTTGCTGCGTGCTCCATGTGACTGTACCCTTCTCCTGAGCCTAAGGGAATAGTCTAATTTTGAACCTATTCAGTGAATTCTTAATCCACGTATCAAACCATTATGTTCTAGATGTTTGTCTGTTTTCAAAAAATATTTAATTTTCTAAAGAAATTCTGCATTTGTTCACAGAGGGCTTTGTGCATCCTTTTGTTTCCTTGACAATATCAGTTGTAGTTACTTGGAAGTGGCTTTCTTCGGTTCTAGTGTGTGGATTAGTTCTAAGTCTTTTTCTCTTATTTTTACACATTCTGTTTTTAGTCAGACTGTTTTCCCTTTTGGTATAAATTCCAGTTGTTTTTTTTTTATTTTGTTTTGTCTTTTTGAGACAAGGTCTCACTAGGTAGTTCAGCCTGAACTTGAACTCACTGTGTAGCCCAGGCTGACATCAAACTCAAGCAATGCTCCTGCCTCAGCCTCTCCAGTGCTGGGCTTACAGGGATGCTCCCCGACACCTGCGTCAGTTGGTTGTTTTTTACGAGAAGCATTTATTTAAGAACTGTAGATCCCGCAGTTTGTATCTGCTTCCAGAGTGTTTGCTCTTTTCTCTACTGAGGCTGATCCAGAGCGAGGGGTTCACTGATTGCCTTCATAAATTCCAGGGTTGAGCTAGGCCAAAGCCGATACTCAGTTATGATACCTGAGTCTCCCCTGTTTGCCTCTATTCCTAGAGTGGGACTGTTGCGTTTTAGCTTCTTAGCTCTGGCATGGTCCGCCAGAGCAAGGTTCTACCTACATTCTTTCTCATTCTCCCCCACATTCAAATTCTGGGGGGAGACATCAGGTTCTAGGTTTTCCATTTCTGTTTTGTCACTTTTGCCTTTCATAATTGTTAAAGTCACTACGCCTCCCTTTTGACCGCACTAGGGCCTGCACTGCCTCCTGCACTGCCTCCCGCGCTGCCTCCAGGTGTAGCCAGTAGCAAAGCACGGTCTCCTCTGCATCCCAGAAACAGCCTGGACCCTTAGTCCCTACTCTCCGCTCCCTCGAGGGCTCTCGCTTCTTGCCTGTAGTGTTTCATCCCTTTCTGTCTGGACTGTCTTTTGTGAGCGCTCCCAGACTGGGAGAACTCTTCGCCATTGGGGTAATGTTGGTTAACCTTAGCTTCACCATTCTCTTTCAGAATTCAGCAGATGTGTTATGAGAGCAACCAGCTGTGAGTCTGAGGTTTGAGAAGTGTTCACGTTTGTCTGTAGCTTCATGTTACCGGCCCAAATGTGATCCAGGGAGACAAGAAGCTGCTGGGTCTGGCTTGCCCTCTGACCAGTTCTTGCTTCTCTCATTTATCCATGTCCTTCCTGTTGCCTCCGTAGCTGTTCGGTACTCAGCAGTGTGACTTACAAGTTAGATGGCGTCTTAGCTGTTGTCGATAGGAATGTTGGCTGAGACACACTACATACATGCTATTCAGAATTGGGACTTCAATATGGTATATTTTGAGAGAGATTTAAATATTTGAATGAATGTTTTTGATGGGTGATTTTTTTTTTTATTTTAAAGTTTGCTGGGAGATTAGTTATTGATTGACTGCTTTGTCCATGTCTGTGACACGTGTTTCTAGAACATTCCTATGATCAGAGAAACTCAGGGGGCTCCCTGATGGAAATAACAGCAGAAAGCCAACCAATAAAGGGTGGAAGGAGAGTGTAATTTGTGTTTCGGAACTGCCTGCGGCGTGTGGATAACATTCTGGGTTTACCAGGCAACTGCATATGTCATTTTGAGAACCACTGTTGGGAAGTATTTTTCTTTTCCTTACATATGTTTTTTCCTTGTATGGTTTAAAATTAAATGTCAAACAATTTACTGTTTAATGAAAATTGTAAATTGGTTTAGTGAAATTTAATGCACATATCATTACCGTTCATGCACATTTAGGAATAATCACTTTATTTTAATCATGTATATTTAAAAACACAAAGTACTTTCCAACAGTGTATATTTATCTCGCATTCAAAAAACTTTTTTCATTTTCAGAGTTATAAATGGGAATAATTAAACCTTTAAACATTTTAGAATTGACTAAGGGCTTATCTAAGCAACACATGCTTAAAACCACTTTCTTATCAAAGAAAATAAAATTAGAGGTTAGAGAAATATCTTTAAATTACAATCTTTATGAACTAATAGCTTAACCTTCCTTTTGAGTGTCTGTTACTTTTTCCATCTTTTTAAAATACACTTAAATATAAACACATGTGGGAAATGTGCTTTTGGCTTTTATCAAACTGACATTTAAGTGAATTTTTTTCAACCTCACTGAACATTTGTGGTAAAAGATTTCAAAGCTTTCAATCCTAGAATTTGCCTATGGATTTCCCCCACTGTTATTCTATTAACATTTGGTCTTAATAACTGTAACCTGTTTAGAATTACTGATGTTTTAAATTTATTATTTGTTTAGATGAAAAGTTTTGGAAAAAGCTTCATCAAAAATCTTACTTGGCAGTTACAAATGCTTTAAAGACATTAATTTTCTAGAGTTTTTCTACAAATATTTTAATTAAGTGACTTACCCCTCATATACCTATTTTCATAAAGGACTTAAGCTTTTTCATGTTTATGTCTCTGCTGTTGTGATGATCCCTTCTTTTCTCCCCTCTTGCCAATTTTAAGAACATGGTGGCTTCACTTTCTGTAAAAATGGGAAGTGATTAGCTTTACACAGAACTAGAAATTATAAAATGTGGATTTTTTTTAACATTTTCTTGTTTACAGTTCTGAGGTTTAAGTACTTTTATCCATAGAAGAATAGTTGGTGCTACATTATAGGATATTCTCATGAAGTTTTAAAAATTTTATTAGGTATGTGCTTCACATCAGATCAGTAGAAAAGTTGTACATTAAAATTAAAGAGTTACTTCTGTTCTTTAATTTCTCCTCTCCTTTTTATATTCCTAATTCTTTTTACTTTTTAAAGTCTTTTCTGACTTTTCAGGATTCATTTATGTGTCCATCCTAAAGTAATTAAATTATGACTGCCTTTTAAAATTAATAAGTAATAAATTTAGTTTTAGGCCACAAAATGTTTTAAGTATTCATATTTTTGTTTATATAATTTTAATGTATCCGTAGTTATTGGCTGGATTGCACACATTTTAAGTCTACTCTTAAATCCATCAAGTCATTCTACACAGGGCTTGGAGGATAATCTGAATTTCCTCATCCTTCTCAAAACAAGGGATATAAATAGAATCGCACATAACCTGCTCCTTCAGAGAAGATGTACTAAGAATTAAGATGTCTTGTTGGGCATGGTGGTACACGCCTATAATCGCAGAACTCTGGAGGCTGAGGCAGGAGGATTGTGAGGAGTTCAAGGCCAGCTTGGGCTACATAGTGAGTATGAAGCTAGGCTGGGCCTGGGGATATAACCCAGCAGCACAGGTGCCTGTTTGGCAAGTGCAAGGTCCTGAGTTTGATTCTTAGTACCAGACAAAAAAACAAAGCTGGCCTGAACTACATAGTGAAACCCTGTCTTAAAAAAAAAAAAAAAAAGATGTCTTACCGGTAGAGGAATACACATTTCTCTCTAGTATTCTCACTGATTGTGTGTGTCTGTCTGCGCATTTGGAGAGCTGAGGTGTAGTAGAGTCTTAAAAGACTTGAAAAAGCAAAGGGCATGGGAAATATAGATCAAAAACAGACCCAGTCACTCATGAGAAGAAACATTTCAACAGAAGTTCCAGACTTGTGTTTTGGAAAGAGGATAGAATTAGGTGGGTCCTTTTTCCTTTATAGCAAAAGCAGTCCATTTTAGTTAGGAGCTTGTCCAAAAGGGAACCTTGAGCTCTGTCCTGGAGCTCAGAGCCAGGGGTCTCCCTGGAGGAAGGGAGGTGGCTCATGGGATAGGAAACAGCAGGAAGGGGAAGAGGGAAGGCAGTGGCCTCGAATCGGAATTTGATATTTCCACACGAACCCATAAGTAGATGTGCATGATATGTAAAACACCCCAAAATGATCCTGAAAACTTAACACATGTACAGTGGTAAATATTGGTAGATTTTGGTAAAAGGTATATGGCTGTTGTTTGCAAGATTCTTCCAGCTTTTCTACGACATAACTATTTCAAAATCAGAAGTTTAAAACATAAGCCACTGAATCTTTTAATTTTGTAATTTTACATAAAAATTGGGATAATGGTATTAGTTTTGTCTCATAAGATTATTTTGAGCTAAGTGCACTTCACCTGTGTCTCTGTAGCCTTTGTGTGTCTTTCTGTATCAGTAGGCAGGTGAGTACAAAGAATGTGTACAAGAAAATACAGGCGGATGGATGGCAGGTAGATGTAGACAGAAAGGTACGTAGGTAGGTAGGTAGACCACGGTAGACCGTGGTCTTTTGTAATTCTTTGATTGACTCTTTACATTTTTTTCTCTGTTCCTATATTTATCTGTCTATCTTGTATCTCTATCTGTGTATCAGTCAGTTTGAAGTATAAGGTAATACGTTGAAGTATAACTTACATAGAATAAAAGTCACCATTTTATGTATAAAATTCTATGAGTTTTTGAGAAACATTTACAGTTTTGTAACCATCACCAGAGTAGAAAATTTCATTGTCCTCAAGACTCGGACTCTTTTGGTACTAGACGTCAAACTCGGGGCCTCCTGCTTGCCGGGCAGGCTCTGTGCCAAGGAGCTCTATTGCCAGGGGTTTTGTTTTAGTTTATTTTGGGGTTCTTTTTGTTTGCTTGTTTTTGTTCGTTTTTTGTTTTTGGTACCAGGAATCAAACTCAGGACTCCGTGCTTGCCAGACAGGCGCTGTGCTACTGAGCTGTGGTGCCCAGTCCCTAGGCTCATCGTCTTTCGTAGTCCGTTTTTTTGTTGTTTTTTTTTTTCTTCCTCTGCTTTGCCTCTGTCAGCTGATTCCTGTTCATATTGTTTGTGTTATCCAGAATGTTAGAGAAATGAAGCATTTTGTATATAATACTTTACATCTCGCTTCTCGCACACAGCATAGTAGTTCAGAGATTCACTCCTGTTGTTGAAGGTGTTAGTTCTTTTTATTGCTTAGCAGTAGTGTTTTGTATGGACACATCAATTTGTTTATTCATCTGCTGATGGATGGGTATTTGGTTTGTTTCAAGTATTTGGAAATAATAAGGCTGTTAACAGTGTTTAGGTACCTCAGTTATCTAGGAGTAGGTGTTTAAATTTCCTAAGACATTGTCAAACTACTGTACCACTTTGAATTTTCATCAGCAGTGCATGAAAGTTTCAGTTGTTTTGTGTCCTTGTGAGCACTTAGTATTTTCACTACCTGTTATTGTCACTCCGCCTTGTTTTTTTTTCTTCAAAGCCTTTCTAATAGATGTTCTCTTTGCCCTTTGCCTATTGTGTGGGAGGCCCTGGGATTCAATCCTTCAGGGAGAGGGAGAGAGACCTATTCTTTATTGGATTTTTTTCCCCCATTGTTGTTTTGAGAGTTCTCTATATATTCTGAATGCTATATCTTTTTCAAAATAAATATGAAAAGGCCTATTTGATATATATCAGAAGTAATTGATCAGCACAGTGATATCTGCATGCCCATGTTTGTAGCTGCACAATTTATAATAGCTAAATCTTGGAAACAACCAAAATGCTCATTAACTGGTGAATGGATAAAGAAGATGTGAGTTTTTTATACAGTGGAGTAGTACTCTGCCATAAAAAAGGAATAAGCTTGAGACATTTCTAGCAAAATAGATGCATCTTGAGACCACACTCTTAAGTGAAATAAATGGACACACATGTGTAAACACCACATTGTTTCTCCTGTGTGAGAAACAGAAAGTTTAAATATATATAGTAGATAATAGATAATGGATATTGTGAAATAGCAAGAAAATGTTCAAATGAGAAAGGGAACAAGGGAGGGGGAAGGGAAGGAAGGAAAAAGTAAAAGAAATGGGAAAAGAAGGAAAAAATGGATACAAAGCTTTTGTAAATAAGGAGGGGAAGAGGGGTCTAAGGGAGGGTGGTAGGGGAATGGGGGAAAAAAGAATGAAGTTATATTGTGTACAGATACACATTACCTATGAGAGATGTGATCATAATGTATATATCTAAAAAGTAGCAATAAAAATCATTTTCTTTGAAAACACGCAAAAGAGTGTGTACGTACTGCTTTCATATCAGTAGTAGCTAGACTCTTACCACAGCATATTCAGGCTGAGCATAGATCATCAGACGTGTCGGGAATTAATTTTATGTAATGTGAAAAATATACCCTGGTCAGGTTTTTGAGAATGTCAGAAAAGGAAAAGCTTATATTTCTAAAATTTCCTTGTGACTTTCTTGTGTTTTTATAACTGATTTCTCTTGCCAGTGTACTTGATTGGTTAATTTAGGGTTTAAGATGAAGTATTTTAGAGAGCTGTTCCTACACTAAAACCTAGATGAAGAGTAGTAATTCAGGTTGCCCCAAATTACCATTGTTCTTTTAACCCTATAAATTGTACTAGGCCGTACTTTACTCTCATATCAGAGAGGGCACGTCTTCCATTCTCATTCAGATCCTTATGGACAGACCACAGTCAGTGGCATTAAGAATCCTGTGACTGGGTTTCAAAGATACAGTGAGTACGTACAGTTATATTAGCATCTCCCAGCAATATTTTTATTACTTCTGCACACCTGATTTTTCTTATTTTTGTCTGCTGGATATTCTTTTTTTCTTGAGTGCTATCTTCTCTAAGTTGATGACATCGCAATGAATGTACTGTTATTTTGTGGTTGTGTCTCTATTACACAGCTTCGTAAAACTCATTGAAAAAAATTGCTGATTATTTTCATTCTAAATTTATGAAGTTAAAAGCTATTTGGAAATCTTAAATGCTTAGTATATTGTAACAACAATCAACAAAAGTTACTGTTTGTTTTTTTTTTAACTATAGCATCAGAATGTTGTTCCACTGCACTGTTCATTCTGTGACCTTCCCATAACCTATTTGCCATGTCGTAGTTAGTGTAATAATTATTGCTTTTGAAAAGCAATAATCTGTCTGTAGTACAGAATCCTGCATTTCCTTCCATTGATAGTTATGCATTGATTTCTATGCCAAAAGGGCTTTCATTCTAAGTGGTGGATTCTGTTAGCCAGCCTGTGTTTACTTTGTCACTTAGTCCCTGCTCAGCCATCCCACAGTTAGCTCTCTGCCGTTGTCAATAGCGCACTGATGATCCATCAACATTATTTCTATTTTTACCAAAAGTAGGTGTTGTCTTTCTTTATAGCAGACTTTAAATCTCCATATTGGATCATTTTATTGGATATCTTTTTAAAAAGAGTCATTGTGATATGGTAAGGCCAGGATTTAGTTACAGCTTTACCTACCACATTAATCATTATCTTACCAAGGTCCCCACTTCTTTGTTACTATATTTACTTCTCTAAGGAAGTCTTTAAATAGCTATTGTCCAGGAATTATCAGTTGTTTATGAAATATTTTTGTGATATGAGATTAGAAAGTCTTGTACACCATCATAGCAAATACACGTTGAATGAATTTTTATATGCTAATAACTTCATTGAACAGTAAATAAAAAGTATGCCCTGTTATATTTTAAGTTTCATAAACCACAACTCTTCATAGTTTGCATTTTGTGATTTTCTGACTTTATCTTAATTTGCTTCCTTTACTTTTAACATCATTTTTTACATTTGTTTCATACATTTATTCACCCAATATTATTCAAATCTTCAGATGTTTTTTTCCTGTAGTAATGCAACAATAGTTAAAATATTACAGGCTTCATTACATTTGTTCCAGTGATAATGACCATAATCTACTTAAGCATTCCTTTGTTTTTGGATATTTATATTTTTTAGTCTTACTTTAGTAAATATTGTGGCAGGATAAACAGGATTTGCATACGTTTTTTATGATACTGATTACTTTCCCTGGGATAGAGTTGTACAAGTATAATTTTATAGTAACAGGGTATAAACATTTTTGTTTCTCTTAATGCGTATTGCCAAATAACTTTCCACAAGTGTTCTATCATTAATAATACATGATTATATTAGCATCTTTACATCCTTATTAATGCCACTTAAAATTTATATACTCAACTAATTTATTATGTTAACATTTATATCTTCAACTAATTTATTTATACAGAAATCTGTATGGATGTCACTTAGATACTTCATTTATTATACAGAAACCTGTGTGTATACATGTGGTCACTAATATAAGGGGTTCATTGCTTTCCAAAATGTCATTTCTTTATTTGGTTCATTATTCATTTGCCCACTTATCTGTGCCTTAATATTCTAATTTCTCTTTCGTATGATTATTTTATTTTTAGGAGGATATACCTTTTTATATTGAAAATGTGTTCTGCTTTCCTTTTTATTACACATAAAGTTTTTATTTGTCTTTGCTTTTATATAAAAAAGCATTACATTTTAATATACTCATTTATTTTTTTCTGTTTGTTACCTGGAAGCAGATAACTAATAATTTGTGTAAATACTGAATTGTAGTTTCAAAATAGTTCATTTTCCTAGTATAAATCGTAGTATTCAATTGTGTTTTAGCATCTTATATTCTTTAAGAGATTGTTAATCTGCTTCTTAGTCTTTTGCCCGTAATCTGTTAGTTTTCACTGTAGGCCCTTTGGTTTTCTCCTACCATGTGAGGGCCATGTGTACGATTACGTATCTTAGTCCCTACTCTCTAGCAAAACTGTTTTGGGTTTGAATTAATTGAGGAACTTGTTTTTCCTAGTTTGGAAACTTACTTTTTTCTAGCCCTTTTAAAAAATTTTTTCATTTTCTCTATTCTCTCTTTCTATAATTCTTACTAAATGAATCTTGGGACACCTGATCAATTCTCTATGCCTTTTAATTTTCTCTCATATTTTGTATG
>NW_004955437.1:17578870-17612996 GCF_000276665.1 Chinchilla lanigera | reverse complement strand
TTCAGGCTGCCCCTGAACTCACGGTGTAGCCCAGACTGGCCTTGTACTTGCAGCAATCCTCCTGTCTCAGCCTCCCCAGTGCTGGGATTACAGGCGTGTGCCACCATTCCCGGCTTTCATCTGAATTTTTATCTATACACACACTACATTGGCTGTCCATCCAACTAATAGTGATTTTAAATTTTTTTTCAACATTCGTAAAGTTAATTAAAGAAAATGTTATTTTTTAGTTACTCCTTTTAATAGAATTAGACAGATAGGGTTCTCTGTATTTTCTGTGGATGAAAAGAGGGTAGGTCCTTGACAGAAGTCAAACAACTCTTGGCGTGGCTACACAGGCCTGTAATCTCTGCACTCTGGAGGCTGAGGCAGGAGGATCATTGGAAGTTCAGTGCCAGCCTGGACTACGTAGTGTGTTCAAGGCCTGTCTGAACTTCATAGTGAGACACTATCTCAAACAAACAAGTCAAACAAGGATTTATCGTTTTGCTTAGCAGCTTTTCCCCACATATGTAATCAAGAGAAATGAAAACATTATGTATAGACAAAAACTTACATCAATGCCCTTAGCAGCATTGTTCAGAGTAGAAAAAGTTAGAAGTAGCCCTAGTAGTCTTTGACAGATGAATGGATTAACAAATACGGAATATCCATATAATGAAATGTTATTTCACCATGAAAAGAGATAACATACTGGTGTATGCTACTTAATGTATCAACCCTGAAAAAACTACACTAGGATCTCATCACTAAAGACCACATATTATGTAATTCCATTTATATGTAAGTGTCCAGAATGGAAACAAGTTAGAGGCGGAAAGATGATGAGTGATCATTAATTTTCTTGCGTAAAATGTGGGAGAAATGAACATATATGTCATCATCCATCCTCTGTCGTAAGGTCATAATTTCTGTGACTCTTGAACTGACTCCTGGAGCTTCATTAATTAGCAAAATTTTGATTTCTATAGAAAACACTTAATTGTGAGGCACGAGGAAAAAGACACACTGATTCTTCTGTATGTTTGCAGTTAAGTAATTCTGAGACCGTTATCTTGACTGGTTGCTATATGTGACCTTCATTTGGCAACTTGGGGATTTTATTTTTATTTTCTGTTTAGTGAAAAGGTTAATTACAGCTGGACTGTATATTTTGAATTCCTATGGTTGCACATTTATAGAATTTTTGTATAGAAATTTAATATGTCGTCCAGTGTTTTAATTCATTTATTCTACCTAACTATATAATTTGAAAATTCAACAATTTGTGTTTAACTATACTTCTAACACATTTACATTGTGACAACTGACATACTAACTTTTCTTTCTTGTGACTTCCTTATAGGTTTGAGGAACTTGTGAAAAAATTCAAAGTTGAATATCATGCTGGTGGCTCTACCCAGAATTCAATGAAAGTGGCTCAGGTTGGTGAATTATTTCATTAATTAAAAATAAAGAGCTTCCCAATGATTCTAAGCTTCTGGTAATTTTGTAGAATTGTTCCCATTGTATATTTGATTGCCATAGAATAGTTTTGTTTGTTTTGGATTGGGAATTTAAGTCTCTGCCCATCCAGTAAACAAAATTTTTTTTTTTTTTTTTTGGTTTTTCTCCGGTACCGGGAACCGAACTCACGACCTTGCGCTTGCCAGGCAGGCGCTTTGCCGCTGAGCTAAATCCCCAGCCCCTAAACAAAAATTTTTAATGGCTACTTCTTCAATTATTGGTAAGCTTAAACATCTTTGAATATAGTATTCCTTTACATTTTGTCTGAATTACTCACATCTATCCACTATTATTTAACATTTTTTTACATGTTACTAAGTTGTAGAAATTCGGCATATTTTCTGGGTATTCCTCATTTTTATTTCATAAATTGAAAGTTTTTGTTCATTTGTGAGTGAACTTTGCTTATAGTGTCTGTCACTGTGCCAGATTTCTTAATATACGATTCTTTTTTGGGGGGACAGGACTGGGGATTGAACCCAGGGCTTTGTGCACTACCTCTGAGCTACCTTCCTATCTAGGAATGTGCTTTTCTAACCTGGTAGGTGTTTCTTAATCCAATGAAGTTGACATATCAGGATTAATGGTACAGCTTATATGTGTAAATCAGTGTTTATCTTTTCGTACATATGTATGTTCATTTGTATATGTGTATGAATCTGTACACCAGTACTTACATCTTCCAGTGGGCAATTGAACACATTTTGAAACTTACTCTTCCAAGTTAGTAGTCTAAGCTAATGTTGGGTTAGAGTTAGTCTTCTTTTTACACTTGCAACATTGGAAGATATGAATAAGCTGTGTATACCTCTGCAGTTTGAAAGCTAGCAGGAGGATAACTGCGAGTTACGGGGCAGTCTGAGCTATATCATGAGACCTTGTCTCAAAAAGCGAAGAAGAGGAGGCGGGTACATTAGTCATCTTTATCTCTAGAAGGTAATAAAGTTGTGTTGTTTAAGCTACTGAGTTTATAGTAATTTGTCTAGGCAGCCGTAGAAAACTAATATAGTATGAAAGTTAATGTCATACTTATTTGTATTAAAAGGCTGTCAAATAATAGTGTATTTTATATTGAAATATAGCTAATTCAATTTTTAACATTCTCAATATTGTAACTGTGCTGAGTTCAGATAATAAACATGAAAATGATTGTCTGAACATGACCATAATTCATGTATTCCTAACCAGAAGGCAAATGACTATCACGTTTTCATGATAGGACACATACGGCTAGATTTGGAGGTAAATAACCAAAACTGTATCTTGCACAACATACAGAAAAGGATAGGGACTGGACATGCTGGGTGTTGGGATGTCAAAGCAGACATGGATAACAATATAGGCAAGTAATTCTCAGTCAGCAGTTACTTAGTCTTCCAAGAAAAAGAAAAACACTCGTGTTCATTGAAGATAGTGACCTGTGCGTTAGCTTAGGGATACTGCACAAATGAACGCACATCATCGTTTGCTGCCCTTGATTGCTCTGTGCAAATGAATGACGTTACATTTTATGAATCTGAAATTTCAACTCTAATTACCTAAGAGAGAACCAAAGGGAAGATTTTGATAATGAATGTGTCAGTCCTTTACAGTGTAGAGCTTGTTCTGTCAGATATTACTGGCAATCCAACATACATCAAGTAATGTGGCCAGTCATATCAACCTTAATATGTTCCCAAAGCTCTTAAGTATTTTGATTTGTCAGTCAGATTGAAGACTTTTAATGAAACCACAGGCAAATATAAATCTACAACATTGTTGTTTTATTTCTGAATAAATTCTAGACTTACCTACCTATATGTTTTTGTTTTTTTAACTAATTTTATTGGAACATGTTAGATACACATACTGATCACATTCATCATAAGGAATTTGTACCTGTACAGAATATACCTTGATTATTCTTTTCCCCCCAATCTTCTCCCCTCCCTTCAACATCTCTCCCCTCATTATTTTCAAAAGCTTTCTCTACATTTTTTCCTTCTCTTCTTTTGTATGTTTGACAGACAAAACAAAATACAAATTTTGGCAAACCCCATTTCTGTCTACATTTCTTGCTAATGAAAATTGAAAACATGTCATCTAGTAAACACCTTATAAACATTGTACACAACACGACTAAAATGGAATTTGATTGTTTAATTATGATATTGATGCCTTCATAGTAAATATATATAGGTACTTTTTTTTTTTTTGGTACCAGGAATCAAACTCAGGACCTTGTGCTTGCCAGGCAGGTGCTTGTGCCTCTGAGCTATATTCCTGGCCCTGTAGTTACTTTTTTCAAAATGTGATTTTTTTTTAACTTGAAAGAAATAGAAGACAGTCTCCTGAGATAAGTTCCCTAACAATGGCTCTTGTTGGATGTAGAAAAGATTCCCTGCAGTAAAATATTATCAAACTTTTGGGTAAAAAGGATGTTTCTCTAACCTGGCTATGTAGTGAGGATGAGTGTACAGTGCAATAAACCTTTCGTGCCATTTCTCTAAAAGTGTTTGAGGGTATTTGAAGAGGTTATAAGGAGACTAGAAGAAACTCATACAACAAATGCCCCCCAACGCTTTTTTGACAAAGGGTTTCAGTATGCAGTTCAGGCTGGCCTTAAATTCACCTTGTAGTCCACGCTGGCCTCCAACTCACAGCAGTCCTCCTGCCTCAGCCTCCAGAGTGCTAGGATTACAGGCGTGGATTACCACCTGTACTAAATGGTCCATTTTTATGTAATAAGACTTTCAAAGCTCCAGAGGCAAAAACGTCACCAAAAAAAGTGAAGATAGCGCTCTCATGTCCTTTACTAAAACTTTAGCTTATTTGGAATCCAGTTTTGACACCACAAATTTCTCTACATCTGTGGTTTAAAACTATTTCAGTGATAAAGACATTTAACTAGGATGACATCCAGTGTCCTTTTACTTTTACTGTAGTTTTAGCATACATAAAAGAAGGATGGTACTGGCCGAGCATGGTGGCACATGCCTGTAATCCCAGCACTGGGGAGGCTGAGGCAGGATTGCTGGGAGTTCAAGGCTAGCCTGCTGCAAAGTGAGTTCAAGGCCGGTCTGAGATACATAGTGAAACCCTGTCTCAAAATGATTAAAAAAAAAAAAAAAAAAAAAAAAAGGAAGAAGAAGAAGGATGGCCTGATGGCCTTAGTTCAGAGAAGTATTAATGGAAAGGGAACATAAGGTAAAATATCTTCTTTCATGGAATAAAAATAGTTGTATTATTGTTAATTTTTATCAAATATTGATTAAAACCTGTTTTCAAAAAGTATCATTTATATATCTTAATATCCAACATGGTCTACAAAATTTAAGTGCCAAAGAGTTAAGAAATGATAAATTTCTGTATTTATTTTTTTAAAAATTATTTATAATCATAGCTATATTTTCTGACACATATCTATTGAGTTTACCCTATTATTTTTCCTTTTCAATCAGATTTTATTGGTACTGTATTATTAGTATTATTTCACCACTAACTAGTCTGCTATTCTTTTGTCTAAGTAATAGCACGTATGTAACACAGAAGTAAGGAACACAAGTTCTTATTGGTTTGCTGGAGCTGTTAGAGTAATGTAACAGATACTGGGTGGCTCTGCCCATCATGAACTGTTGTTGTTCTTTGCTACGTGCCACCCTGCCTTGGAGCCAGGTGATTATGGACTGAAACCTCTACAAAGTGTGAGCTAAATAACCTTTCCCCCTCTAACTGTGGGTACTGGGTGTTTTGTCTCAGCAAGGAGAAAAGTACCTGAGATGCAGTTCTGGAGGCTGAAAATCTAAGGTCTCAAGTGTCAGCAGCTTCGATTTCCTCGTAGGCCTCTCTCTTGCTGGGCTGTGGGCAGCTTCTCTCCCGTGGCCTGTTCACGTGGTTACCTGTCTGTGCTTGCACTTTCCTGGTGTCTTCCTGTGGGTCTTCATCTCTTCTTAGGGACACCCGTCAAATTGCATAAGGGCCACTGCAGTGGTTTCCTTAGCTTAATTACCTTGTTAGGACCTCATTTCCAAATATAGCAGTCACATTCTATAGAAGTGAGTTTTACAATGCAAAAATTGCTCTAGAAAAACCAGCTCCTAGTGTTTGAGAACTGACCACAAGGTGCTTTGAGATTAAAGAAAGAGACCAACAGACCCAGGAATGCACAGAGTGCAGTTCATATTAAAAAAGAGGAGTTACAACCCAGAGTTCACTAGTCCTGTCATTTATATTTACCCATGTAGTCAGCTGGACAAACGGTTCTTTATTCTTCACAAGGCTTCTAGTTACTTTCAAGTGTCTTTTGGTTTCCGACTGAAGGACTCCAGCATTTCAGGTGGGAGAGGTCTACCACTGACAGACTTCCTTATCTTTCGTTTACCTAGGCCCATCGAATATGTAGAATTCCTGGTTAGCAATCCTTTTATTACATTAAGAAAGTTAATCTACTGTCTTTTGTCTCCATAGCTTCTAATGAGAATCAGTTCTTAGTTTTATTATGGGCAAGTTGCTTTTTTCATACTTTTATAGATTTTGTCTTCTGATAATTTCACTGTTGTTGTGGTAGCTTTGTGTTTATCATGCTTGCAGTTCATTGAGTTCGTTTTTGTTTTTGTTTTTTGTTTTGTCTTTTTGAGACAGGGTCTCACTATGCAGTTCAGGCTGACCTTGAGCTCATTTGTAACCCAGGCTAATCTTTAACTGGCAATGATCCTCCTGCCTCAGCCTCCTAAATGCTGGGATTACAGGCATGCGCCACCATACCTGGCCTCATCTAGCTTCTTGAATGTGTAGATTCATGTCTTTGATCATATTTAACAAGTTGTTGGCCATTTTAACTACAATTTTTTCCCCTCCTCTTTCCATAAAAAATGTATTTGGTCTGCTTGGTAACTTGATAGGTGTTTCCTCACCCCTACCCCACCACTATCATTGGTGATTGAAGCTAGGGCCTTCACACTGAGCTGCATCCCTGACCCTTAAAAAAAAAAATCCGTTTTTAAATTTTGAGACAGGTTGTTGCTAAATTGCCCAGGCTATACTTGAACTTACCATCCTTTAGCCTCAGCCTCCTAGAGTGTGGGGATCACAGGCCTGGGCCTCCCTGCCCAGCTCTCCTTGGTATTTCCTTAAAGAGAGTTTGGAGCTTCCTGCTCCACCACTCGGCTTCATATTTACTCATTATGTATTACTGTCGTGATAGTGGCTTTGGGGCTGGTGTAGCCATTCCTAGAATTTTCTAAAAAGTTCATGACTATACACTGACAGTACTTGATTCTTGATTTCTTAACTCAGATCTACTTCACTTACTTATGCTACCTCTTGCTACCCTTATTTTATACTCCTGTATACTCTCTTAATCATCAGAGCTCCTGCATAGTTCAGAAGGTGGAGAAGAAGAGGCACCATCATTTTAATCACAAAGATTCTGTTTGAATAAGACAAGACAAAATACCATTGTAGAGAACGGAGTGAAGCAGAATTGGAACTGCTGGTCACTGTAGTGTGCTCTCCTTACTGCAGACTTTTCCCTTAGCCTTTGTGTTTCCGTTTTGACATCTCTCCGTGTTCAGAGATTTAGAGTGGTGTTCACATGCTCTCTCCGTCACTTCCTAGTCTTCCTGAATTGGGAAGAACTAGAGATTGTCAGACAGTTCGGTACCCAACGGTATTTGTGATAGTTTTCAGTAAATCAACTCTTCTGTGCTTACTGGGGAGGACAGTTTGCTTTGATGCCTAGGTTCTTTTTTATTTTTTGGAGATTTATGGTATTATCTGACTTACTGAATTTTTTAAAGTATCATTTCGTGTTTATTTTGGGCCTGTGATCAGATATTTTTATCTACTTTTTATTCTTTATTAACGCAATATGAGCAGATAATCATTTGAAATAATTATTTCTTCTCCCTTCACATGCTTACCACATTGAGACTCTGGGCTTTTATGATATTCAGTAATGCCAGAATGAACATTTTCATACTACTTTAGTAAATATCGTCTTTCTAAACGTAATAAAATTTTCTCTTTTAAGCAAAGATCTTTGAGTAAAATACTATTTCTGTCTTTGCTACAGAAGTAATCATTTCTTGGAAACTACCCTTCTTTCATTTTGTATACATTCTTGCCAGAAGAGCCTTCTTGCTAATATTTTATTTTTGGACAGTAGAAATGACAATGTGTTTTTAACTACAAGCCTTCTTCCTTCGTCACATACTTCCAGCCATCAGTAACGGATTGAAGTTTTTCTTCCCGTAATCACTGAACGTTTAGCTTGGTGTCTTCTTGAATGAGAGTTTCCTTTTTTCTATCACATAATTCCTAACTTGGTTTTTTAATCACTGACTTTCAGTCTCAACAGTTTCTGACTTTTCTCCCAGCTAACTAAGCTTTATATTTATATTTAGTTTGTAGTACAAATTTAGCCATGCTTTTATTTTGTTTTCAATTACATTTTGCGAGAACGGAATGCCATGTGTTTATGTTTTCATGCAGGTCTGCATCTCAGGGGGATACTTTGAATTGTTTTGATCCAGAACATTATGTAATGAATCATTTTTCAGAATTTTGTTTTAAAGCTCTCCCAAACCCTATACTGTATATAGTATGTCTCTAAAAACACTAAACAAAAAGTAAGTTTAAGGAATTATCTTTGAATACAATAGAAACATACAGAACCAAGAATTACAAAGCTAATTTATATTTCAAGAAACATTCAGCATTTCTAGTTGAGTCATAGTATTCAGAAGTTAAAATTACTTGAGTCATCTTACTTTTTTTCTATGTGTAGAGTTTTTGCTAAAACTTTAAAGTGTGGGTTTTCTGTATTAAAATTAGTATTTCTGATTATCTCTTGTGACCTATTTCACCTAAAAAAATAGTTACAGGCTGGAAGGTTTTTCTGAGACGTACCTCTGGGAATCTGAGAGCAGTCTAGACTGCTTAGATTTTAAAAGAAGAAATGACATTGGAATGATCAAAGAGAGTTCTGATCTAATGCCTTACACCTGGAGCAGTTGTAGCCCTGTCAGTAGCATGACTGGATTGGTAAATGTAAGGGCAGATGTGGCAGATGGTGATGTGACACAGAATCTTGTCAGATCTTTCCATCATTAGAAATGGGTGTCTCTGAATGCCACATTTTAAGATTAATGAAGAAAGTTAAGTAACGTGGGTCCTACCAGTTTAACTATTCACATGGTGATTCCTGTTCAGAGTTTAAAAGAATTAAAATATGAATGAACATCTCCCTTCTTTAGTGACATTTTCTTTGTTGAATTAGATTGTAAAATTTACTAGTTTAAAGTAAAGAAAATAATGTTTCATTGTCCTCCATGATATTTTTGGTGTGCACCTGGATTTTTTCCTGTTCGTGTCAGATTTAATGTAAATTCAGTATTTCATCTCTTCCTTTCTCTCTTTCCTCCTCCACTCCTCCTTCCATCTTTACAATGTGCAGTTTTTTGTCATTTCTACCTTACATTATGCCTCATCTTAATAGATTATTTTACCACTATTATCAAAGCGTGCTTTGGGTTCTGTCTCAGCTGTTAGGGTTGGGCTCTAGGACTGTAGTGTATGTGTGCATGTACATCGCAGAATTATCCATAGCAAAGAGACACACACCTCTCCCCGGTGGGCTTTAACATGGTCCAGGCCCCACGGCCTGACACCAAACATAATACAGTTTGAGACCGCGTCTCTCCTCCCTAAGAGCAAAGCAAAGAGAGCTTCGTGAGGAAGGACTGGAAGTGACGGAATCTAACAATCATCAAGGAAGTAAACCCTTGCGATGATCCTTTTTTCTTCATTCTATTTGTACTTAGAATTCAGAAACATTTTTTTATCCTATGGATCATAAGTTTATTTGAATTGACTTTAACCAGGTCTTTTTTGTGCCAGGTCTCACTTTTGTAGTTAGCTCAACAAGGATGGTCTTTGCCAGTTAAGCTGTATGTCAGTATTGTGAGCTGCCATTTTTATTATTGTAATTATTAGCACATATTAATTGTACAAAATAAGGAATTCCATTGTGACATTGCCATATATGAAAGTAGCAGGCTTTGATCGCATCCTCTCTCCCCAGAACCCCTCCAAGCCCTCTCTTAAGCCTGCCCCTTTCCTTCCCATCATCCCCTTCTCTGAGTGACCTTTCACCCTTTCCAAGAGTACTTTTAGGTGGTCCTTCCCTGCCCCTGATTCCACATTGGAAAGAAATACACAATACTTGCTTCACCTCTGGCTTACTTACTAACTCAGCATGATGGCAGCTAGTCTGGCAAATACTCCCACCTTTAAAAAAAAAAATTCTAAAGGTACTTTTGTGTTCATTGGTATTTTTGGTGGTGATATACTTAAATAACAGTAAAAACGCAGGACTCTACGTTGTCGCATAGCTCGGTGACTGGAGCAAAGGGCTTTTGTTGCAGAATTAAACCAGGTGTAAATACGGGCAGTGGACCTGACCTTTGCAAATTTCAGTTTCCTCTTCTGTTCAGGGATCGTAATCATAGTACTTTTATTAGATGCCTTTCAAAAAAGGTAGAATTGTGACTGTCCTAGACAGAAAATGAGTGCTTCTTAAAGTTCTTATTTAACTCATAATTAATGAGTGAGCTAGTACAATGTTCCCACTGATTTAAAAATGAACTCAAACATCAGAGGCACATCTCTCCCATGAAACAAATCTGCAAATCCTGCGGAATTGACTCTTTCAGGGGCATGATACCACTTTATGACGTCCTTCCACTAACTAGGTCAAAATTTATTTCCTGATGTGCAAAACAAGAATTACTGCTCTTGCTGGACATGGTGGCCCACACCTGTCATCCTAGCACTTCAGAGGCTGAGGCAGGAAAATCGCCTAGAGTTTGAGGCCCGCCTTTACTACACAGTGAGTTCCAGGCCAACCTGAATTGCATTGTGAGATCCTGTTTCACCCCTTCTCCCTCCTCCCTCCCCAAGAGGAAAAAAACAATTACTGCTCTTAGTAATGAACAATTCACTGACTCAAATTGCTCAGCGATGAATAAAGGTGTTAATGCCATAAAAGACTATGCTCCAAACAGGTTTTTGGTCCATTTCAAAGTCTTTTATTTTTTTAAAAAAGTAGTACTTAACTCAGTATGGTGTGTTATTCAAATTTAATGAAATACTTATAAACTGTGTACCTTGTCCAGTACTTAGAAAAGCTCAATAAAGTATAATTATTATTACCTTGTGAGAAATGTATGTGGCAGCTCTTTTCCATTAATTGAATTTTGTAATTCTATCGATTTCATGATAATGTATATAAACTAGGGAAATATATCAGATATTCCTTTCTTTACAACTGTTAGCTATTGGGGCTGGGGATTTAGCTCAACGGCAAAAGCGCCTGCCTGGCTTGCGCAAGGTCGTGAGTTCAGTTCCCGGTACCGGAGAAAAAAAAAAAACAAAACAAAACAACTGTTAGCTATTTAATAAATTCTCTCAAAAATAGAAAATAAAGGACTGAGGCCTGAAATCTTCCAGCAGAATAGGTATTTTGGAATTAAGGTGAATAGATTTTTAGGGGAAAATATGCAAGATTGATATTCCAAGTAACAGAAAATGACCTAGGTACAGTATATTTCCTGAGTGTGGTGCTTAGTTCTGCTAACTATATATTTAGAGGTACACAGCAAATGCTTTATCTGCTGTGTACGATCTTGGGCAATTATACTTTAGATTCACCTCATGATGTGCTCACTGCAGAAGAGAGAACTGATTACCAGTCACTCTGATATCTAACACTAATTCTGTCTTGTGACTTATTCCAAATTATTCTTTATCATAATCTTGTTTTGGGGATGTGGTACTGGGGTTTGGGCCCAGGGTCTCGCACGTGCTAGGCAAAGGCACTACCACTAAGCTGCACCCCACCCTACCATAATCTTTCCTTTCAGAGGAAAGAATTATTGATAGAAGCACAGCCAAGAAAGACTCTTTCCCACTGTCACTGCAAGAGCCCAGGGTTCTCAGAGAGCCCACCCCGCAGCTTCCAGAAATATGTGTGGTGTGCTCAAAAGATGGCGATGAATTACTCTTGAATGTCACACAGACTGAGTGACTTTTTTCTATTAAGTACAGTGTCTGGCCATGATGATGTGCTGCTTCTCTGGCTAGATCTCTAAAGGAATTATTGTTTCTCTATCATCTTCTCTTGGAACACCCATAATGGGCAAGTCAACGGCTATGCTGTGGGTGCATTCAGTGAAGCCTATGGAGAAGTTCACATGGGAGGACCTAAAGCTTCTCAACAACAGTAACCACATACTAGATATGTGCCTGAGCCAGCCGCAGTCAATTCTTCAGATGACTGGAACCCTGGCCAGTTGATTGATTGCAGCCCAGTGAGATACTCCAAGCCAGAAATGCCCTACTAAGCCTCTCCCAAATCCTTGACCCACAAAAACCATGCGAGATAGTGTTTCTGTTGTAAGGCACTCTGTTTTACTTGACAGGTGACTAATAATGTGTAAAGTCCAAAACTCAAAATTATGAAAGGGTATATCGTGAAAAGTAGGGTTGATTTTCCTGTGCCCAGTCTGTACTCGCCCAGTACATTTCATTTGCTGTGTTCCCAGTAGTTTCTGATGCATCCTTTGAGAAATACAGTACTCTCTTCCTGTATTGCCATATAAGTGGCTGTGATGTATGTTTGTATGTATTAGCATATTATATTTATTTTTATAAGTTAAATTTTTTTGTGAATACTGTACAGTGATTTGGAGATTATATGTCATATTAATACAAAATAGATCTATTCTTTTTAGTGGTTCTAATGGTAAACATTGTGATATCTTATAATTTATATAATGAATCCCCAGTTGGTACACATTCACATGGTTTATGTCAAGGTTTTAGTACCTAAGTGTGCATGTGTGAAAGTATCATTATACCATATTTCTGTATGTAGAATTGCTGGCATGGTAAAATCTTTCTGCATATTGCTAAATAAAATATTTTTACCAGTTTAATTTCCACTAGTTTTAAGAAAATACTGTTTCAATACATCCTCAAGACTTGGAAGAATGTTCAATGTGCTCTTTACCAATAGAACCTCTAAGTAATAACAGACTATTGAAAGTTTGCATTTATGTGCTACTTGATGCAATGAAATGCTTGAGTGAAATAAGCTATTTTCAGAGGAGCCAGTTCTCATAAGTGATTCTAAATAGAGATTTAGCATCTAATGGATTAATTGATGTCTATACAAGAAATGGAGCTAGTTCTTTAAAGTTGCCTTTCCTCAAAAGGATTGTTAGTCCGTGTGGCTTCACTGGGAAAATACACTAAATCTAAACCATTCTGAATCTGAAGCTTCTGTAATAAAGCTTCTAGATTGCTTTTTTATAAAGCTGTTCTCACATTGATGCCATAAGCCAAGAGGATAACAAAAATAAAAAGGAAACAAGAACATAAAACTAAAAACTGGGTATGATGGTACGCATGTGTAATCCCAGCCCTCCAGAGGCTGAGGCAGGAGGATTGCTGAGGGTTCAAGGCCGGCCTGAGCTGCATAGCAAAACCCTGTCTCCAAAAAAGAAAGCAAAGCAACTGAAGAAAACTGAAACAAAAACTAAAAGAAAACAATGGATTGCTGCTATTATTATAAAAGCTTCAAAGTAATTGGAAGCAGAATCTAATTTCACATTATTAGTAGACAGTGAAAAGTTGGACTAATTGTGGGAATGCAAGGATGGCTTAATATCAGAAAATCTGTTACTTTGGTCACATAGCAATAGAACAAGAGAAGATGGGATTTTGTCTATGGATGCATTAAGGGCCTGGAGATGTAGCTCAGTGGTAGAATGTGAGTTTATTATGTGGCTGGCCCTGGCTTTTATCCAGCAGCAGTGTGTATACTTTTTTAAATGAGAGAATCTCTCAACTCTAATACCCGTATCATACATTACAGCTCATGTATTGAATCATTCTACAAGTTATTGCTGTTATCCCATTATTGCTGTTATTATTTGTTAATTGTATCATGGAAAAACTTAATGAAATGAGATAAAAAAAAAACTGTTAAGAGTCCATAAAGTTGCTGGATTTAAGATGGAAAATTTGAAGCATTTAAACTGCAGTGCATACATTGAAGAATTTAAATCAACAATACAAATTATAACTTCATTAACAATAACAAAAGGTAAAGTACTTTTTAGGTATTGTATTTAATCTATTTTCTCTCATCTCTGCTCCCTCTTAGCTTTGTTTTGATATGACAGTTTAATACCCAAAATTATGCAGCTAATATTCTACACTAGTATTTTAACTCTAAAAGTACAAAAATAAGCTACTCTTTAGCTATGATTTGCTTTTCACAGATGTAAGGAAATCCCTAAAATTTTAATTTTATATACCACAAGTGTGTTTTGGAAATTATGAATAATGTTTCTAGTTTTGAAAGTCACTTTTCACTTTTATTTCTCATAAACATGATATTCTTTACTAAATGGAGTGATTTATGATTCAAAGAAGTACTAATGATTGTGCAAGTCATTGCACTACACTTGAAATGGCAAGACTAGAATAATTTAATTATGTTTTCCAGAAGAACAACAAAGTAAAATCAGTGGAAATACTGTAATAGCCTATATTTCAGTTTCTTTAGCTCAAATCATTTGCTGGCCATTAGCAAGGTCATATTTCTTGAATTTTATTTTAATGGTAATATATTTTGCTAATATAAAAATATAATTTGATTACTAATGTCATAGTCCATCAAGCAAATGCTGTTTTAAAAATTCTTGATAACAGCATAGATATGAGGTGTAGGCAGTTATGAAGGACCCTGCCATGAGTATATATCTTTTTAAATATGAAGTTTGCTCATATTGTTCCTATCACCAGTATTTTTTAATGGTATAGGACAAAGAACTGTATTATGATGGTGAGACTATGAAAAGGTAAATTTATGAATAGCTTCCAGATCTGCTGTAGAATTTATTACCATCTGGTCTCTTTGGAGGCTATTATAATTATTCATGGAAATGTTTTCAACACAAAAAAGCATGGATTGTACATTTGCAGAAAGTAAAAAATCTCAGTGGTTTAAACCATATGTAGCTTTCTTAGAGTTAGGCATGGGAAATGAACTGAAGAACTAATTGAGAATCACCAGTGGTGATGTGCTTTGCATCAGTTTTGTCAGAGTCTGTTCCTGTTGTTGCTCAGATCTGTGCAACAAGAAAAACTGATGGTTTTAAAAATACAACAGTTCTCAATTATTAGTTTACCTTGACGAAATGTAAGATTGCCTCATAAAAATCTTGGTGTAAATCTAAGAAACAAAATAAGGAATATGTCAGAGTTGGTGGATTTTTAAAAGTGAGAACATTCATATTAAAATAATTCTGGATTCGAGCTTTTAGATAATGCCTCTGTTAGATAGTTTTAAATTTAATGCAGATACATTATTCAAAATAATTTTGCGTGCATTGTCATCTTATTTCTGTCACTGCTAACTAGCAGTAATTCAGTGTTGCCTGAGCTGAAGTTGTCTTAAAACTAAAGGAATAAAAACACTCCATGCTTTTTGTTTTTTACATTCTGAATTACTGAGACAGAAGTGTATAAAAAATGAGATGACAAATCAAAAATTGAAATCATCTCTTTTTTTTCCGTTGTTTTAAAAGAAAAATGTCTAGTGGGCTGGGAATATACAGGAAATTTAAATTTGTGATTGAGAATAAGAAATGCATTTGTGGCTTTAAAAAAGAAATACCAGCATGTCACATTAAAATTATGGTATCTACAGTGTTGTACAGTTAAACAGGAAAATGTATTACATCAGGGGGTATGTTGCACTTTAGAGAACTAGTATGGGATCTGAATGAGGAGTATAATGCCATAGCAGGCATGAACATTAATAATCCAGTCAGAGAGGAAGAATTTTGCTGTCTCCCATGTAACATAAAACAGATGTTCTATTCTATTAAAAACCTTCTTCCTAAAATGAGTGTTTAGATCACTGGTCAATAGGAGAAACATGAACAATGGCAATTTAATAATTTTGAGGATTTGTCCTGTTCATGAGTTAATATTGGTGGTGGGGAGGTGAAGGGTCGCCTGCCAAATGTTATTGTATTTCTGATATCTTCATTTAGAGAGCTGAAAGCCCACAGTAAATTATACTAATTTTAAATTTACTGTGCTTTGCAAATCTATTCTATTTTCTGTCTCAGAAACTGGAAGAGGTTTAGAAATTGTGGGTCCAGCTATTTCAACTTAGTCATTTAAGCATATGTAAAAGTATAGTCCGTTCACGTAAATGGATGCTACAAACATTAAGTACTTGGCAACTGAAGCTAGACAGATGTGGAAAGGGACGCCAGGGGCATTACCACAGGGGCCTCGGTGTCTTGTGTTTTCTTCAGTGTTTTTTCTATTTTTAAAATTCTAAATTCATAATTTATATAGTTTGAAATGATCTCTGTAGTGTACAGTTCTGGAAGGTATAATAAACATACCCCGTCATGCATGAGGGGTAAGATATAACACAGTTCCATCTCACCTTAATTTTCCCTGTGTTGTCTTATGTCATCCTCCCCACCTCTGCACCTTCCAGCCCCTGCTCTGTTTTTATTGACAGTGACAGTCCTTGCTTGGGCTGCCAGAACTTTCGGGTTTCTCCCTCTTGGGACATTTCTTAGCATTTTACATACAGTGGGGGAAACTTGAGACATGTGGCAACAATATTTCTCCCCCAAAAAGTGCAAGCTGGGTTACAAGTTGCTGTAAAATTGGTGACTTCTCCGAGCTCAGTGTTACTCACCTGCCAACACAAACCTACTGCATATGTAGCATTCATCTGAGCCGTGTCATGTCACCCTCATAGGACTTGTGATGTAGGGAGCCAGGGCAGATATACTGATGTTTTTGTGCTTGCCAGAAGTAATAAAGTCTTTTTTCTCTGACCCAGGAGACTTATGTCTTCTGCCTTCATTTGTGAATTAGTAACAGGCCCTTTTTTTAGCTTTTAGGTGAAATTACATGCTACCTCCTGTAGTTCTGTTTGTATAATTTTGCCTCTTTAAGTAGAGGATGCTTGCTTTTGGCTAAAACTCTGTGTGTGAATTTTCAGGCATAACCACAGGTATTTCAGTAGGTTTTACCTAGCCAGGCATGGTGCTACACACTTGTAACTCCAGCACAGCAGGAAGTTGAGGCAGAAGGATCATGAGTTTGAGCCCAGCCTGAGCAACTTAATTGCCTAAAAGAGAGGAGGACTGGGGCCATAGCCCAGTGCAAAGGCCCTGGGTTCAATCTGTTCAATCCCCAGTACCACACACACACACACAAACACCCACACACACACACCCGCCTGCCATTTGCACCGCTCCACTTGCACTGCTCCACTTGATCCTTAATCAGTGTTCTAGTCCCTGGGAGAAAATAAAGCGGGGAACGAGCTGGAACTTACTGTGGTTTGACTTTTTCTATTACTACCGCAGTAAGGGATTAAAGACAAATACTACTTTCATTTTGCCCAGCTGTGCTAAAACCTGGCCGCTTCATTCTTTGCAACTCTCCTAAACTCCTCTCACACCCTCAAATGGTATTATTTAATACTACCTGGTCTTTGAACTGACTTCCTTCAGACGATGAAAGAGTGTCTTCCTTAGAGTCTTTCGTTTTGTTATGTGTTAATAGTTGGTAGTTGCTTCTTTGGTTTTTCTTAGAGCATGTTAGTGATACAGAATGGTGAGGCTTATTTGAGGAAATGGGTCTGTGCATTTAGCATATCTTGTTTATTTTCAGTCCCACTACCCTGTTTTTTTTCCTCCCCTCTCCCTGTAACTACTTTCTCCCTACCAAAATCTACCTTCAAGTTTCCTATCATCTCTCCTTTATTTCTTTTTCCTCTCTTTTTTTTAGGTTTATCATATAAGAAACTTGCACATCATATAATGACATAGCATGACATGATTTCTTTCTTCATGACTGAGTAGTATTTCTTTGTGTATATATGCCATGTTTTCTGTACCCATTCATGTACTGATGGGTATCTAGGTTGTTTCCACAGGTTGGCTTTTGTGAATTGTGCCCTGTGAATGAGTATGCATGCATCTTTAAGGTTTGCAGTCCCTTTTTTCTTTCAGGAATATGCCCAGGAGCAGTATAACTGGATCAAATGGCATTTATATTTTTACTTTTTGTGGATTCCCCATACGGATTTCCATAGTGGTTCTACTAGTTATCATTTTACCAACAATATAAGGGATCCCCCTCTCTTTCAGCATCCACACTAGTGTGCGTTGTCTTCTGTATTCCTGATGGTAGCCATTCTGACTGCGGTAAGGTAGAATCTCACTGGGTTTTGATTTGCATTTCCCTAAAGGCTAAAAATGTTGAACATTTTCCCCATATATTTTCTGGCTATTTGTACCTGTTTTGGGAAGGTTAATTTTTTGAGTTTTTCATATGTTCTAGAGGTTAATCCTCTATCAGAAGAGCAACTAGCAAAGATTTTCTCTCATTCCAAGGTTATCTCACCATTCTGTTTCTTTCGTTATGCAGAAACTTTTTAATTTGATATAGTCCTATTTGATGATTCGTCATATTATTTCCTATGCTATTGTATTCCTCTTCAGGAACTATTTCACTGTGCAAATGGCTTCAAATGTGTCCCCTATGTTATTTTCTGACAATTTTAAAGTTTCTCGTTTAAAAAAAATTTTTAAACGCAAAGTCTTTCTACACTGCTCAGATGCCCAAGCTAGATTGGACCTAGAAATGTTTCTGCCTCAGCCTCCCAGACTGTTGGGATTACAGCCGTGCACCACTGAACCCAGCTCAAGTTCCTGATTTTATATCTGGGCCTTTGATCCATTTTTTGGCTTCATTACAAAATGAGCTGTAAGGTCTATTTTCAGTCTTCTGCCTGTGGATATACTACTGCTTTCCCAGCACTCTTTGTAAAAAGGTTTTCTTCTCTCTTGCGTGTTTTTTGGCTCCTTTCTCAAGAATCAGATGGTTGTAGGTGCATGAGTTTGTCTCTGTGTCTTCTGATGTTCTGCTGTCTATTTTTGTGCCAATACCATGTTATCTCTATGGCTTTGTACTTAGTGCAGCTTGAAATCTGGTGTTCCAGCGCCTACAGCATTGCTCTTTTTGGGTAGGATTGCTCTGACTATTCTGGGTCTTTGTTGTTTTGCATGAATTTTAACACGGTGTTTTGTAGTTTTTTGAAGAATATTCTTTGTATTCTTAGGTCACTCTTTGTAATATGGTCATTTTCACAGTGTTTCTTCTTTGCTCATGAACAAAGGAGGTCCATTTTCTAGTATCTTCTTACTTTTATTCTTCAGTATGCCCTAATTTTCATTGTAGAAGTCTTTCCCATTCTTGGTTAGGTTGCTTCCTAGGTACTATTTTGTTGTTGTTGTTGTTGTTATTTTTAAGCTATTGTTAATGGCATTGTTTTCCTGATTTCTTTCTCACTGAGTTCCTCATGGGAGTATAGGAATGCTGTTGATTTTTTTTTTTTTTTTTTCTGGTACCAGGGATCGAACTCATGACCTTGCACTTGCCAGGCAGGTGCTGTGGCACTGAGCTAAATCACCAGCCCCTAATGGTGTTGATTTTTGTGTGTTAATTTTGTATCCTGTTTTATGTTAGAGTAGTTTTTCACTATTATGATTAGCTTATATATTTATTCTAGAGAACTATTTGGATTGTTACCAGGTGTGTTTAATTATGAATAAAGCTTCCATAAATATTTTTAAAATATATGTTTTTGTTTTGACATAAATTTTCATCTTACTAGGAATGAGATTTCTGGTCAACATATGATTAATTCTTTTCTTTTTTTTTTTTTTTTTGGTTTTTTTCCGGTACTGGGAATCAAACTCATGACCTTGCACTTGCCAGGCAGGCGCTGTGCCACTGAGCTAAATCCCCAGCCCAACATATGATTAATTCAACAAGAAATTGCCAAACCTTTTTCCAAAGTTGTTGTGCTATTTTACATTGTACTAACAATATACAAAGAATTATAGTGGTTTCATATTGTCTTAATCCACTTGCTGTTGCTATAACAGAATACCTGGCTGGGTGAATTTATAAAAAAAAGATTTATTTGGCTGATGGTTCTGACACTGTGAAATCCAATATTGGTTGGCTTTATTTGGTTGGCTTTATTTGGTTGGCATCTGCTGGGGGCCTTGTGGCATTTCAGCTGAAAGCAGAAGAGACAGTGGGTGTTTATGAAAGAGGAAAAACATGAGGAATAGTCTGGCTTTATAATTCAGTTCTGTGACAAATAATCTAGTGCCACAAGTGTAAGAACTCACTCACTTGAGAAAGACACTAATCCATCTATGAGGACTCCTCCCCACGACCCAAGTGCTTCCCATGTGGTTCCATCTCCCAGTACTGCCACAGTGGCAGCCAGATTTTAGCATGAGTTTTACGGGAGGCAAAGCACGTACCACACATGTTGCTGACACTTGGTATTATCAGGTTTTATTGATTGTAGTACAGGCAGAGGAGTATGTCATTGTTTTAATTTTTACTTTCCTAATGGTGTTAGGCAGTTTTATATGTTTATATGCTATTTGTGTATTTTTCTTGGACAAGTACCAGTATATGTTCAGCTCATTTGCTCTTTCTCTTAAAATTGTGCTTATTTTTGCTAATGAATTATTTATTCCGTACACAAGATCTTTTGCAGGTATTTTGTTTGGAAATGTTTTCTTCCAGTTGAAGTTTATCTTTTCATTTTCCTAACTGTTTTTCAGTAAGCAGAAAAGGTTCTTACCAATACATATGTTTTTCTCTGATGGGTTTTGATCATGCGTAGGAACTCTTGGCCTAATTGAGTCAGAAAGATCTTCTCTTATTCTAGGTTGTTTGTTGGTTTGTTTGGTTTTGGCAGTACTAGGCCTTTGCACTGAGATATATTCCCCAAATTTTTAAAATTTTGAGAACAGTGTTTGAGTTGCCTAGGCTGGATCTGAACTTGTGATTTTTCTGTCTGAGCCTCCCAGAATGCTGAGTGTGTGCCGCTACTCTTGGCTTCTTCTAAAAGCTTTATCATTTCATTTTAGTTCTGTGATCCATTTTGAGTTAATTTTTGTATATGTGGGTAAGATATAGAACAGTCCTCCCTCCCCTCCGCACTTATCTAACTGCTGCACTGAACTCCTTAAATCTTGCTTTTTTTGAAAATCAAGTATATTCTTGTATTTCTGTTTTCTCTATTCTGTACCGTTGATATGCAAGTCTCTTGTTTCTCTAATATCATGTTGCTCCGGTTACTGCATCTTGGAGTATTTATGTTTTGTGGTCTCTAATCACATTAAGTTGAATCTAGAGGTTGAAGTTACTACATTTTACAGATTGAAATTTCTTACATCTGTGTTCGTAGACAAAGGCATATATAATTGCTCACTGTTGCTGAAGTTTTATGTAACAGACGTGTTAGAAATTACGTTTTCAATATGCAGAGGAAGATGCCAAGATGCCGTTAATGTACAGTTGTGAGTTTTGAAACGGTAATTAAAGTAGACAAAATAAATAGAAGAGGAAAGTATATGCATCTTATTTATTGTCACTGTCCTTTTCTTCCAAATATTTTTATTTTTAATGAGAATCACTTTCTTATGGTGGATGATTTAACTTATATGGCTTTTCTCAGCTGCAGAATGAGGGACATAGACTTTAGAACAAAGCTTATTCAGGAGGTACAGGTATCTGTGAAGAGTGGCAAGAAATGGTACAAGGAAAGCAAAAAATAAGGGTTGATTAGCCCAGGTATCACAACAAGTTGCTGGAATTTTATCTTGTGTGAAAATTCTGGGGAAAAAAAATAAAAATTAAAATTAGCTTCAGAATAACTCACCTAACATAGGAGAGAGCGAGTCTATTTTCTGTTCCTGGTCGTGGAATGTCCTGCAGAGGTCTGTGCTGCGCCGTCACTGTGGTGCACCTAGCGCTTTCGCAGTTCGGGGGGAAAGGGTCCCTCGGGCACAGGGATGAAGATGCTGGCTGTTGGACGTAATCTAGAGTAAGGGGAAATAGTTAAGTCTACGACAGTGTCGATTTATGCTGCATGATTTTTAGCACCACACCTGCACCATCTTAATAGTATCTAGCAAATCGTCACTATAGTGGTACTTTCTAAGTAAATTAGATTACATTTTCTAAATTTACGCTTGTCTACTTGTTATTCGAATATACAGCTAGTTTCATTAGCTTTTCGTATATTTATTTCTGTTGTCTTACCATTTAATTACCTACAAGAGTTTACTAAATATACAGTTGGAGATGTTATTATGCATTCTTTCTTCATACCATTTTTGAAACGTTAAAGGGTAAGAGAAGATATATATAAAGGCTAAGAAGCAACATAATATTTTCATTAACATAAGAAAAGTACAAATTAAAACTGCTGCATATATATATGTATATGTATATATTAGGTAAAAGTGAAACTGATTGACAGTAACTAGTACTGGTGAAAATGCAGAATGATTGTATTGTACATTGCTACTGGCAGAGTAAAGTGACACCGCTTTTGTGGAAAACACTTTGACATTTCTTTTAAAATTAAACATACATTTCCCATATGACTCAGCAACCACATTCCTGAGTATTTACCATAGAGAAAGGGAAAGTTACATTCATGCACAAATCTATGCAAATATTTATAGCAGCTTTATTTGTAATCACCCCAAATTGGAAGCAATCCAAATAACCACCAGCATGTAAATAAACTACAATGTGTCTATACAATGCAATAATACTCAGCATTATAGAGGAGTACAGTATTGATACAGACAACAGTTTTACACAGATCTCAGGGGCATCATGCTGCAAAAAGTCTGCCTCAAAAGATTACACATTACATGGTTCTAATTGTCTAATACTGTTGAGCTGCAAAAATACTCGTCTTGAAAAATGGACCAGTTACCGTCAGAGGTTAGGGATTGTGAAGTAGGTGGCGATGATAGGGGAGTAGTTCTAGAGGGCTTATTTGTGGTGGTGAAACAGTTCCGTATCTTAATTGTGGTTTTGGTTACGTGAACCTTAACCACCAACAGAATTCCAAATACAAGTTCAGGCAAAAACTAGTGAGTTTTGCATAGGGTCTGCAGTTTAATGCTGTACCAATGTCATTTCTCTGGATTTTGTAGTGGACAGGGCTGTATAATATGTTATCATAACAGGAATTGGGTGAAGGTCACATTGTAAGTATTTTTGCAGCTTCTTGTAAATAAATCTAAAAAAAATTTGGTGATCTAATGAGTCTTGCTTATGCATGTTGTTTCTCTTAAATCTCAGCTAATTCTCTTGGTAACAGCAGTCTCATGATACGTACCTTTTAAAAGTCCTATTAAGCAAGGGCTTCAAAGGCCATGAAACTAATGCATGAAAATACAGTCCACCAACTATTTTTCCTATGTCTATTACTTTTTAAAAACTTCTTCACAGGATTTCAGCCTTACAAATAGTAGAGAAATAGATTTTATTTTTAAACTAATCCACTTTCACATTAAATTAGAGGATCCTCATGATTCCTCCAGAATTCTCTGCTGTACATTAGCCCCTCACTGATCAGCAGTCGGCCTCATCGACACAAACATGCAGTTTCTTCCGCGGTGACTATTTTGTTCCTTCCCTTGGACAACTTCTATTTCCTGCTTCTCAGTTAAAGATAGCCTTTCTTCTGCGGCTCTCACCCCTGACAGAGGCTGTCAGATCTGTGTCTGATGCTGCTCTGGTAGCGTTTTCATGCCAGGCTGGACTCGTTTTACAGATCTGAAAAGAGACCAAATAAAGGGCAAGTTAATTGCTCACCTGAAGCTCTAGCTCTGGGTATAAAACTTCAGATTAATTCCTAAATCCCAAATGTATAAATAAATTATTCAGAACATGAGACCACCCAACCTATTCTAGTGATATTTAACGGAGATGTATTTGTAACTGGTAGAAGAAGAATCACTCCCTAGGTACAAGATCAATTGCCGTTCATTTTATTCACCTGAAGATAAATCACTTTCACAGATTTTGCAGACTTTTTCTTTTCGTGGAAAAAAAAATGATTTATTAAAGTGGAGGCTTCCTCACTATATCAACACTGACTTACTCTTCCTTTATCATACTTCAGATTGAAGAAAGCCAGAGGCCAGCAGGAGTCTTCTCCGTATTGCTCTTTATTTCATTGTTATTTTAAAACCAGTTGATGAAATTCTTTTCCATTTTGAAGTGCCATCTTTTACCTACATTTGGGGGCATTTAAACTGAGCTCATATTAAAGTATTGTTTCTCTTACTGCTTTTATTTGGATAAAAGATAGCATAATTTTAGGGTTCAATTCTGTTGATCTGAAATGTAGTCTTTTTCTCATTCTTTTCTTTTTATGTATATTGAGAAGGAAAAGGTATAAAATACAGTTAAAAATCCAAGACACTGTGTTTAGTGGCCAATTTATCTGCATTTTGCACATATACATTTTTTCATTTTTCTGTAAGATCTATTTGCTTACAATTCTTGTTTTAGAAAAGATAGCCTTATTGAGGTATAAATGACATTTTATACAGTTTTTTCATTTAAAAGGGTATAGTTCTATGTCTTTGCTGCACCCGTGTGGTATTTTGTTGTGTTTTGTTTTTTGAGACAAGTCTCCCTGTATAGTTCAAGTTGACCTTAAACTCACTGTGTACCCCAGACTAGTGTAGAACTCCTGGAGATCCCCCTGCCTCAGCCTCCCAAGTTCTAGGATTACAAGTGTGTGCCACCATGCATAGCCTGTTAGTATTTTTAGAGCATTTTTATCATCTCAGAAGGAAACTTTATGCACTTGAGCTATTATTCCACGCCCCTGGTTTTCTGGGTCCCTTGCAGTTTCAAGTGAATTTTACAATCAGCTTGTCGCAGAATACAGCTGGGATCCGATAAGCATCGAATTCAATCTTTAGATGAATTTGGGTAATACTGCCATTTTCACAGTCTTCTGAACTGTGAACATAGAATGATCTTCTATTTATTTAGGTCATTACTTGGAACAATGTTTTGTGGTTTTCAGAGTAAAACTTTTATACTTTCAAAGAAAATTCCCAGATTTTTTTTCCTTTTGATGCTATTGTAAATGGAATTACTTTCTTAATTTCATGTTCAGATTATTCTTTGAAAGTATATAGAATATAATTGTAGTTTTAAAAAAAGTGATCTGTATCCCATAGTCTTTTTTGGGAGGGGGTCTTTTTGAGACAAGGTCTCGCTATGAAGTTCAGGCTGACCTTGAGCTCATTTTGTAGCTGAGGCTGGTCTTGAACTCTAAACAATCCTCCTGCCTCAGCCTCACCAACTGCTGGGATTATACGCGTGCACCACCACGCTCGGCTCCCATAGTCTTTCTAAATTCATTCATTTATTTTAGTGTATTCTTCATGCAAAATCATGTTTTCTATGAATAGAGATATTTCTTCCTTTCCAATTTGGTGTCATTCCAATTTTTTTCATCAGGATTGCCCTGATGAGCACATTTAGTGTAGTGTTTACCGGTAGTGGTAAGAGCAGACACCTTGTCTTGTTCCTGATGTTGGGAGAAAGCATCTAGCTGACTATTAATCCTGAAATTTGATATTTCTTCTGCAGTTTTCTTACTTTGTCAGATTGAAGACGCCCTTCTATTCCTTGCTTGTTTGTTTGTTTTTGACAGGGTCTTGCTGTTTAGTCCAGGCTGGCTTCAAATTTGTGACAGTTCTGCCACAGCCTCCCAAGTGGTGGGGTTGTAGACATGCTCCACCATCCCCAGCTATTCCTAGTTTTTTGAGACAGTCATGCATTTTTTGTTTTTTCTTCTGTTGATATAATACATTGTATTACTTGATCTCTAGATCTTAAACTAACCTTGTGTCCCTGCATAAGTTCTACTTTATCACATTATATAATTACTTTAATTTGTTGCTTGGTTTGTTCGATATTATTGTGTTGAGGATTTGTCTTTCATACACAATATGTGCTAGTCTGTAGATGCCTCTTGTGAGTTCCTTGATTCTGGTACCATGGTAACGCTGACCTCATAAAATGATTGAGATGTGTTGCCTCTCTAATACTTGCAAGAGTTTATATAAAGTTAATATTTGTTTATTAAATGTCAGAAGTTAGCAATGAAGCCATTTTGGCTCAGATTTTCTTTGTATTTTTGGATTACTAATTAAATGTCTTCACTTGATATATATATATATTTATTTAGATTGCATATTCTTAAGTCAGTTTGAATAGTTTATAACTTGTTAAGGATTTATCCATTCATTTACTACTAATCTAGCTTACTTTAGTGCCTGTTACCTAATATTAGTATACTCACTTCCTCTTTCTTGTGATTGTTTGCATACTTTTCATCCTTTTACTTTCAGTTTGTAACTTTGAATCTAAAGTGCGTCTCTTGTAGACACACACACAAATATCTTTTATGTATAATTATCAGAACTATTGATAAAAATATGAAATTCATCTCATCATAGACCAATAAGATATTCCATAAACTGTGTTCTAGTCTATCTTTAAAACCTAGTTTATTTTTACTAAGCTTTGGAGAAAAATGTTTGAGTGAGCCTAATTTTCATTGCATTTAAAGTTTCTGTTTCCTGATGACCGAACAGTACGTATTTCTTTCCCTTAGTTTCGTGCGCTTGTACGTCACAAATCAATTAAAATGGTAATCGAACAATGGATTTTATTCCATTGACATAATGGTTATAATAATTTAATTTTATAAAGTTATCATCTGACGTAGAGAATTGAGTGCTAATATAATTATAATCTTTTAGTTTAATTTATGTCATTCAAAGATTTTTCTCTTATAAGTAGAGTAATATTTTTATATTGGTGTTTTATTGCCATTTAAAAGTCTGCTCTACTTGGGATATTGATCAGGGCTTTACAGCTATAATAGAGTATAATTATCAAACGGATAGCCCTTAGCCAGTTTAATTAATTGACTAGCTTGTAATTAGTGCAAGCTAGTCTAAGTTTCCAATCCAGTTTCTAATCAGCTTCAAGTTATATTTCTTATATCTTTTTTATTTCTTATAAAAAAAAATCTCAAACTGAAAAGGGAACATTAAATACTCTCTTAAGTACAAGGCGAAAAGGATTCCATAATGTAATAAAACAAACAAAAAATTCTTGTTTTCCAGTGTTTAGTTTGCTTTTGTGTAGTTCTTTAGGGATTTATAATATGCTTTTCTGAGTTATGAAAAAGTACAGAGCAGAAATTTTTAAGATGCCCTAAATCCTTTTGCGCTGTGTATAAGGGTTTCATTGTCCAAAAAGCATCCTTTAAGAATAGCGTTTAAAATATGGATTTGACACATTGGTACATGAATTGCAGTTGAAGCAACTCCATTGCTGACTTTGGTTAGTCTTTCTAGGGATTACTGGTCTTAGGCGTAATTGCCTATGACAATAGGAGAAAGCTAGCACATTCCTTTAGACTTCTGGAAGAAGTTCCTGCCAGTGCAAGGTAGACAGTTTTATATTTTTATCAGCGTAGCAGATTCTGTGCCGCCCTGATAGGAATCGCATGCACAGCCTCATTCATGCTGATAGGAATGTTCGTATCTACGTTATTTTTTTTTCCAGAAAAATTGCATATGTTACCCTTACATAGTTCTTTCATAAACAGTGGAAATTTACCCATGAAACATCTCCTTCAACCCTAGTTTCTTTTGGTAATTATCTATGAGATTCTTAAATGGGTGTTAAAACAATTACTGTTTTTGCATGAGTATTGACTTAGGGCTAGTGCTTATTGAAAAACATGATAATCTTCAGGTGTCTTATAGTTACTTTGACAAATTTATGAGGTGGCATGATCTTAAGGAAAACTTTGTAAACATCTCCAGGAATAGAAGCATATATAACAGGTGACCGCTAGGTGTGATGGAAATTCGTGATCTAGAGGTCTTCTGCATGCTCCCCTACCAAGCAGCTGAGTAATCTTGGGCCTGTGATTTTTTTCTTCTGTATCTTGAGTATGTTGCTATTTTCGTCCGATCCCTAAAGTCTAGCATAGTTGGAAATTTTCATGGCATTTTCCTATTTTTAAATATGTTTATTATGTATATAAGAAAATCTTATTAAATTCAAAAAAAAGATAAACATTTAAATTTGAGTTAGTACTTACCTTATTTGTTCTCACTTTATTCACGTCTTCTAGTGTTTTCCATTATGATTACTAGAGCCACAAGCATTAAGTCCAAGTAGAAGAGTAATGAATTTGGTTATGTGGGTTAATGTCGTTAAGGTTTTGTATGTGTATCTTGAGAGTTTGTTATTTGGCCATGCTTATATGGATACATCTCATAAGGCTAAATGTTCAAACCCAGCCTTCCTGATTAAATGTATTGTGACAGTATATACCACCTACTAGTAAAATGTATTTGCTGAGATCATTTCTTGGAATTCTTAATAGAATATATGTAAGTTGACTTTTAGCTGAAGGAATAATGAAATAACCTAAAAGGATATAAGGGGAAGCACGTTAACATATACTTAACTCTGTGCAGTTGAGAATTAATGGTATAATGATATGGACTAAGAGTTGGTTTTGTTTTGTGAAAAGCCTCCTTTTCAGTAGTGTTTGTTTCATGTGCCTTTTAGTTTTTCAGTGCTTAGAAATGTAGGCTGTCAGGTCACATGAGTTGGAAAAGAATTACAGATAGAAATTTTAGAAACAACAGAAAAGCATATCGTCAAAGAAAGGATTTTAAAACTATCCAACTTTTGTAAGATATTTAGCCTCCTCATGTAAGGACTATTTACCTATTTTTCTGGTATACTTTAGTCTATTTCTGTTATCTTGTGTTCAGTTGAAAATTAGGCAGTGATTCTATATCTTTTGTAATTTTCAAATTTCTAATTTTCATTACACATAAAAGTCACATTCTATCTTTTCTTAAGTACTTGTTGATATACATTAGGTACTATTGTTAAATTCCCAGTTGTTTGATATGCTACTAAGATGCTGCTTATCACCAAATGAGTGTATCTACAAGCCATTCTACCCTCAGACATACATTTTATAATGCTACAAGGAAGCTTGTGTATATATAGGTAACTGAAAAGTTTCACGAAATAATTCATGTCATTAGTACCTGCAGCATACTTTGATACTTTATTTTGTCTATTAGAATGTATAAGGATGATTCTGACCAGTTATAGCTAACATCTTCCATTAGTGGGTCACATTGTACTGCTTGAAAATCTCTGTGAAAGAGGTTAATTAAAATTAACAGAAGAGTCTTCACCCTGTTTATGTAGTAGACCTTACTGGGTTATGTTACAGCATACCCATTTTATAAGATAGTTGGTATAGTGTTATAAATGGCCAGAGGCTTTTTCTTTTATACCAAGTGAATCAAAAGTACTCCTGTCAGTACATCTCTATCAAGCCTATTCCAACTACTACAGTCTCACATAGTTAATTTTTCTGTATTCTATTTTATATCAAACCCGTGTCATACTCTACCTGCAGTATGTCCATTATCTCCATTTCCAGATAGGACACTGTTGAGAGACAAGACAGTTCATGGATTTCTCATATTCCTGCACAGTCTGCATCCTCTAAACAAAGACGTTTACAGTGCCAGTGTTTGTATAAGGAGAAATTCCAGGATAGTGAAGTTAGTGACATGTCACTCCCTGGAGACATCCCAGGATAATAAAAATAAAAGACTTTCTCTTCCCCTCCTCAGAGATTTGCTTACATTCTAGAGTAATGAGTAACCATTTTCTCTGGAGCGGAGCAGAGTAGCGGCCCAGCAGAAAGTCAGAGCTCTTTGGTTTGGGAGTTGCTTTGTCTTGATGCTGTCCACTGCATGCGCTAGAAACTTCTTCCCCTTGCTGCGTGGCCCCACTGGGATCGGCGCTCAGGGAATTATCCCAGACATAATTACTTTGGCTGCTGCGTATGCCATGAGTAATGAATGCTGTTTGTTTCTGATCAAGAGTTCATGTGTTCTTTCGTATGTGTATGTGGCAGGGAGGTGAACAGCAGACACGGTGGCTAATTTTGTAGCTTGCAAGTAGGCTTGAATATCAGATCCTTCAGGGTTTTAACTTAACGCTGCAGTTCGAAACTTAGATTTGTTTATTAACCCGTACTTCTTCCTATGCTTCCTTTCTTACATATACAGATAAAATAACTAGAAAATATGGTAGTAATGATTAATATTTAGAATAAACAGATAAATATTTTATATCATACTTGCATGCTTATTGTCTATGACCCGTGAGCAAAAATGAGGACTCATATGTGAAACTAAAAGCTAATAGACCAAGGCTGTGATATCTAGGGGTGAAATTCTGTTGATGTGAATAAAATTTTGTGCATATGTGTTTATTTACAATGACATTGATAAAAATGAGTTATTCATTAAAATAATCCACTTAATGCCCACAGAATAAAAATTCTTCCAGTTTTTAACATTTTTCTTAATGTCATGCAAGCTAAAAAGGTGGACTTAATTCACCATTTGTTTAGAATCAAAAAGTTTAAAAACTCATACTAAATTTATCTCTCAATCTTGATAGATGCAAAATTATAGCATGTTTTTATGGTTCTGTAGAGTTGCCTCATATCTGTAAATGTTTATTTGAAGTGACAGTGCTTATGTGATATTCCAGATATTACTAGCCTAGTATTTTATGGGATAATTTATAATGTAAACTAACTTTGTGGAATTCTTCAGGGAAATTTCTTAATTTTGCATTAATATAAGCTTTTAAAAGTAACTGACATGGAGCATTTGATTTAATATTATCTGTGTCTAATACAAAACTGTTGTCCATTTATTTCAAATTTCACTGTTACAGATATATAGAGAGTATGTGAAGAAGTATTTGGCCAGAATAATATGGCTGATTTTGTTTTGAAAATCTAGAAGATAGTTTATTCAAAAGCATATATTATTGTTTATTTATAAATATAAAAAGGCTATCATCAACAAATCCTCATTATACATCTCTACAGATTCAGTTACAGCCACAATTTTGAAGTACAGATGTAACTGTCTAACACAGTTGAGAAAAAAAAATTTACTGACATATGTAATTTGTAAATATTGACTAGTTTTCAATTATACTCTAAATCATAGTTACTTCAAATTGTACATAATGCGAGAAGAAACGAGAATGAGAACAGAAATACATGGTGAGCAGGAGCTATTCCTTGCACAAAAATCATGCTGATTAGTAGGGAAACAAAATAATGTTTTCCATAATGAGTTGGGCTCTCAACTTTCTTTTCAGTTTTTTTGCTTTGGTTTTTTAAAATTTGCTTTTGGTCAGCTGTGTTAGTCAGCTTTCTGTTACTAGAGCAAAATACCAACTGGAAAGGAAGGATAAACAACTTGAAAGGAAGAAAGGTTTATTTTGCCTTGGGCTTTCACTCCGTTGCCCTTGGCCCTTTTGCTATGGACATATTTGTTCAGGAAGCAGAGAGAGGGAGAAGAGGAGCTGGGATCTCCATGTGCTCTTGAAGAGCGCTGCTCCAATGAGCAGACCTTTCATTCGGCTGTCCTCGGGAAAGTCCCACCACCTCCCAGAATGTACATAAGCCAAAGACCAAGACTTGGCACACGGGCCTTTGCACATCACCCATCCAAGCTAAAGCATTAACCTTCTTGTTTTCTTGAGAATTTACTTTAATAATTTATTCCCTACCTGAAACTCAGCCCAGCCTCCCATGCCTCTCTCAGCAAACACCTTCTCTTAGTAAGCAGTCACTTGAGTCGTGAAGAAGTGTTCTCAGTTGCTTCTACATAGTTACTCATAATTTTATTCACTCTTGTACGTACTTGTCACAATCTGCTATTTGAGAAATAAGCACAGTATTTCTCTTTTGTCCTTGTGTAATGAAAGCCCCATCTGTGGTTTCCTTTCATGCCTTGAGTCTACTCTCAAATCTTAGCCTCACTCTGGTCTTTGCTAACTTTGTGACGTCACCTAGGAAGGTGATCTTGTATTTGTTTAGCTTCTAAGGACCCTCCAAACTGTTTCCCATACTGGCTGCATCAGTTAGCACTTCTCACCAGGGGCATAGGTAGGTTCCAGTTTGTGCAAACCTTCACCAACACTGAGTTTGTTTGTTATTTTAGTTTTAAAAATTATATCTAATTCCATGACATAAAGTTGTATCATTTTTAAAATTTGCCTCCCTAATGACTACTAGTATTCTCCATTATTTCTTGTGCTTGTTGACTATTTGCATGTTTTCTTTGGAGAAATTCAAATGTATTTAGCAGAAATATCTTTAAAATGATCTAATCCAGAACCTTTGCAGATTTAGTAATTGTCAAAACAGAGCCATATTTTGGCCTTTGAATTTCTCTGTTATTAGAGTATTTTTCATCATAATTACTTGAATCTTATCAGCCACCTCTAGACCCTCTGTGCTTAACATATATCATAAATTTTTTTTTTCCTTATACTAAAACATCTAGTACCTTTTATAGCTTTCAATATGGAACATTCATTCCACTTAATAGTTCTTTATACCCTAATGTACATTTACACATGGAGTATAATTTCCTTTATAGTTAACTAGCTTTTATCAGTTAATATTGAAAATTTTTATTTGTTTTATCAATTCGTTTTTTCTTTTTAATAAATTGTTCCTTGCTTTCTTATTGTTATTTCCCAGGCATTTTTCAGATTAATGTTTCAGTTGCAAAATCTGATATGAAAGTATTTGGGGCAGCTTTTCAAAGAAAGGTCTTCTCTGAGACTAAACAGATACTGGGTTATGATCAACATTCTAAGATACTTGAAATATAGATAACCCAGTAAAATTATAAAACTGAAATAGATGTCAATGTATTTACATACCGAAATTAGAGCATTTTAAGGAGCAAAGAAAGCCTCTAAAATGTTTTATATCTTGTTTTTCAGCTAATGTTGGGTAAATATATAGTACTCTGTGAGAAAATTTTACTGTAAAAAGCATGAATCTGTGAATACCCTTTGTGCTTTGTGAGTCTGTATCTTCTATCTGGTTGTTAAGCCCTGATCGCTGCTACACTATGCATTCAGACAATGTAAGTTGATGATAGGGATGGCAGTGTCTGTTTTGGAAATTTGAAGTGTTCACCAGTAGTTTAAATCTAAGGTAGTTATCAAGAGACGTTTAAAATTTCTTGGCCTAGAACCTTTAAAGCTGGCAATTTTAAACTATGTTTCATGGATTGTCAATTGGAATGGACTTTAGAAGGTCCATAAATCCACAGAAATTACAATTTTTAGTGTGTGCATTTTTTCCCTGAGGATATATAACCTTTCTCAGACTCTCAAAGGAATCTATGACTCAGAAACATAGTGAAGAATAACTGACTTAAAATGTTGATAAAGCGTATGCTAGGTCTCAATAGATACAGTCTTCCTTATTTTTCACTCGTCTTGTAGCTGTAAGTTGACTTACCAAAGTTTACTTGTGAATCCAAAAATCAATACGCAAGATACTTTTGCTATCATTTATAAACTTATACTGAGCAGCAAAATCTGTTTTTACATGCAATTCTAATCAGAGGTCAAAGAATGCAGTGGTCTGCTTCTTCTGTAAATAAGTGTCGTTTTTTGTTGAATAATTTAATGGCATATTTTCTGCATTTTTTTGCTCTTTAGTGGTAATTTTTCTGTTTCAAATGTCCCTCGAGTCCTCCTAAGCACAAAAAGCTTGTGAAGTGTGACAGATTATCAGGCAGAGTAAATGTGTGACAAATTATCAGGCATGAGCGTCGGTGCTGTTGACTGGGAGTTCAGTGTTAATGAATCAAATGTAAATTCTTATCTGTCCTGCAGTAAATTATAGCTATAGATAGATCCAAGTAAAACAGTTAGGTGTCTCTGAATAGAAACACACATAGAAAGGTAATGTGTTGATGAAAACATGACCTGGTGGGTTGCGTGAACTATCTCACCCTGTCTTTCCTGTGGGAGCACAACGTAAATACTGTGAATAAAGACAATCTTCTGGAATTGTACTGAGCCAGGGAGGCACTCCTAACTAACCTTCTCAAGTTTTATTTTTTAAAGAAATCCTAGTATTTCTGAATTTCTTTCAGTGTGAGAAGGAAAATTTATTGACATTAAATGAGGTGATGGATCATTCTTCTCTTATATAGTATCACATATCAGCTACTTCAGACATAACCGTGATAAATGCTGATGGTTCAGTGAGCTTCGTATGTATATCTTCTAGGTCTGGCTGAATTTACTTGGCTACTTCAAATGTGTCTGAAAGATTACTGCTGTTCATCATACAGTCTACTGGACTGTAGTACCATATTTTCTTATGGGGTACTGGTAACTACATGGAGGCTAGCCATTTACCCAAGATTCTGCCAACTCATCAATAAAGTTAGCAGAATTCTTTAGCAGCTATTTAATAAAATTTAATAAAATATTTGTATTTGCATGTATTTGCATACTTATTCTTTTTTTATTTTAAAGAATAAAAGAAGGATAACATAATAATAGGGGGCACTTAGCAAATTATAGACAAAATGGTAGGAAATTATCAATGGTTATCGTTTTACATATTATTGTCTACAAAATAGTTTCTCAGGAAAACAAATAGACAAATAATAGTGAGTTACAGACAAAAGAG
>NW_004955437.1:17513675-17577243 GCF_000276665.1 Chinchilla lanigera | reverse complement strand
TTCCGGGAAACCCCTGTGTATTTGCATACTTGACTGTATTTACTAAATCATTTTTTCATTCATTAAAACTGATAGAATTTGAGGATCTCCTTTCTGACAAAATGAAGGACTATATTTGTCCTCCATCTTCAATAGCAAAGTCATGTGTTTATAAAGCAGAAAAAGCATATGACAAAATCTAACATCCTTTTCTTATAAAATTGCTGTATACATTGGGTATTGAGGGACCCTCCTTACGCCAGTGTGTGTGTATAGAACCGAGACTGTCATACTTACTGGTGAAAAGTTAAATGCTTCCGTACTTAGAGACTCAGTCAGGAGGATTAAGAGTTTGAGGCCAGCCTGTGTTGCATAGTTAAATTCAAGGCCCAAATGAGCTACAAAATGAGACTCTGTCTCAACCCCTGCCTAATAAAAAGTAAAAAAATTATTTAAGGCTGAATGCTTTCCAACTAAAACCAAGCATAAGACAAGGATGTGTGCTTTAAGCAGTTCTGTTGAACATTTACATATTAGATGTTCTGGCCATTCTCATCAATAAAGAAAAGTGTCCAGATTAGAAAAGCATAAGGCAGTCGGATAGTATTCTTCAAGGATATGATGGTCTGTGCACACTGTACCACAGATTCTAGAAAGAAGTACTATAACTAATGAACATATTTAGTGTACTAACAGAATACAAGATCTGTTTTATTTTGTGTCGTGCAGTCGTGGGGATGGAACCCAGGGCCTTTGCACAGAGCCTCATCCCCTGCCCTTTTTCTAATTTTAGGGCAGGGTCTTGCTAAGTCACTAAACTGCTATTCTTCTGCCATAGTTTCCCAGAATTCTGGGGTTATGGGTATGCACCACCACACCTGTTTTAAGATCAATAGTTTTAATCAAATTTAGGTTTCTATACTAACAGTGAAGTAGTAATAATTAATTTTTACACCTTGTGGTAGAGATCAAACCCCAGTCTTGCACATGCTAGTCAGGTTTTCTGCCACTGAGCTGTACCCCCAGCCCTCACATTAAAATTTATTAAAAGCAATTTATAGCATGATATCAATAATCCAAACACTTGGGGGTAAATCTGACAGAAGGTATGTAAAACAGTTACTGTGGAAACTATAAAACATTACTGAATGAAATTAAACAAATAGATTCCTTAGATGTAACACTAATAGAAGAATCCATTAAAATGGTTAATTGTACAACAGCAATGTACATAGGTTAAAAAAAACTAAAGGAATTTATGTTCATATAAAAATAAATGAGTTCTGTGAACTCCACTTGATTTTTAATCGCTCAGTAAATCAGTTTCTAAAACTGACTGTGGATCTCTGAACAAAAGTTAGTGAGTGTGGTATAGGTAAGTTTTTCCCTTAATATCACAGATGACAATTACTGATATTTGTTAGGAAAGCAGAATTACCCAAAATAGTCATAAAATTGACCATATTGTTTCCTTTCCAAATACACTTCGCTGACTTAATGGTCGGAGTTAGCACTCCAAAATTTAAGGCCACATCTTTTGAATACTCTGCCTGATTTCTGTAATTTCTTCTGATATAAAATTGGCTCAATAGACTATGATTAGAAGTGAGTCTAGAGTATGTGTGATTAGGATAAAGATGATTTGAAAATTACTGATTGTTAAGAATGTTCGATTAAAACTTTTAGAAGATCATACTGAGTAATTCATGTCCTTGCAAAAACTATTTTGGGGATACATTAAACTTAGTTTCACGGTAGTCTTTTTGAGACTGGCCTTGAACTCACTTGTAGCCCAGGCTGGCCTCAAACTCTTAGCAGTCCTCCTGCCTCAGCCCCCCAAGTGCTGGGATTACAAGCATGTACCACCATGGCTGGCTGACTACTTTTTTGATCATGATGTTTCCTTTTCAAATAATATTATGATGAATTCACAATGAAATCACTTAAATACACTGTCTTAATTACTTTTCTCATTGCTGAAACAAAATACCCAATACCCACAGTTAAAGGAGCAAAAGTTTATTTAGTTCACAATTTGTAGAGGTTTCCATTGTCATCTGGCCCCATTGTCATCTGGCTCCAAGACAGTATGGCATGGGAGAGGGGCATCACAGAAGAGAAATAGTTCATGGCAGGCAGATGGTCATAAAGCAAACAAGCAAGGGACAAGACAAGCCTTCTGTCCCTTATGTTGTGTCAGGGTACTTAGATTAGGGTGGTGCCAAGCCAATCAGTGGACACATTCTTAGCAATCAGTAATTTTCAAAGCAAAAGCCATAACAGGTATGAAATAATACATTATGGTGAAAAACAAATTCACAATGAAATAATTTGTAAGTATGTTTCACAGCTTTGGGGTTCAGAGAGGGAAAATTACCAACCGAGTTTACATGTTGCAAAAATCAGCCTAGGCCTAGGAGAGACAGGAAGGTGAATGAGTAGCTGCTAGTGGGTACAGGCTTTCCTTTTCATGTGCAAAACTGTTCTAAAATTCACTGTGATGATGGTGGGACAAGTATGCATGTATCTGAAATCATTTAATTGTACCCCTTAAATGGATGAATAAAAGGCCGTCCACACTGGAAAGAAAGAAGCAAAACTATCTCACTGGGCCTGGTGGCATAGGCCTACTTGGAAGGCTGAGGCAGAAAAATCAAATGTTCCAGTCTGGTCTGGGCAATTTAGCAAGACCCTCCCTCAAAAGTCAGCGGAGATGAGGAGAGGGGTCTAAGGACCTAGCTTGGCAGCAGACTTGCTCAGCATGCACAGCTTCCTAAATTCAACCCCCAGTGCAACCTCCCCTTCTAAAAAAATGTGACTAGAGAGCTAGGCAGTATGGTACACGTGTAATCCCTGCTACTAGGGAAGCTGAGGCAGGAGTATCACTCTCCTGGCTCTAGTCTGGGCTATATAGCAAGATCCTGTGTCAAAAATAAAATAAAGAGCTGGGGATGTAGCTCATTACAATGCAATCTTTAATACTTGAGGGGAGATAATTACTATCTTTATTTGCAGATAAAATCATCTTGTGTATGAAAAAAACTAAAGAATCTGCTAAGAAACTATGAGAAGGAATAATCAAGCTCATCACCTTGCAAATTGATGTAGATACTATATCAAGATAGAAAATTCAGTTTCTATAGTATATCAATGAACAAATCAAAAAAGAAACTATGAAACACCTCCATTTAAATCACCTCAAGAAAAATAAAGTACTTAATAAAAGAAGTATAAAACTAATATCCTCTAAAAACTATACTATATCGTTGAAAGAAATTAAAGAAACCTAAATAAATAGAAAGCCAACATTTGTTGGTATTTTGGTAGATTTAAATTTTTTATGGCTTCTTTCTTAAATGAATCTACAATTTTATATCAAAATCTCAACTTTACTATGGAATTTTCAAGTTATTCCTGTGACCTCGTATAGTCAGGACAAGCTTGAAAAAGAACAAACTTGTGAGCCTGTCATGTCTCAGTTTAAAACCTTACCGAAAGCCTACACCGATCAATACATTGAAGTATTGGCAAAATGATGGACATGCTTCCAAGGGTATAGAATTATGGAATCCAGAAGTAAGTCTTCATTTAGGGCAAGCTATTGATAGCTGCTATGGGAGAAGAGACAGTCTTCACTAAGGGAAGCAGGGGCAACTGCCTGTGCACATGTGAAGGAATGAAGCTGAATCCTTACCTCGCAAACACAAAATTAACTCACAATGGATCCAAGACTGCAATGTGGGAGCTAGAACAGCTCTTAGAGGAAGAGTTAGGAATACACTCTTATGACCTTGAATTTGGCAAAAGATTTATTGTTCACCAAAAGCATGAGCAACAAAAGCAAAGAAATAGATTCATCAAAATTAAAACCTTTTGTGCTTCAGATAGCACTGGGGCTGGCAGTGCAGTTCAGTGGTAGAGCAGTAGTGTGTGCCTGGCATGCAAGATGCTCTGAGTTCAATTCTTATCACTAAAATAAATACATACATACATATATACATATATATATACCATAAAGTAAAAAGGCAATTCACAAAGGGGAGGAATTTTCTTGCAATCATGTATGTTTTATCTTGAATATATAAAGAGTTATTACAACTCAATACTAAAATATTTTTTTTTCAGCACTAGGGATTGAACCTCGGCCCTTTGCCCTTTTTATTTTTTATTGTCAGGTAGGATGTATGTAGTTGCTAAGTTGCTTGGGCTGGGTTCGAGCTTGTGATCCTCCTACCTCAACCTTCCAAAGTGCTGGGATTACATGTGTACACCACCATGCCAAGCTTAATTGCCCAATTTATAAGTGGCAAAGGATAGTTAGAGCCATTTCTTTCTCTTGGAAAAGGTTTACTAATGCCCAGTGGGTTAATGGGAAGGTGTTCCGCATCATTACCTGCTGGGGTGACGGAAGCCACAGCTACAGTGACATGGTTGGTTGTAATCAAAATGACCACCTTGGGGCAAGTATGTGGAGGAATTGGAGGCCTTGTGTATGACTGATGGAAAACTAAATTGTACGGTGTCTTTTGAATATAGTCTGAGTGTACCTCCTGTGTGAATATGGAGTTGCCATATTACCTACCTATGAAGTCTACTCTTAGGTGAACACATGAAGGAAATGAAAATAAATGTTTACACAAAAATTATGCACAAACGTTTATAGCAGCATTATTCAGAATAGCCTAAAATTAAGAATAACCCCTGTCTGTTGAATAAATGAATAAATAAACAATATTTGTATTATTTACATAGTAGAATATTATCTGGTTGTAAAGGAATGGTGCATACAACATGCATGAATTTTGAAAACATATACTAAACAAAAGAAGCCAGTCCCGAGAGTACACTAGGTTTATGATTGTATGTCTATGAAATGTCCTGAACCTGAGTATTTAAAAAGAGACAAAAAGTAGGTTAGTGTTTGCCTGGAATTTGTAGGAATGGGAGCTTTCAGGTAGGATAACTAAAACTAAAGGTTTTCTTTTTGGAGTATTGAGAAGTATTTTAAAATTAATGTGGTAATTCTTGTACAGTTCTTTAAATATACTAAACACCACTGAGTTGTACAATTTAAGTCCGTGATTGTATGTGGTAACAAAGCTATTAAATATACATCCATCAGTCTGTTTAATGTTTTGAATGGACATCGTGCCCATATGTGTTATTTTTACCATGATAAATCAGTCACTTGCAAAGTTTGCATTCATTAAATAATGCAGATCTTGCAAATGTTATAAAATATCTCATTTGTCAACATCACTACCAATCTCAAGAAAAATAGTCTTTAAGTATTGAGAATCTCACTGTGGAGAATGTGAGGTTTACACAATTATAATTTTCATTTGAAAGCTCAAATTTTATTATTAGCAATAAATCCTGACATTTTTTCCAAGTGACAGGCTTACTTTTTTCATTTTCAGGAAAATGTCTGCCAAATGTCTCGGTCTGAATAACTATCATTTGTCTGTCAGTCATTATTTCAAATAAAAATAGTTTTCCATGAAAAAAAGCAGCTAGTTCAGGGAAAAACTACTGCACAAGTTCTTTTCCTCAGAAAACCATTGTATTTCATTCATAGTTCCCATTTTTTTTCACACAGAATATGTATTTCATGCTCAGTATTTAATAAAAAACTCCATGAATTTTTGCTGCTTCAAATAAATTAACATCTTTTTAACCTAAGTGCTAGAGCTTGAGGAATTCAGTTCTGCTTGTGTAGCTTGATTCGGTTTCCTTTATTCTTCCTTAGGCATGAACTTTACCCGCCATTGAATTTATACTGTGAAAACACATGTCCACACAGTGAAACACGCAAATAATATCCTAGTATTATTGCAAAAGCTAAGTTGACCATGGGGTTCCCCTGACAAATTCTTAAGGGTGTTTCAGGTGCCTACAGACCCATCTTTGAAAAGCTGTTTGCTAGCACTTTTCCCTACTTGTGACTTTTATCTGGAAGCCAGTGCTCCAGTAGATATCCCTACCTGAACAGCCTTAGAATGCAGGGTATTTAGACTCCTCTCACCTTTCTCTGAATTTTCACAATGTGTTTCTGCTCTGTCTTACGTTACCTTCCCTGCTGATGGCATAAACACCCACCTGTCATCCAGTTAGAGCCACAGTTACACTCGGGCTCCACTGTCCCGCCTCACACCTCTTCAGGCCCAGGGCTTGTCATTCCACCTCCAAGTCTTGCTTCAGTCCTTCCCCTCGATTTCTTGCCACTGAGATCCTTTCTCTTTCCTGTAATACTGAATGGACTGTTAATTGGTCTTCCATAGTTCTGTCGTCGTATTCTCTTCTTTTTGTAAATAACCGTGAAATATCTTGTATTTTACCCTCCTTGTAAGCTAACAAATTAGCCTGCCAGTTTTGAAGGTGCTGACAGAGGACAAGTGCCTCCAGGGCCAGAGACAGGAATTTATTACTGCCGGCATCGCAGGCAGCACGAGCTTTGTTATCCCATTGGTTCTGCATCCTCCGCAGTCACCTGAGCAATGTGAGGTGAACCAAGGTGGAGCTGTGTTCGCAGAGTTGGTAGCACAACTGAGAAATCCTGGAATCAAGAAGCCCCTGGTCTCTCAAAGAAGTTCTTGGAAACCTACCCAACCTTTACTGTGAAGGACACAGTGTCCTCACCTCCTAAGGCCTTTTGCTATATAAACATCCTAGAGTAGTCCACAATAAAATCTAGTAGAAGTCCTATGCAGGTGGGAGACACTGATGGAGAATTATCTCCAAACATTTTAGTGTTCGTTTTCCCTACATTGTTGCCCTATCTTTCTGAAATAGTTTTATCGTGTAGCTGCTTGATCCCACCCAGTAGTCCTTTATAAAATATGGTGTCATGGACCCAGTGGTTTAACTATCTCCTGAGTAGACCATGACAACAGTATTATCCCTTCGCTGGTTGGTTTGTGTCTCTGTGTCTGTGTGTCTCTCTGTCTCTGTCTCTGTCTCTCTCTGTCTCTGTCTCTGTCTCTCTCTTTCTCTGTCTCTGTCTCTCTCTGTCTCTGTCTCTGTCTCTCTCTGTCTCTGTCTCTGTCTCTCTCTTTCTCTCTTTTTCTCTGCCACTCTGCCTCTGTCTTTCTTTGTCTCTGTCTGTCTCTGGGGATCAAACTGAGCAATGCTGTACGGAGGATCTTTGTCCCCACCCAATTTTCTTTCCTTTGAGACAAAGTGTCCAAGTTGCCCAGGTTAGACTGGACTTGTGATCCTCCTGCATCAGCCTATGTGGGGAAATTACAAGCATGTAGTACCCCTCCTGGTTTGTTCAGTTATTTTAATATGCCAGTCTTCCCTGCCTCAGAAACTTTGTACTGGCTCTTCTTTTGGTTTGGAAAGCCCCCCAGATTACAGACTTATTCCTTGTCTAGTTTGGGGGATTTGTTTTTTTGTTATTGTTGCTGTTTTGTTTTGTGTTTGAGACAGGGTCTTACTATGTAATGCAGGCTGGCCTTGAACTCACTTATGTAGCCCACACTGGCCTTAAAATCACAGGGACCCTCCTGCCTCATCCTGCAGAGTGCTGAGACTACAGGCATGCACTACCACACCCAGCTAGTTTCCTTATTTGCATGTATTATGTCACCTTCTATGACCTTAGGCCCCTTGGAAGCAGTTTCCTTCCTTTTCTCTTCTCACATGTTGTCCTCAGTCCTTCATTTTCATGTAATTATTTTATTTCTCTGTTTAATGGTTTTGTTTGCTTTGCTTCTTATTTTGTATTGTTTTATTTGGAATCTCTATGGCACAAGGACCATGCCTGACTCATCAGTCAGTACAGTCCAGTGATACTGAGAGTAGACTACACTCTTTGCTGTTACAGGGATGCAAACTTGGACAAAATTAATGACCAAATTAATAAACAAAGCGTTTCTATGCTAACGTAGCAGCCTGGGACACTGTACCTAACTTAGGTTTCAGTTCATCTTTGTAGTTTTACTCTTCTTGTTCCTTAATCAGCCATTTTATGTCGCTTATTGTCAGACTGTCATAAATGATTCTTTGTCATAAGAATATTTCATTATTGAAATCCACTTACCTGTTAATGTCTAGACAGATCCTTAAATTTTAGATTACTGTACTCATACAGTCATAGCATCAGGGTGATACATCAAAGGAAACATAAAACAGTAGCTTTAAAAATATTCCCCACCCTGCCCATTTTCCCTTAAAGCTATTAATCCAAAAGGAAGAGAAAAGGGAAATCTATGGTGTGAGTTCAGATTTACTACTATAAGCATTTCAAGAAGGGGTCCTGTTACCATGACAACAAATGCATGAATTTCAAGTGGAAACTTTTCAGCATATGGAACTGATAAAATTGTAGCATCTCTTGTTTTCTCTAGTATAGAATTGTTCTTCACCAAATTTCTTAAAATTCTGAAAACTGTTAATCAATTTTTCAAATATTTCTATGACCTTATTTTTAAATTCTTTATTATAACTTAAAATTACAGCCAGTAGGATATACTTCATAGCTCAGCCCAGCAGATGGTTAGGCATTTGATTTCACATTAAAAATTATTTTCTGATGTATACTAGATCTCTGTTAAGCCGTAAATAAAGTAGTAAATAGTTTAATGTACTGGGCGATCTTGACAATGGAAAATGACCTGCCACTTTATAGATTCCTTTGCCTTAAATGCTTTCTAACTCCAGTAGAGGAAAGCTGTTAAGCTTTAAGTACTCTGTCATATTTGCAGGCTTTTATAGTAGAAGAGAACAGCAGTCAGCGATGATGATGGGAAACGATGGCAGGTAGACTTAAAACACCATAAAGCACCGACGATTGTGTGTAATGCCTTGAATTGAATCCTTTTTGAATGAAATGATCAGCCATATGTGCCACTCTTATGGACCCTGTAAGAAGACGAGAAGAAATGTGCCCTAATGCTAACTGTGCATGAAATTGCAGTGTTAGGAGAGAGTGACCAGATGTTTCAATCTCAACAAATAGCTTGTTATGTGACTGAGGGAAAATATCTTTGCTGCATTGATCAAATACACCTTGCAGGAAGGGGTAATTTAATAGAGGCTGTCATAGTTCGTCACTGTCAATAAACTTTGACTTGACCTTTGCCTTATGTTTTTGATGTTGCTGCTGATAGGTGTTCATGGGCAGATGTTTACTGCCTTGAAGGATTTTTGCTTTTCATAAAGTGTATACTAGAAATAATAAAGAAGAAGGACATTTTTCCATTTTTTTTTCCTCTTTGCTTATGAGTTGGCATGCTCCTCTGTGGATTTTTCTAGAATTTCTGGGAAGATGCATCTGAGTGATAACCTTACTTCAAAAGACCACGGATTTTTCTCTAAAAATTTCTTCTTTTCCTCACCTTTCAGCCTCAGATTTAGTTTGCCTCAATAAACTTGTTTGGTTCTTTTTTTTTAAACTTGTTTTTTTTTTTTTTTTTTTTTTTGGTTTTTCTCCGGTACCGGGAACCGAACTCATGACCTTGCGCTTGCCAGGCAGGCGCTTTTGCCACTGAGCTAAATCCCCAGCCCTTGGTTCTTTTTTTTGTTTCATTCACAAAATATTTTCTATGGGTAGAATAGATTCTTAGAACATCACTGTAATTTCCCAACACAAACTATTAAGGACAGTAGTAGCTAGAGAGATTCCTATATGAGGTCACACAATTACACCTTTCCACACCAGGTTTATACCCAAGGGGTGCCCATATTCCTTCAGGTATGCTTTTCATTGCTTGCCTTTCATTTTTCTATCTTAAATAATGATTAAGAGATACTTCCTAAAATCAGACAGACTGGGTCTGCTACCAACTCACCCTCTATGATTTCCACCTGTAAGTTCTAATAATAAAAGTATAGCACCTACTTCATCTTGGTGGTTCCAGTTAAATGAGATAACATAGCAGATAAAACACTAGCCCAGGGACTGACATATAGTAAGTACAGAACAGTGTCAGAAATTTAACTCCCTCTTATTGCTGTTTGTAACTCATGTTTTGCTAATCATAGTTTAGTTTGGCCTTGTCTGTGAATTACATTTTGTAGCACAAATTTTCTTAATGTTAGCAGAGTAAAGTGTGTGAAATACTGGGGGAAAAGATTATATGATTTTTAAGTTACAAAGATGTAGATGGATGAAAACTTCTGTATATTCCAGAGCAGGTATTGCTGTCATCTGTGATAACATAAGGTTGCTTCAGTGTACCACCGCATATATTCACAACATGATATCACTGTGTAAAGGAATTTTGTTTAATGTTGTGAAAAACTGTATTGAATTCGGATTCTGAAAACTTTTTTTAAAGACCAAATTTGTCCTTAAGAGATCCCCATCTATTCCAATTTAAAAGAAAGACTTAACTTCCTTATATACAAATAAGAAATTAAAGTATATAATGAATAGTTTTTTATATCTTGGGAGAGCATAGCAGTAGGATCTATACTGTCCACTTGATAGAAATCTTGATGTTTCAAGGCTTCAGGTGGAAGTCAGATTTAATAAAAATGTGAAGCCTTCTATAGCACAACACCTGATGCAATGTAATTTCTTATCACCTAATTTTGGAGATTTTTAGAGATAAGTCCAGGCTACCTATTTTTGTTAATCTTAAGAAATTAATTCAGTGAACATTTCAGATAACAGATTTTGGCAAACCATAACTTGCATACTATTTTAAAATTTAGTTAAATATTTTCAGACAAAATGACTTTCTTAGTTAATTTGGTGTGTTCCTATAACTTTTTTGCTCTTTTGCTTGAAAGGATTCCTACCTCCTACCCACCTTGTGATTTCCTACTAGATCAGTGTTAGTTTTGTCTCACCTTAGACCGGCCTCACCTCATAGCTTTGCGCTATAAAGCTCCCATGATTAAAAGGGGTCCCCGGGGCCACTCACTTAGGACCACTTCTGTCTCTCTTTGACAGGAGCTTTCTTTCTCTCAATAAATGCTTCCTACGGAAGGAAAAAACACGTCCCCATGGCTGTGTTTGTGATCAGCTGTCCCTTTGCACCTCTCGGCGTGGATGGCCGACACCCTTTAGGCAGTCTGATGAAATCTGTGAATCCTCTTCTGAAAAATAAATCAGAGTCTTCCTCTAGCTTCTAGAAGTTGATCAGTTTCGCCTTTCCTCTTATTCATAAATTGCCATGTTAGGAACCTGTGGACTGCAGGCAGGCTGCAAATCTCAGAAAACCAAAGTCACATTCCTTTCCATTCTTCTAGATATGTAACAGTTTGCCTTAGAAATAACACCAACAACAGTGTTAATACTGACATAATAATTATAATACCATAGTAGCAATCATAAAATTACAACTTAGTGCCATCCTCATAGCAAGTTTTCTACTGATCCTTTAACCTTTGTAATGGTTACGTTATTAATGGTGTCTCCAAATAGAATATATTTAAGGACACTTTCTTGGTGTGCCTTAGAGAATACTGTCCTTTTATAAAACAGATATAAAGAAGAGATAGCATGGTTTGATTCTACAACCTCTTCTTACTAATTTTTGTATTTAAAAGTATCAAATCCAATTTGGAACTATGACTGCACTTTTAGTTTTGGTTTCCTAATCTCAACTGTCTCTCTCTCTCCCTCCCCTCTGTTCTCAAGGTCTCATTTTCTCTCTCTCTCTCTTCCTCCCTGTCTCTCTCCTTTTGAAAATTAGCTTCCCACTCAAAATTTGTATGTCCCCTAACTCCTGTTTTATAGTTGTTGTAGGGGAGAAAAAAAATTTTCTTTTTGTGTTGCGGACTGAATACAGGCAGGGCCTTCACAGTAATCTATATCCCCTGACCTTTTTTATTTTTTATTTTAAGACAGGGTCTCCTTAAGTTGCCCAGGCTGGGCCCAAACTTGCAATCCTCTTGCCTTGGCCTTTCAGGCTGCCGGGATTACAGGCACCACCATGACAAGCTTCCTTCTAAATTCTCACCTGGAGCCCCTCTTACAAAAGGCAAATTAACAAAAGAAAAATATAAATTTATTCAATCTGTGTTTTGTATGATATGAGGCTTTTAAGAATAGGAAGACTGAAGAAGCAGGTAAACCTGTGTATTTTTATACTAACTAGATTTGGAGAAGCCTGAAGAGGTATAAGCTAAGAATAGTAAACTCAGGAAAACGTACCCACGGCCTCTGTTCAGATGCATCTCAGTGTCGTCCACTCCTGCCCCCCGCCCCGCCCCGCCCGTCTTAAGAGACCAGGATATATCTTTGTTCCAGGAGTTAGGAAAGCACCTGTCACATGAGGAGAGGATGAAAAAGTCCTTCTCACCTTACTGTTTCTCAGATTCTTTCAGCTTAAAATACTGAGTAGGTGCCATGGTGTGGTGGTATTGTGTCCTTATCCTGTGATAGTTAAATGTCAGCCCAGGTACTTTTTCGTGTTTCTCTTAGAAAGTACTCTTCGGCCACTTCCTAGCATCTGAACCGATGCTGCCACAGCTGCTACTGTATAGGTACAGCTCACATGATAAACAGTAATGTGCTCTTGTCTGTAGCTGTTATATATCCTAAACCCTAAGCTTTCTGAAGAGATTACCATGACTTCCTGTTTGCTCACTGGCTGATGCCCTAGCGTCTTTTAAATTTGAAATATACCCAACATCTCTTTTCAAAGGATTAAAATAATCTGCTGAACATGAAATTATAATTAATGAAATAAAATTTATAACAGGAATGACACCTTTTGTTATGGCAGAATATGAGCATCTAGTCTAACTTTCTTGCCTAAGAAATTTAGATGTAAAACCTAAGAAGGAACCTAGAAGAAAACAGAAAACAGAGTGAAATACTGGAATACCTGCTTCTTCAAGGAGGTTCCCACAAGCCTGGCATGGTATGCATGCCTGTAATCCCAGCACTTGGGAGAATGAGTTCGAGACCAGCCTGGGCTGTATCATGAGACCAAGGCCAGCCTGTCTCAGGAAAAAAAGTTCCTACCTTAGGATGATTCAGAGAAAACAGTTGATAGTCCCAATGTAAACTTGTTTATGTTTAAACTTTGCTTAAGAGATTTGGGTATCTACTGGAGGACAGTTTAAGAAGATCACTCAAAATGGAGTGAGTTGGAGAGAAGCAAATCTGAAGGCGGGTGGGTATTGGGGCAATGAGGGTGACTGATGCTGGGTGCAGGTTTCTTCTTGAAATAGTGGAAATGTCCTGGCATTGGTGGTGATTGCATAACTGTGTCCCTATACAAGAACCCCCTCAACTGAACAGTTTAAAGTAGTGAATTTTATGTTATGTGTGTATATTTCAACTTAAAACATTTAAAAGGAGCTTTTGCAGTAATGTTAATTGAGAGGAAATGCTAGCCTGTATTAAGTAAGGTAGTGGAAATTGAGGCAGAAATGTGTCACTCGGGCAAAATAAGGTATCTGGATAGTGAAGTGAGGTTTCTGATGACAAGTCAAAACTAAAATTAGAGACGAAGGATCTGAGCATGTAAACCGTAATTGAAATCCCAGAAGTAGATTAGATTACATTAGATTAGACTAGACTAGAGCTAGAAAAGCACTGTGTAGAGAGAACAGGTGATCCTTAGATCCAGGCCTGAGGAGCACTGAGGGAGAAGGAGAAGAAAGAAGCCTACAAAGAAGATTTAGAGGGAAGCTGCTTTATCTCCTTTCCTAATCACAGTAATGTCAAATAACTGATGATCAAAAATATTAACAGAGTGAACTGGATGAAAGCAGGCTAAAAGTTTGTTTCATCTTATCTCAGTTTTCTTGCAGTACCTTCTTCACACCATCAGCACTGTGTAACAACTGCTGGAGGCATTTTTCTTGTATTGTCTAATTCAGTCTTTTCAATATTTCTGCAAGAAACAATTGTGACAGAGTAGGCCATTTACCCACACATGGCTAGATGAGCTCGTACACATCTGAGCCTAAAATTTATGTATTTTTTTTCTGCTACGCATGTTTCCCAAAGTCCGTTCTAAGAAGATTCAAATAACACACACACACGAACCATTGTTGGTGATAATATTAGGATTGTTAAGAGACTTTTATTAATAGGATGCTTGCCAGCAAAGGAAATTGAATTATCTGTGAGGAAGGGGACAGAACATACTACGTACTGAGCAGAAAACAGCCTGTCAGGCAGGTCCATCCTGTGCCCCCGTCCCTTTATTTGAGTCCTGAGGAATTGTTTGGGGCCGCATATGAAGTGCAGTTAATGTGTAAAGTAACAAAACTAACCTTTAAAAAGTACTTTATTACAATATTTTTAAAAGGCAGACCGCAGGTTTGACATGTACAGTGTGATGTCTGCTGTTTTTCTAATCAGCCTACTTCAGTTTTGATTTCCTCATCACCCTTGCAGTGTGCTTGTTGCTATTTCCCAGCTTTGACATTTCATTTCTTATAGTTGTGCTTCACAGTTTTCCTAAAATGCCTCATTGGTTTTTCTGGTGTCAAGTTCCCTGTCTTTGGCTTGTCTTGCAACCATTTCACTATTTAGGTGCCATTCTTCATCATTCAGTCATGAGTTGAATTAAAGAGCGTGGCGTTATCTTAGAAGTTACTGGGTCTTTGGCATCACTGCCGGTTACATTGTCTTTAATAATGCATTTAGGTGATGTGAGAATGCTCATCTGAAGGATGAAGTTAGTATTAGCAGAAATCTTTCCATATGTGAAAAAATTGTCAGTGTGAAGCTTAGTATCTTACTTACTCAGTACCTAGTTAAATTCAGTGGTAATTTTTTTCTTGGTTCCTTCTCTTAATTGATATCAGTTGTTATAATTCACCCTTGCTCAAAAAATTCCATGTGCTTCCGTCTACCTACAGAATGCTGTCCAGATTTTTTACAATGGAATTTAATTTCCGTGCTAGGCTTACCTTGCCCATTAGGTTCTTTCCCCCTTCACAGTCGCTCTGTCATTATACCCTTGTTTTCTTCTGCTTCTTTTTCATTACTTTTACTACCTCTACACTGTTACTTCTCCACCTTTGTACTCCTGAGGGCCCTTGGGGTGCTGCAGCCAACCTCAGGGAGTCCACGAGATATGTAAATTTTCAGGTGAGACACAGTGACATCTACCAGCACAGCATGAACCTCTCGCTCTAGATATCTTCGTTTTATTTTTTTTATCTTCCTTTTAATATTATATTGCTACATTGCTTTCCGTGGCATCATATGTAATTTGCAGAAGTGGGGCTTTGGCAGTTTCTTTATGAAAACTAATGTTGGGACCAGAAATGAGAGTGGTAATCACTCTGATTCCAGGTTTGGGATTTTTTGTGTGCTGGATAAACACTAAATTGCTAGTCAGTAAATACTGTACTTCAGGTAGGAACTAACTACTTAACAAATGGAACTTCTTTCACCTTCGGGGCACCTTAATAAAATTCTTAAAGCAGGAAAGGAAACATGCTATGGTGTGTGCCTCTGCCTTATGTTATTCTTAACCATTTTTGATAAACCATACTTGCCTTCAGAGACCAGCTTATAATGTCATTTATCTCTGGAAGCCTTTTTTGATCCCCTCATGGACAGTTAATCTCCCTTCTCAGTGTTTTCTGGTAATAGTCTATGTGTATAATTTCTCTTAAGTTGAATTAAGCTAATTCATTTATTTGAGGTAACCAGTTAGGTCTCTGGTTTTCCTATCTCCAGTTAAGTGTAGTTATGTAGAGTTCTTTTGTTCCCTGTAGAAAAGTGATCCAAACATAATAGCTGGTTCCATATACTAAGCTGAATGACATGTTATGTCTTGTTAGTCCAGTTCTCGTGCTAAATTACTGTCAATTAAAAATAAAAAATATTTTAGAAAACAAAAATTTTAAAAGTAGTGGGTTTTCTAATCCATGTACATAGTATAGCTCTCTACTTACATAGACCTTTTCCTTTCAGATGTATTTTAAACTGTTCTACGTATAGTTCTTGCATGTATTTGCTTAAATTTTTCCTTATATGGTTTTTCTTTTTTTTTGAACCGGGAATTGAACTTATGACCCCACGCTTGCCAGGCGGGCACCATGCTACTGAGCAACATCCCTGGCCCCCTTACATAGTTTTTGATGCTGTTTTAAATGCTGTTTTAAAAAATTTTCATTTTCAACTGTTCCTTGGTCATTTACCTTGGATTTTTATGATTGCTGTGGAATCCTGAGTTCTTGACTCACTTTATAATTCTAGAGCATTTAAGTAAATTCCTTGATATTTCATATATTCCTTAAGTGGGCTGTATCCTACTAAACTCTCAAAAATAAATCTAAAGATCTCAGCTCATTCCTGTCTGAAATTCTTTTTCAGAATTTCTAGTTTCCTGACCTTGGTACTCGCCTCTGTCCCCTCATCTCAGTGAGAATGCCACCCTCCACTAGGCTGCTTCTTCGCTCCCTCACGGCCTGGAAATTTTCTCCTGCTGGAGCCTGCAGTGTCAGGACTCACCTCGTTCCCTTTCAGTCAGAGATCACAGTCCTGCTCTGCCTGTTAGCCGAAGTCTGACAATTCTCTAGTTATTTCATTTTTGTTTTCCTATTGTTCACAGTACAGAGGTAGTTCTGGACCCTGATTCACCTCATAGCCAGAGCAGAAGTTAGAGAGGCTTTAAAGGATGTACTATACAGATGTAAACAAAAGGAAGCTGGGTAGTTTATTTTAGCTAAAAGGCACATAATCCAGGTTATGAAGAGGTTGAATCACTTTCCTGGGTACTCTGAAAATGTAGTGATGTGACATTGTATTAGGATCATCATCATATTCATCTTTTTATCACCTAGTAGACATGCTTTAAATGTTTATTGATTGAATGTCAAAACGGTAAGAACTCAATTTGTTAAATGTGACACTTGCAGTACGGGGAGCAAACCCAGGACCTTCACAGTGAGCCACGTCCCTAGCTTCTTTTCTTTCCTTCTCTTCTCTGCTCTGCTCTGCTGTGCTGTCCCAGTCTGTCTGTCTGTCTCTCTCTCTTTTAAGGTTTCCATAAATTACTAAATTGCCCAGAGTGGGCGGGGGCAGGAACTTAAATCCTTTTGCCTCACCCTCTCAGAGAGATGGGAGATTGTTTATGTGCCCCCATGCACAACTGACTTATTTTTTTGGAAATAGAGGAGTACTAATTTAAAAACCTTAATGTTAAAGGAATGAACATTTCTATTTGTCTCTAAAAGAAACTGTTGATTTTTTAATTGACTGACTTTCGAGTGAATATCACTGATGAAAAGTAAAATTCTCACGCATCAGTGTCCTGATAGAAAACAAGCAGAATGTCAACCAGTTTCCTCTGCTGAAATATTTAATAGTGAAGATATAATAAAACCTCCAGAATATTTCTCTTATGTATCCACTTTTGTGATCATTGTATGATTGATTTTGTATGTGTATTCACTGATTTATAATGGAGGTGTTTCCTTTCATTTATTTCCTGACGACAGCTAATACGTTGTTTACTGTGTATTGGGTACTATGCTCAACAGTGACTGTATATTATATTATTTCAATTAGCCTTCAATCTTATGAAGATTTTATAATTATATCCCCATTTTACAGAAGTGGGATAGTCTTACTCATACAACTAATAAGTGCCAGAGGGAAGACTGAAACCAGATAGTCTTCAAAGTAGATCCTGGGAATTTTATTACAATACTGTACTGCTTATACTGGCATTTGCTGTTATTTTCCTATACCAAACAGTATTGACTTAAGGTCTATATGCTTTACACGTCTGAGTCTTTAATCATTGTACTCTATTTCTCCCCGCAGTGTAGCAAAATCAGATTTGGCATGGTTGGTTTTGTCCAGTCTTTTACGATAAGCGGTAGTATAGCATTGAAATTCCGTTCATATCAGCCCGTTTCTCATGAAGCATCTCTCATGCCACTGTCCAGGTCAGCAGGCTGAGCTAGCTATGTGTACCATCTTTCTGACCCGACATGTTATTTGCTCCTGTTCGCAGTGGATGATCCAGCAGCCACACAAAGCAGCAACCTTTTTCGGGTGCATCGGGATAGATAAGTTTGGGGAGATCCTGAAAAGAAAAGCTGCCGAAGCCCACGTGGATGCTCATTACTACGAGCAGAGCGAGCAGCCCACGGGGACTTGTGCCGCGTGCATCACTGGCGACAACAGGTAGGTCGGTGTGGCCCGGAGCGGAGCGCTGGCCTCGCCGGCTCTGTGAACACTCGTGACGTCAGAGTTCCGCTCGGAATTAGAAATTCTAGACTTCCGTGTTTATAATCACCGTTACTGTTCAACAAGCTCTTCTTTCTGTCTTTTCCTTTTGTTTTTCAACTTACTTTTGTTAAAGTTGCTGTTGAATTCATGGGGGATAGTGGAATGAAAGTTTTAGATTATAGTCGATAGTCTCTGTCTGTTGTCTGTATTAGGCTCAGGAAAAGAAAGCACTTTGCTCAGTGTCTTACTGTATAGCTGATTGTTTTCTAAAATTGCGTTAGAAACATTGGTCTTTTCACCATAACCTGAGATTGGAATAGTAAAACCCATGCATACATGTGTGTGTGTGTGTGCATTTTACATACATAAAACGTGAAATTCATGAAATTTATGAATTCATGAAATTTCATGAATTCAGTAAGGTAAGTTTTACAATTTGGGTCATCTAAACAGTTCTGCCAAATAGTCATCCTTCCATATTAAACAGCTTCAGTCATGGATAATGCACCACTCAGGAAACAGCTTAGTATATTTTTATACAACTTTACTTAGTAGGACATTCTTCTTCTTGTGAACTTATATCTCTCAGGACCTTTCATGTATTGGTGTTTATTCTTTTGATCTTTTGTAGCTACATGCAGGTATTCCCTCAGTATATACATGTACTGCTAATATTATTACCATATAAGCGGAAGCTTTTTTCTCCTTTGCAAGGGATAAACAAAATAACTTTCCTAGGTAGGTTATCTGTTAAAATCATCAGAGAGGATCTCTTTAGATAGTGATGCACTGGAAATTTTTGATTCCTTGTAGTTGGGAATGCTTTGTCTTCTCTATTCCCTGTCTCCTTGTCGTTCTTTTCTTTCTTCCATTTTTTTTAATCCAGACCCTTTCCTTGCTCCCTTTATTTTGACCTCCATCAGATAGATAGATAGATAGATAGATAGATAGATAGATAGATAATCTGACACTATTTAGGTACTGATATGGACATTAGGCATTAAATCACTATAACTTTTAAAGATAATTAGGGCTGCAAAGCCATTTTCATACCTTTCTTTAACTCCTCTTTTATGTGTAAAAGAATATACATGATTTTAAGATTTCAGTAAATTAAGCCATTCATTATTCAAATACTGAAATATGTTTATTTAGACTTTTGCCCTTTTCAGTTTTCCTAAAAAAATACCTTTAATGTGCAGGTGCAGAGTTTTCCCATTAATGAGAAATGGGTTAAGTTTTGCCTCTGATGACCACTGAGGGTAGAGTAAAATCACAGAATTTTGGTGTACTGAATTACTGTTTTAAAGAAGAGTTATGGTAAGGTTAGGTCTCCCAGATATCCGAAGCTTAAATTGTGTCCTTATATTATGATCATGTCTCTCAGTATCGTTCAGATGATGCAAGAAGTTGAAGCTAAGGAGAAACCTCACACTATCTAACTAATCCAAGTCCTAGAACATAACAGAATTCATAACTTGTTTTAGATATGCTGGTAACTTTATCCTATTATCCCAAACTGAGAATTCACACAGTAGTTTCATTATCAAAACAAAGTTTTGCAGCTGACACCAGACATGTTTGCTTTATAAAATAGCCATTTTTTTCAGAGTTTTCCTCCACAGGTCATCGTTACAAAAGATATTTTTGTAAATTAGGACCGAACTCAATATCCACCACCAAAAAGGACTAACATTTCATTTTTTGTCATTTAATTGAATATAAACAGACCTATTGTTGAATAGTAAATTGGCACATGGATGATTCGAAATATATTTTTGAGGAGAATTGGTTTTTCTTTTAAATAGAAAAACTAAACATTAAACAAGTCTCTAATGATAGGTGGCTTTGTCAATTCCAGGTCACAATAAAGAAAAAAACAATTTATATTTATTTATATGAAATATACATCATCTTCTCACTTTATTAAGTTTAATTATTGGACTGTAATTGAACTACCTAGGTGACACTTGTAGCAAGATTTTAAATGCAGACACAGGTCAGGCAGTTTTCAGCTATAGAAAGTAATTCTAATTGATTCCAGCCCTTTACATGTAAAGCTTTTCAAATTAATTCCTCATAGTTAGTATGATACACATTTATATGTTTTATACGATTAGTCCTATACTTGGCTTTTAAAGTATTAGATTAAATAGTCAATTATAGTATGATAATCTTATTTTTACAAAGATATTTTTCCACTGTTAAAAAAAAAATAAAGTGTTTTATTATATAGATTTCCCTTTGGAGAAGACTTAGTAGCTTTATATCTTGACTGTACTTTGAATGATTAAAATGTTACAAGTAGGTCTCATTTTAGTATCAAAAGCAACTTCACAGTACTAGGTGATGTTTAGAAGCATTTAGAAGTACTAGATGATTGTAGCGCTTTTTATCTCAGACAACATGGAGGTCTCGGAAAGTTCTCAAAGTCAGTATTATTTGCATTCATTTAAAGGCTCTGACAAGACTTAAAAAATAAAATCTCTGACAATTTTGAGGAATTTTAAAATGTTAGAAACCCATAAAATTTCAGAAAAATATCAGCGGGTAACCCCATAAAAGTACTAACAGCTTTGGCTTAATATAAATAAAGTCTAATTGGTTTTTCTTTGGGTGTTTTAGGTCTCTTGTTGCTAATCTTGCTGCTGCTAATTGTTATAAAAAGGAAAAGCACCTTGATCTGGAGAAAAACTGGATGTTGGTAGAAAAAGCAAGAGTTTGTTATATAGCTGTAAGTATTTACCTAATTCACATTTTAGGACCATGTTAACATTGTAGAATGCAATTTTGGCTGATACATATTTTTAACTAATTGTCTTTCACTAACCCTGCAAATTATTTACCCATCTCAAAGCATATTAAATTCCCTGTTGTAAATACAGAACAAAAATGTGATGTTTATCTGTGGGTAACACAATTTATGTTACTTACCTTTATCTCTTTTTGGATACATTATACATAGATATTTCTTAACCAAGCACAGATTTCTTTGTTTTAGTTATATCAGTTTCCTGAGATCTTTTGAAATAACTCTACAGTCTTACATTTTACAGTTTTAGGCAACTTGTTATGAATGATGCATGCATTGTATGAAAAATATTAGTAATATAAATATTCACTGCAAACAGTTTGAGCTCATTTGCCTAAAAATCTTAATTGATATTTATTCCATAGTAATTACCATGACACCTTTTAATTTAATATTTCAGAAACATTGATCATGACAAATCTCTTAAATCCTAGAATAAGGGCAGCATGTAATTTGAATTATTAAGTCTTCTGACATAAAAATAATTGGTTAAGAATTCATTTTTGAAATATAATTGTACTAAAAATCCTGCTGAATTAATCACCCTATGATTACCTTGTTTTTATTTAATATGAGTTAAATGTGGCTGCTCACAAATAAGTAGATACCTATGAAAAATTAAAAGCATCTCATATGCATATAATATATGGTTTTGGTATAGCAGCTGCTGCCGTTCTGCTACCTGAGCGATGTATAACAGCTGGTAAGACATGTAGAAAATTGATTATCCAACAGGAACATGTTTATTGAAAATACTTCTTTCAGCCTAGTATTAATGTCTCCAATAGCAGTTTATGTGCACTGCTGTAGGCTGTGCAGCAGCATTGCTATCGATTCCTCTGTATAGCAGATCCTACCCCTTTGTAACTGTCAGATAAATGCTTACATTGAAAAGATGGCAGAATATAAAGTCATGCTATCTCTTCTGCCAGTATGTGAGAAAAACATTTCAAGAAGTAGAAGCTTTTCCCCTCTCTATTATTTCCATTTTATGTCATTTCTTAAAATGATCTAATTTTTCTTTCAAATCCTCATGGTATGTTCTCTAGTATGGTTCTTTAAGGGGAATTTATGTAGTATTTCAAACCATCTTAAGTTTCAGAATCTGATTTTCAGAAAGCACATGTCGTAAAGTTTGATGTGGTATTTGTGTATTAGTTATTTAAATTGACTGAAAATAACAATGTGTTCTGATGAAAAAGTATACTAGTTGCAATATATAGTAGCTGAATCCTGAATTATGACCCACCTTGCACAAAACCCCGTAACTGTACTGATTATACAATGTAATACATCTAGCCAACTTTGGGGGATGGAATTTTTATGGGAACAATAGACACAACTTGCAGACAACTTACAGTTTTAACAATTATGTACCTAAATGCAGGTGAACAGAACTTTTATGATAGTATTGTTTATTTATACAAAAGGACAGTTTTGTCTAAAGCATAAAATACTCAATTTTGGTCAAATTCATAAAAAAAATCGGAGTGTTTTTAGATTTGTGTGGTATATTCAGCCAAAAGAAATAACAAAGTGGATTCCAGTTTATGTCTATGATAGCATCTAGTAGCTCTTTATTTCTGTGTCAGCACTTTTACAAAAGGAGTCCTCTTCCACAGTGTCAAGTAAATCTGTACTCTGCTCTGAGCTTGAAATGTACTGTGTCTGCTATTATTACCAACCTGGTTTTCCTTTGAGTGTTAATATCATGATATATCTTTTTCTTCCCTTTCACTCTTAACCTACTTATGTCTTCATTTTTAAGTGTATTTCTTATGAGCAGTGTATAGTTGGGTCTTGTTTTTATGTCCAGCATGCCCATGTCTACCATTTATATTATATTTATAATATACAACAATTAGGGAATATTTATATTCCCATTAAATATGATTATCATTGTGGCTATGTTCGGGGTATTTGACTAGGTCTTGGTGTTTGTTTTCTATTTATTCCATCTGTTCCTCATCATCTTTTTTTGTATTTTTCCCTCAACACCCGACCCCATTGTTAGCAGGTACTGTACATCTTTCAGTCTCACAGTTTTTAAATAATACTGTGTTTTCATGGATACAGTAAGGACCATACAATTCTATACTTCCATATCCCTCTTCGTAGTCTTTATGATATCACTGTTAGATTTTAGTTCTTCACAAATGTTAGTTATGTTTATTTTTTTATTTTTCAAATCAGCCTTGTTGTAGCCCCATGGTAGAGCACTTAACTGAGATGCACAAGATCCTGTGTTGATGCCCAGCACCATAATGCAACAAAAACGAACTTTGTTAATACACAGTTCACATAACATACAGTATTTTATTTGTACATTATTTATGACAATAATGTCATTATTTTTGTTTGAATTATCACTTTTTTTTTTTTTTTTTGTCTTTCTGAGATAGGGTCTCACTATGCAGTTCAGACTGTCCTTGAGCTCACTTTATACCCCAGGCTGGCCTCAAACTGGAGGGGATCCTCATGCCTCAGCTTCGCAAGTGCTGGGATTACAGGCATCGGCCACCATGCCCGGCACTGTCACCTATCTTTTAAAGAGATTTCAGTTTTAAGAAGAAAATGCATATATTTACTTATGCAATTACCATTTCTACTACTCTTCATTTTTTTCGGTTAGTATCAGGTTTCTGTTATCATCTTCCTTCGATCTGAAGGGCATACTTTAACATATCTTGTGTTTGGATCTATATGTAATGAATTCTTTCAGCTTTCTAGTGTTTGAAAACATCTTTATTCCTTTGTTTTGGAAAATTTTTTTTTTACCAGAGGTATTCTTGCAGTTGCTTTGACAGGTATTTTTGTTCATTTGTTTATTTTTTCTCTCTTGTTAAATGAAAGATGTTGCGGGGAAAAGATGTTGTCCATGTGTCTTCTTGTTTGCATTGTTCCTTGAAATCTGTCGTCTTTGCTTTTTTACCCTCTCTATTTAACACCTCCCTAACCCTTACTGCTTTTTAAATCTCTTACTCATCACTGGTATTGATCAGTTTTATTATGATGTTCCTTAATGTTTTCTTCCTCACATTTTTGGTGTTTGGAGTTCATTTAACTTCTTAGAGATAGGAGTTTATAGTTTTTATTATACATGGAACATTTCTGCCATATTTCCTTGTTTGTTTTCTGACCCTTTAAGCCACTTGAAATTTTGAAATTTTCTCATAGGTCGCTGATGGCTTTTTCTTTTTTCCTTCAAATTCTTTTTCCATTTATTTTGCTGTGCCCTCTAGTTCACTAATATTTTCTTCTTTAATATCTGAACTGTGTTTAACTCTACCCACTGTATGTTTTACCTTTCTGGGTGCTGGGTTTTTTTGTTACTATAAATCATCTTGAGGTGTATTGTGGGAGGCAGTTATGTGTAACAGTTACGGTGCTTTCGAATCTTGCTCTTAAAAGTTGTCAGGTGGGTGCAGAATAGTGCTTAGTCTACATGGCAGTGGTTCTTAACTAACAGCAGCAGTTTCGCCACTTAGGCACATTTGGTAATGTTCAATGACATGCTTTCTTTTTTTTTTAATTACGGTTCCTGTACAGTTGCTATGGGCAGCATCTCATATCAAAAAAACTTCCATTTCAGAATACTAGTAGGAAAAAAATAAAAATAAAACCAAGTGTGGTGAATCAGGTCTGTAATCCCAGGACTGCCAGGAGTTCAAGGCCATCCGGGGCTACATAGTGAGTTCAAGGCCCGCCTGAACTGTATTTTGAGATCCTGTCTCAAAAAAGAAAGGAAGGGAAGGAGGGAGGGAAGGACGAGAGAGGAAAGAACATCAATAAACCTTTGTTTGTAGCTAAATCTCCCTAGCATTGAGTCAGTACTTTCCATGTGCGCTACGTAATTCTCACAAAGACGGTTGTTATGCTCTTAAATAACAGAATCAAGCAGTACCCCCAAATATAAAAGGGATGTTCCAAAAATACAGTGAATGTTTAAATTAAAAAATTTATTGCAGTAAAAGACACATTGCCATTAATCCCCCAAAATACTCCCCTTTGCTACAAACACACTTACCCCGTTCTTCTTGCCATTTTCTGTGTTGTTTCTGGAAGTCCTCTTTTGTGAGTGTCTTTATGAGGTATGATCAGAATCAAGTGAATGCCCTTGCCAAGGGCCATCCAGTGGAAATGCAGGAGCGTAAAAAGATTCTTAAGTAGCCACAACAATGCAGCTAAAGATATTAGCAAAATACAACTTCCAGAACGCCTTCAGAGAGTGGCAAGATCAATGGGATAAGGGTGTTTGAAGTGAGGAGTGTTTTGAGAGGGATTCGTGGCAATATGTCTTTGCTGTAATAACTTTTAAAATTTAAACGTTCTTTTTTGTTTCTGTTACACCTGTATATGTGCCTCAGACACTGTTCCCTTCAGCTGGCTTACCTTTTGGGTTCTTTCCTTGAGCTAGTGGAATCCTAGAGGACCCTCTCCATCGTTCCAGATGTTTCTGTCAAACTTTTGTTTTTTCTACTACAGTATTCTGACCTGTGAAGTCAAACCTGACCTACCAGCCCTATTTCCTTAACTCTCCCCTACAGTACATTACAGAGCAGATTAGAGAGATCTTTAACAAAGAGCAGATTAAAAATATCCAAGTCAAACTCCCAGAGATGAAAATCATGTCATGGGGAGGGGACCCCTCTCCTGTTTATCTGGCTTCAGGCAGTTTTATTGCGATATACCCTGGTGTAGTTTTGTCTTTCTTGTGACTGTGGCTTGTTAAAGATTCTCTAATCTGCTCTTTAATGTGCTGTAGGGGATTATAATTAATGTTAAGTCATCTGAAGTTGACCAATTGGTCATTGCTGTTCTTTTAATTTTCTCTTTCGTTTTACATAATGTCTGTTGTTATGAAGTTTAATAACTGTTTCTTCTGCCAGGTCTAACCTTCTGTTAACCTCATCTGTTATTATGTCCCCTCCCCATGACATAATTTTCATCTCTGGGAGTTTGATTTGGATATTTTTAATCTGCCATGCTTCATGTGTTTTGCCACTGCTAGCTTAGAAAATATACTGTTTTCTTTTTTCCTTTTTTTTTGTCTTTTTGAGACAGGGTCTCATTTTGTAGCCCAGGCTGGCCTCAAACTCACATTAATTCTCCTGCCTCAGCTTCCCAAGTGCTAGGGTTACAGGTGTGGGCCACCATACTCAGCCTCCAAAATATACTTACACCAGTTCTTTCAGTGTCCTTCTCTACTAGTTATGTCCCCCGCCCCAGTTATTCCGTCGGGGTTGTTTCCTCATACACTGGTCCTGAAGACTTGAAGAGAAATCCCTGGAGGTGTCCTGCGTGCTCACCTTGCCCCTTTCTTCTCCAAGCTGCTCCCCCGCTCAGAATTTTGCCCCTGCACGTGCTGCCCCCTCAACCTCCTCTGTTTCTGTTCTCCCTTCCTGCATTACAGCCCGGAAGCTCTCGTCAGGGACAACAGACGCAGTTGGAAGGCTTATGTTATTTTATACCTTGATTGTTGGCCAGTGTCTGAAAATTCTTGTTTCCTATGATTTGTTCATTGATATAGTCACTGAAAATGTCCATGTAAATCCATTTTCTGTTACTACATATTGGTTGGGAGCGGAAACTCCTGGGTTGATTTGGTTTTCTCCTTTTTCAGGTGATCTGCTTTTCCTGCAAGATTGCCTAACCAATGTTTTCTTTGAATTTGAACCTGTTAATAACTTATGATTTATCTCTATATACCTCTCTATGCTGACTTTTCCAAGAACATGGTATGCATTTTAAACTGCAGGTTTAGGGGCTGGGGATTTAGCTCAGTGGCACAGAGCCTGCCTGGCAAGCACAAGGTCATGAGTTCGATTCCCGGTACCGGAAAAAAAAACCAAAAATTAAAAAAATAAAAATAAACTGCAGGTTTAGTTTTCAGTTAACATAGTTAATTTTTTACTGGCCTCGAATTTTTGTTCTACTTTCTTTGCTCTGTTACTAAAAGTATTATTAATACATTACAGGAAATGTCCCAGTAAAAATAGAAATCATAAATTATGGTGAGACTGGGAATATAGCTCATTGGCATAGGCGCCCGCCTGGCAAGCGCAAGGTCATGAGTTTGATCCATGGTACTGCAAAAAAAAAAAAAGAAAAAAAGAACTCAAAACATTTTGGGCTAGGGATGTAGCTCAGCAGCACAGCGCCTGCCTGGCAAAGTCGTGAGTTCGATTCCCAGTACCAGAAAAAAAAACCTAAAAAAAATTACGGTGAGAAGTTAGTTTCAATTTGTCAGGAGATTGTTTCACTCTTTCAGACTCCCCAAATTGTTTTTCTAGATTCCATACAATTCTTTAGCTACCACCTTGTCATTTAAAAGTTGTTCTGAAAGCTCTGTTAAGATAGTTATTCATTTATATGCAATTACTACAGTAAATTTTTGTAGTATTTTGACTGCACCATGAGTACAATAGGATTTTGAGTAGAAATCTATGCATTCTTTCTCATAACATTTTTATAGGGAAAAGTTTCCATGTTTTAAATGTGCTATAAAGAACTAATCAGCTTACAAATTTAGGCTTATTATAGGGACAGTTTTAAACTTTAGACATTAAAAAGATATTTCAGATACAGATTTAACAAAAGATTTCAGTACCCTGTGGCATAATATTTCATAAACAAAGTCAGCCATATGTGTACTGTTTTCAGGGATTGAAAATTTTAGTACTGTACTGTCGGTGAAATAATGAATTGGTTCTTGCCAGTAATTGTGTGAGAATGTGAGATTTGCAGTTTGAATTTTTCTTTGCCGTTCATGCCTGCTACCTTCTTTCTGTAATTTTCCCAATTCCTGTGGCACGGTGCAGGTCTTATTTCCCTGTCTGCATTTATTTTGTACGTCTGTCTTGACCACGTTTATCCATTTTCAGACTAGAATTTTCCCATTTGGGGGAATGTGGGTTTTGTGAGGGTAGGATTTTCAAGTGTAACTAATGTTTGCCGGTAGATTAAAGAGATTCTGATTATAGGCCAGTAGAGGAAACATGGTTTGGAGAAGTGTACAACTGTAGAGTGAAAGAATAGAACTCATACTTGAAAAGAAATACCGTTTATTTGTATATAAGGGACAAGTAGTAATCATTGACAAATGTTTAGGTTTTTTATCTTGTACTTTACTTGGCCCAGTTAGATTTTTCTATTGAAACTCATACCTATACCATGAGAATAACTTATCGTAGAAGAACGTTTATTTAGACTCAGTCTCATTTACAATCAAACCCTCCCCCCTTTTGTTTTGGCAATGCTAGAGATTTAACCCAGGGCCCAGCAAATACTAATTAAATGTCTTTGTCAGTAATCTGGAAGCTATAACTAAAGTCCACAAAATGAGGTGAGTTATAAGTTGTAGAAATCATGTATTAGAAATCAATGTAGAACATCCATATTGAACAACAAATCAGAATGAACATGTAATAAAACATATAATTGCTGTTTTCTTATGATTTGGCTATCTTGTGGCAGTATTTTAAAAAGATGTGTTGCTCTGAAACATTATAAATCTTAAAATATCACTTTCCTAATGCTCAAGATTTAGAATATGTCCAGTACTGCTCTAATTAAAAAATTTGATAAAAGTTCTAGTGAAAATGCATGGATTTATATTATAGTGGTAACCTAAAAGACAATGAGGTAATATTTTTTTAAAAGATAAATATTACTTTAACATGCTTTTGAATTTGCTACAAAAATTTGAAGATATAAAAGTTTTACTAATTCTTAGACAGTTAGTTAAACTTATTGCTGTAAGCCTTATTAGAACATGGAAAAAGCCTTTGTAATATCTTTCCAAAGTTATACAATTTTAATAAATACACTTTACCAGAGAAAGTGAACTAATGGATCTTTTTTTTAATTGAAGCTATTCTGTGAATGATGATTGATTAAATAATAAGTCACAGTACTTTATAAAACATTTAAATAGTATTCAAGGCACATTTTGGAATTTCGTAATTAATCTGTGTAATATTCTTTTGAGATTACTAGTTAAAAAGATGGGTTGGTTGAAGTACGCCTGGTCTCTTATTTTATCATTGTTCCAATTGTAGTTTTTGAACTTTTATGTATTGAAACTCTGATTATATTGGCCAAATCAGTGATCACCACATGGCTTTATTCCTGCATTTTTAGCTCCGTTTTTTTTTTAACTATCCTATTCTGGATTGCTTCATTGAGTTCATTAGGGATTAAGCTTCTATTTGAAAAAGTCCTTGTGGGTGACCTTAAGGTGTATTACATTTAAAATTTCAAAGAATAAAATTAAATATGTGGGGTGGGTTGTTTGTTCCATCTGGAGCTTTTCATGCTGATGTATAATTCCTGACATTTAATACATGTGAATCTTTGTCATGCCAGGGTTAGAATTTTATGTGCCAATTTGACATCCCTTCCAGGAAAGCCCTGAACTATGTGGTTTAACGTGAAAGTAACATGTATAGAATATAAGAAAGATTGTTAATTACTTCACTTGTTAAGTGTTAGCATTAGAATTCAATTTTGAATTTTTTTCATTTTCCAAATATTTCTAATGTTCAGTGAGTTACACAAATGATTTTATTTACTGTTGGTTCTTCCTTTGTAGGAAAAGTCTTTCATTTTTGCTAGAAAAAATTATAAACTTCATTATACTAGTTAGGGTTAGGAGTTATATTTGTATTTATTTCCTAAAATTTTCAGCAAATTCTAAAGGCATCTTTTTTTTTTTTTTTTTTTTTTTTTAGTAATATTTCATGCTTTTTTTAAAAAAATTAAACCAGGACCTCACACATATTAGGCAAATATTCTCTCTGTCACTAAGCCACAACCCCTAGTCACACTTTGTGATTTTTTTTTTAATAAAGATTTTTTTCAAATTGAGCAAATTTACTCATATTCCTATACTTTTAAAATATATTTTTGGCATCTACCAGTGGGGAGGAGGGATCATTAGGATATTAAGCCGAATAGTAATCTTTACTTATATCCTAAACATACAATAGAAAGTTTTGTGTTGTGGCCTTTTGGCATTGTCGTAGACTCTTGGTATTTTATGTGAGATTGGGTAAATTGGCAAGTCCGTATACAGAGTCCCAAATGAATTAATAAATTACCTACTGAAAAGTTCTACTTCTGTTTACTTTATATATTTCAGACCAATCAGCCACTGCTAGAAAAAATGAACTGCTCACTAAATCTTTTTCATAATACGATAAAGATAAGGGAAACATAAACATTATAATGGCAGTGTGTATTTTTGTATGCTAAGTTTTTGTATATCCTATCTTTGAAATTGAGTGTCAATTGAATATAAACAGTAAAGTGTCTGCAGAAGTGTATCTGTATTACTGCATTTCTACTGAATATATAATAAAATCTTTATACTTTAATGTGATTTTAGTTATATGTTGCCTGTCCTTCCTGATAAAGTTGAATTTAGTATTTTTAACAGCTTTATTGAGGTACCTTCATATCAGGAGTTCATCCTTTTGAAGAATTTCAGAGAAAGGAAGCTGCTGTCTGAGAGGTACAGAAGGGGGCCCAGAAAATGGGTTGCCCGTCAATCGCACTTCTCAAGGGTATTTTATTGAGCAAAGCCATGAGGTGAGGCAAGGTAAGGTGGGACAGAACCATAACCAACCAATAAGATTACAATCATAGTCACTTAGGTAGGAGTGATCCGGTGGCAAATCATGGAATGGGTGTGAGGTGAGACAAAACTATGTTTAACCAATAAGTATACAACAAGTATAGTGGCTAGGGCAATACTGATTAAATGAGGATCAGATGGGGAAGTCACATAGCAAGTGCAAATGGGCAGACAAGGACTTTCCTGGAAGGAATGGATTAGGGGGGTTCGGTCCTCCATCCCAAGGTGATTGATACCTACTTAGAATATCAATCACTGCTGTTTATCCCTAGGGTAATTATATGGGTGAGTAGTTCTTTTTTTTTGAAGCCTGGCCCTCCTTGAATATGCCTCCAGACACAGTTGTCCTCTGCATTTTCCACTGGAGGGCCCAGCCCTTTCTGACTGCCTATAGTACTTTGACGTAACTTACCTATCTGTAATATTCTCCCCCTCTGAAGAAGTACCCCTAACTGCCATGAAGGGGCATGGGTCAAAGACTGATCTGGATACTTCCAGCTGAAGAGGGTTGTAGTTGTTATCAGCAGTCAGAGATACTCCACAGAGTATATATCTAAAGGCCCTCGGGGGCTGGGGATATATAGCTCAGTGGCATACGCGCCAGCCTGGCAAGCACAAGGTCCTGAGTTTGATCCCCAGTACTGCAAAAAAATTAAAAAAATAAAAAAATAAAGTTCCTCAATAGAGGCCAGGTGTTCTTGTCTTGGGTGGATGCACATCTTTAAGTCTGGAGGAGATAAGGCCACAGAAACAAGTATGCATGGGTCTAATAATAAAATCAACAGTATAATTATGAATATAGCCAACAAAGTTTTCCACCAGGAGGAGCCAGTAATAGCTCTCCATGAAGAAGATAAGGAGAAGGCCCAGAGAATGTCAGAATCTAATATATCATTAACCTGTCGTCTGATATCTTGGACAGCTATTTAGATATTAGCAGAAGGACCGGGAGTGTACACACAACATTCAGCTTTTATACTTGCACAAGTACCCCTTGGGCTGCTGTTAGAATGTCTAATGCCATCCGATTTTGGAGGATGGCTTGCTTCATTAATTTTACTTCTTCATTCAGGAGAGAGAGACCAGCCATGGTGTCATTTAAGGCCTGCTGAGTATAGTTAGTTAAGGCCTCAATGTGTTGCATGACATCCTCTAACCCTAGGGAAGGAATAAAGATAGACTCAAAATGGCCAGTGAAACACACTTTTAGACCATTGATGCTGTAGGCAGGGCAAGGTTGCAGGTTTGTCAATATGTTTAACACTTCTGCCTTGTAACCATGCAGATCCTAGCCTGCATCTTCCTATCCATCCAGGGGGTATCCAGGGCCAAAAATTGGCTGGACAGCATCAAAGAGTGCCTTTGTGGGCTTCCCCTCTGATCCCTGGACAATTAAAGCAGTTTGTTGCAAACCAGTCTTCAGCCTGTAAAGTTATTGTGCATATGCATTTGGGTGGGGGAGTTCCATCCCAAGTATTTAGTAGCGTTAGCTCAGTGAGAATAGGAGTGATTTTTTTTGGGTCCCAACATAAGATGTTGTGTAATGCGGGTTAACTGTAGATAATCATCCCATATCTGAAAATCTATCATTATTGGCCCTTTGGATAGGACCCTTACTTTTTTTAATAGGGATCCTATCGGAGCTTTTAAAATGGCATTAGTGGCTTTGTTAGAAAAAATTCTATTATGTCCAGGATTGTTGAGAGTGTAATTTATAGATCTCTCACCTACCTTAAAATGGTAGGCTAAACTATGAACCATTGAACTCTTTTGTAACTCATCAGTAGAGTATTGTAGTTTATTCCAGTTACCTCCTTGGAGTGGGGATACCCACCAAGGAAGTCCAGATGTACTGGACAAGGGAAGCAGGCTACATATCCAGCAAGATGTTTGTTGTAATGACTGTGCATATTCTTGTGCCCACCTTAGAAAGGAATTGCATTCTCCCTTGCATGGTAAGTGATTAGTAGAAAGCTAAGAGTAATATCCTAGATTATTTATCTGAAGGCTTTGCATTTTTTTCTTGAACAAGAATCTTAAGTCTTCTGTGCAGTATTCTGATAATGGGTGCTCATACTCAGCTACAGTCTCTGGTTCCCAGGACTTGAGTCTGGTGTGGTGTATCAAGGAGTCCAGGCCACTACTTTGACAGCTGATGGAGTTGACAGGATCATGATGTATGGAGCCAGGGATATAGCTCAGCGGTACAAACGCCTGCCTGGCAAGCGCAAGGTCCCAAGTTCGATTACTGGTACCAAAAAAACAAAACAAAAAAAGAGAAACAAAAAAAATCATGATGTGTGGTCCTTTCCAAGTTGGTCCTAGAGAAGGAGATGATGAGAGAAGAGACTTTACCAGTATTAAGTCTCCGGGGTGAAATATGGGATTTTTTTTCCTTTAGGCTGAACTTGTTTTGGCTGTTGAAGAGTCTGTTGGAATTTAGCCAGTGACATGACATCCTTCAGTAAGGCATCTGCCTTTCTATCGGAGAGAAAATTATTAGTGAGCAAAGGGTGTCCATAAAGCATTTCAAATGGACTAAGGCCTAGTATTTCTTATTTTCATGAGAGCTAAAGGTAGTAATTGAGGGCACTGTAGGTGGGTTACATGAACTATTTTGTGAAGATGTCTCTTTAGGGTCTCATTAATTTTTTTCTACCTTTCCTAATGATTTTGGCATTATGTACAATGGAGGTGATAGAGAACGCCCAGTCCGTGAGACACACCCTGTGTAACTGTTGCTTTAAAGAAGGCCCATTATCACTCTGTAAGCTCTTAGGAAGTTGACATCTGGGGATGATTTCTGAGGCTAAAACTTTTATAACCTCTTGTGCCTTTTCTGTTCTCCAAGGAAAGGCTTCAACCCAGTTTGAGAAGGTATCTACCCAGACAAATAAGTATTCAGCTTTTATTCTTTACCATATGAGTGAAATAAAGCTGTGAGTAAATCTAGAAATTGTTTTTAAAGGATTGGAATAGCAATTGTAATCTATTGGCTCTTGGACTCCTCTTTTGATGGAGTCTAATATATTGTTTTTAGTCCCTCCAGTTTTATGCTATAAGTACTATGTATCCAAAATTTTGATGACATATGAGAAACAAATAACAATTAACACATTATTTTTCAGCAATAAAAACCTCAAGATATTATACATAATCAACGATATATATTATATTTGTAAAACCAGTCTAAGCTTAATTTTTTTAGTTGGCAACCTGGGTGCATATATTAGAGTATTTAGACAGGAAAAGATATTTCTCTCCGGATGCTAGCTGAGCTTTTAGGCATAACTACAAGGAACAAGTAAAGATAAAGTTATCCCAGTTATAGCTTAAGTGAGTTACCTTTTATCTGGTAACTCCTTTTTATTAAGGTATGATGGCTGGAGGAAGGCCACAGTTGAAGAGGACAAAAAGACCTGTGCCAGTGTCCAGCAATAGGGACCAGGGATACAGCTCAGTGGCACAGTGCCTGCCTGGCAAGCACAAAGTCATGAGTTCGATTCCTGGTGCTAGAAAACAAATCAAAAACAAACAAACAAAAAAAAAACAATGCCCAGCAATAGGCTGATTTTCTTTCTCTCTGTAGTCATGATTACTCAAGGCCCCTCTGCGGAGATGACAGGCGGAGATGACAGTCTGGCCAGAGGGAGAGGGCAGAGTGCCCAGGGCCATTTAGTCTTGCTACACCAGCTGGGAAGATGAGTCTGAGTTCTGGGGCCTCCACCTCAGAATGCAGTCTCACTTCCAGCAGCCACCTTTGCAGTCAGGGCATGATGTGGGGGGGCCTTTTCAGCAATCTCTCTTACAAAGGCCTGGCTTTTGGCAGCATTAGCAGGTGAGGTTGGTAGTCGTCAAACTCTCAAATCAGGTCTGTATTTTTTTAAGGCTGCAACAAAGGCAGCGGCTTTTTGGTCTCTTTGCTTTCTCTCTTTGATTTCCTCCCAGTCTCAATTATAGAATACTAAGGAGGCAGTTTTTACTAAAGTATTGTCAAGTAAGCTATCTAGGACAACAGCTATCTTATGTAACTTTTTCTTAATATCTGGGCTGACTGGGTAATAAATGTGTCTTTAAGTATAATCTGTCCTACTGAATCAGGAGCTCCGGACATAAATTTTATCAGTACCTCTTGTAAACAATCTAAGAAAGCAGAAGGTTTTTCATCTTTCTCTTAATAAATAGTTGACAATTTGAAATAATTAGAAGGCTTGGTCTTTCTCCTTCTTAGGCCTTCAAGAAGACACACTTGAAAATGTCTCCTGCTCTAGGAGATAAATTAGAAAAAATTCTATTATGTCCAGGACAGGATGTTGGTTGTCTGGTTGTTAGGACAGCACGGGTCTTGGGTGGGGACTACTTCGGGCTCCAGTGGGAACTGGTTGTTCCCCGGCTGTCTTATCTTCTGGATGTCTAACATTAACAATATGATGGTCATCCCAAATGTAGTAGCAGGCTGTAATGCTACTTGTCTCTCATTAGAAGTCAGTGTTTGATTTAAGATTAACATTACGTCTTTCCAGTCTAGCTTCTGGGTCTGAGTAAATCCTCTAAAGACCGCAATGTACTCATCAGGGTCATCTGAAAATTTTCCTAGATCTAGCTTGATCTGTTTTAGGTCACCGAGAGAAAGAGACATATGCACATGTCTATGAGTAGTCTCATATGGATTATAATTATACTTTGAGCATAAATAACAATTACTTGTTAATGTAAAGAAAGTTTGAATGTAAGACAATTCTGGTTGTTTTCCCTCTTTTTTTAAAGTCTGGTTCTAGTTGTAAAATACCATCATAATTAATACTTCCCTCTGCATTCCATTTTGGCCCTAGTGGGTAAGTAGCCCATTCAGGTGTGCAGAAAAATATCAAAGGGCTCTTTTTCAACATGTGAAGGTTGAACATCTTCCATTGCTTAAGAATGCATTCCAAAGGCATCAGAGAGTTTAACACTGAGCTTCTCATGTCTGAAATACAAAAAAGAAGTTTATCTCCTTTAATTTCTATTCATACGCTTGTGGCATCTCTCAAGTAGATTCCAGTCCAGGGCAGGTAGATGCCATTTGGAGAGAGAGCAGAAGACAAAAATTTGACCAACATATCCACCATCCAACTGATGCACTATTTCATCTTCCCAGGAAGCTAGTGAACTTACTCCTGTAGGACATTTATAAGCACAAGTTCTAATTGGTCACAACTATGACAGTAATGTTTTAAAGAAAGAAATATAACTTAGTAATGAACTATTGTTTTTGTTCTTTGAAGAGGGCATATACTAAAAAGTGAGTTGGAAGTAGGACACTTCTCAGGCTATGAAGGAGATTACCTCTGGAGATAGATGGAAAAAGCTACATTTGCCTAGAAGAATTCCACCCTTGGCCCTAGGGCAAAGTAGTCTCCAAGACATTTGTGTTATCCATCTAATCACCTTGGGAGCCCTTCATAGCAACTGGTCAAGACTATGCTTCATTTAAATTTTTATATATTTGAAGTTCACAGGTTATACTTACATTTATCATCTAGCAATCACTTTTCACATGTTAGTAAAGGCAGTTTTAGTCTTCAATTCACTCATGAGAGAAAAGGCTGACTAAAATCTCTTTAACTCTTAGCATATGTAAGACACAAATGTAAGTCATACCCCTGATAAATATTTTCCTGCTTAAAAGGCAAACATTTGTTGTAAGTTGCCTCAGCCTGATTCCAGAGGGAGAGGTAGTCTAAGGACAAGGTGGTTTTAAAGTTAACTCCCAAAAAGTTGGAGAAAAATTCGAGTTTCTGACTTAATAGTAAAGAGAAAAAAAGTACAATAGATAAGTGGAGATTTTTCTGTAGTCCAGAGCCAGTTTCCACTGAGGAACCTTTGTTCATCCGCCAGAAAGTAGCCCTCACTGTGAAGCCTCAGGTGTTCCCAGTTTCTACTGGCCCATGAAACCAAAGATCTGTTTTCAGAAAAGAATCCAGAAATGTTTCATTAACATTCTATTGGCCAGGCTGGGGGTGGTGGCACATGCCTGTAATCCCAGCACTCGGGAGGCTGAGACAGGAGGATCCTTGTGAGTTTGAGACCAGCCTGGGGCTACAAAGTGAGCTCAAGGCCAGCCTGAACTGCATAGTGGGACCCTGTCTGAAAAACAGCAACAACAACAACAACAACAAAAAACACATTCTATTGGCCATTGGCTTCAATGGGGATTCACCAAAAAGATGCTGGGGAAACCTGTCCTCTGCTTTAAGATAGTGGCAGCTGCTCCCAGAGCATTTAACTAGCTGACAGAGTAACCACTCTTTGTCAGACTTCTATAAGGGATAGATAAAAGCCTGAGCAAGATCATTACCTAGAGCTTTATAAGTTTACAGTAAAGGTTTTAAAGTCTGCAAGTTATTATCAAAGTATTTTCTCCTGTGCACATAAAGGATTACTAGACCTAGGAGAGGAAGAAGGAAGGTTCAAGATATCCTCCCTTAGGCTAAATATGTTTTGGTCACATAGGTGTGGTGCTTTTTAAATAGCTCCTGGTTTCACCCAGAAGTTGCTTTTTTCTACTGTATCTCAGGTTCAGCCTCCCAATAGAGACCTGCCCAGAACACTAAGCCAGGACATGGCTTTTATGTGTATTCTCCTGAACAGGCAGATTTCCAGTGTCTCATCTGACCCAGAGATAGGGTGTGTATCCTTCATCTAAGTGATATCCCTGTCTTTGGCGTTAGCAAGCAGTCATTTTCTATGGGCTTCACTTAGTTGTTGGATAGGAGCAAAAAGTTGGAACGATTTAGAATTCTCTTCTCTTTAATCTTACATGTCTCTAAAAAAGAACGTACTATATGGCAGGAAAGGATTAGAAGTAAGGCCAGAGAATGGAAGTCTTCTCCTCTTATGCTCACAATGAGTTATAAAGACAGTATGCCCCTGAGTCATTATTCTCAGCCTGGAAAGATAAGAATGGGGAATCTCAAGAGCTAAGATTGTCTCCTCACCACAAGATCAGACCAGAAAGGAAAGGAAACTGAAGCAGAACAGGCTTGACATTTCCTCTGCAGGAGGATCAGAGCCAGTTTATCTCATTAAAACCTGTCCTCTATGTCTTAAGAATGGCCACCAATCTAGCATCCTTTAACTTGTGGAAGGAGTCCCATGTTTTCTTATATAGGCATGTATATATTTGTAAGTGTGAACTAGATTTTATTAACAAAAAGACCCATTTTATAGCATTTTATGTCCAAGTCCATTAGGGGATGCTCTAATATTATGTTTCCCTAGTACTGCTGTCTAAGATAATAAATCACAGCAGGCAAGTCAAACAGGTAAAACAAGGAACACTAGTTAGTTCAGCAACTAAACCCAAAGCAATAAATTGTCCCATTAAAGAAGCATTATAACCTTATAGCCTTCCCATGTTTTCAACTTAAATTTATCATTTTAATAAAATTATATAAGAGACAAACATGACCATTTATAAGCAATGGGCAATGACATAACATCATAAAAATCTTGATTATGTAGGCTAGTCACAATCTGGGATCTATGAAATAAAAACAAACTCTTACTTCTGTCTAGTTATCTTGGTGGAAGACCTCCAAATTATATAGGAGAATGAAACTCCCAACCTGCTAGATGTCCAAATCGCCATGATAGTGTTCTTTAAAATCGAGGAATGAATTCTAGGAGTAATGAAGGTTAAAAGTAGGAAGAATTTATTAGAGAAAGAAAGCTTCTGTCTGAGAGGGATAGAACGAGGCCCCAAAAGTGGGTTGACCCTAGTTTATCCATTTAAAATGTACAATTAAGTGCTTTTCAGTATAGTTAGTGAATTCTGCAACCATCATCAAAATCTAGTTTTAGAACATTTTGTCACTACAAAATGAAATATTGTACCTGTTAGCCATATTTCTCCAACTCATCTGGGTTTAACTTTATATTCAGATTCTTCAGAATAGTTTTGATAATATCCAGGTGTTGTGGCTATAAGCTGTACATTTGTTACTGACTAGACTATCAGTCATGTATGTCTTTGTTGACATATGTAATGGATAGATAAATCTGTTTTGAGCTCTTGCTTTTGCCTATTTCTCCATTGTAGGTGGTTTAGTTTTGCCTGGTTTGGTTTTGTTTGGTTATACTGGTGATTGAACCCAGAGAGTGCTCAGCTACATCCCATCCCTTTTTGTTTTGAGGCAGGATCTCACTAAGATGCCCAGGGTGATCACAAACTTCCGATCCTCCTGCCTTAGCCTCCTGAGGCTCTGGAATTACGTGTGTGTATCTCTGTTGCTCACTTAATTGCATGGGCTTTTTGTTTTAGTCTTTTAAGTTTTTATCCTCACATACTTCATTTGTATAGGGGTCAGTTTTTTTAAATTTCACTTCATTTTCTTCTGATTTGGGTAGAAATGTAATTTTTAAAAATAACAATAATAATATTTGATCTGGACATGGTGGCACATGCCTGTAATTCCATCACTCTCAGTGGCCTAGGCAGGAGGACCACAAATTGAAGCCTAGACTTGTCAACTTAATGACTTCTGAGATCCTAGCTCAAGATAAAAAAAAATTTTTTTAAGGCTGAAAATGTAGCTCAATGAAAAGGCTCTGGATTAATCTCTCTCTCTCTCTCTCTCTCTCTCTCTCTCTCTCTCTCTCTATTCATATATATATGAAAAATGAAAAAAAATAGCCTTTTTTTTAATACTTATCCAAGAAGGCAGTTTTTTTTTTTTCATTAGAATATATCCTTTTAAACATTGCCAATATGGATTTCTCATCTACATAAATAGGGATCCTAACATATCAGTATATCTTGTATTTTCTTTCTGCTCCTTGCTGATAACTTTAAGTTTCAGATTTCTAGACCATATTTATATTATCTTTTTCACTAATGTTATACTAACACTGTTAGGGGTATTAGCAAATCCTAGGTATTTCAAGATGTCCTGGAAGATAGACTGATGCTTTTCAAAATTGTATTCCTGTTATTGCCTACACAGATTCCTGGTACAAAATTGTGATAAGCCCTTGGATGCTTTCCTCTGTAACTCTCTTGTCTTCCCCTCCAGCACCTACACCCCAGCCATTCAATACTTGCCCAGTCTCCCATTCCTGTTCAGCTCAGCTGCTCTGCCTACTCATTTTGTGTATTTCTCTTTCAGAGAATTTTAGTTTTCATTCTATAAAGAATCTAAGACTATCTTGTTTTAGGCCAGGCATGGTGGCACATGCCTGTAATCCCAGCACTTGGGAGGCTGAGGCAGGAGGATGGTTGCAAGTTTGAGACCAGCCTGGGCTACAAAATGAGCTCAAGGCCAGTGTGAACTGCATGGTGAGACCCTGCCTCAAAAAGACAACAAACAAACCAAAAAGACTATCTTGCTTTATTTTTTTAATTTTTTGTTATTTTAAAGAGAATAGTAAAAAAAAAAAAAAAGAACAGTAGCAAAATACAAACAAAACAAAGCAAGGACATTAAAAATGATACGAGGTTTCAAACCAAATGATAAAGATTAATAGTGGTTTTTTTATTAGGTATTGTTATCTTCAATGAAGTTGCTCAGATTACCAGATGTAAGAATGGAAGATTGATCAAAGCATTAAAGAGAATAAGAAAATAATAATTTAAAAGAACATTAGAGACAATACATAGTTTCAACAGACAGCACAGTAGGAATTCACCAGTGGTTGTTACATTGCATGTTGTTGTCTTCACGTAAGTTGCTCAGATGGCTTATTGAGGGGAACACTTAATGCTTAAATTTTTTTTATCTTGTTTTATTATTGTTACATTTAAGGAACATGACAGAAGAGAAGACTCAACAAATTTTTAAAATCTTTCCCCAAATGATACACATACAAAAACAAGAAATACTTGTTCCATTATTTGTTGCTCAAAAGTAATTTTTCACAATCATGTACCTTCTAAGTTTAGCATTTACTTAGTTCAAAAGTTACAATAAATTAATTTTAATTTTTCAGATTTTTACCTATGGATGTAAACTAACATTTCTGAGGTAGATCAATAAGGTTGGTATTGTGGTTATTGCTTCTGGAGCTTTTCCCTATTTCTGAAGCATGATTGTAAATATAACCTTGCTTTCTTAAATCAACCAATAATTTTTTTTATAAAAACATATTAAAGTGAAGAATCAGACTTAATGGTGAAATTCTGTGACTTTATACCAGCCATAAGCAAAATTCATTGAAATTTTTGAAATATCTTTTATTCATTTACTCTTTTAAAAATAATGTGCATAGTTTAAGAGACTGAATAAAACCAAAGCCTTTTTTTTTAGTGTTTAGTGTTCTATAGATGGACATTCGGTTTTTACTTCAGTCTGCATTGTGGTTGTGATATTTTATAGTAGACCATAGTATTTTCCCACCCTTAGATGAGCTGAATCGAGACTCTACTTTGTAAGAAGTTTGTTACACACTATGTAGACATTGGTAAAGAATCAGAATGTCCACTGGCTTATTAGTTTCACAGATGCTTCCATAATACTTACTGTACTCTTGGGCATATTAAATTATCATATCCTGACAGCAATCCTGAAACATGCCAGTCTTATAAAACTATATTCTGATAACTAAAGCAAGGCATCAGCAAAGCATATCTGACGTGCCATTTTAATTTCCGTAACTGTCATTACTAGGGGTAGTAGTATTTCTAAGGCGTAGAAAATTTCAATAATTCGACTCAATAAAAAAATAACAGAACATCTTACCTTATCACAGGATTTGCATTCATGAGGCCTGATTTCCTTCATTCCCACTTGAATCACATCAAAATTAATGATAATTGTTTTTCCCTTATGGATTATCAAATGCTTAAAGTGTACACTATACCAAAACAGTATTTTGAATGACTTAGTATCTAGAGTTCATCCTGAGGAGGACAGCCTCCCTCTTCCATCTCATAGCATATTTATATATACAAATGATTTTTGCCTTAAGTAGTAAAGACACAGCTGACAGATACATAGGTTAATTTGCTTTTTGAAATTGCAGCAAACTGTTCTGTGATTCTTTTGTGTGTTGGGGGCTGTTTTGTAGAGAAAGAATTTGTTAAGCAACATTTTAGGGACACTGGCCTTTATTACTCTTTCCTAAATAAACAGAAACTTGTACGGCTGAAAATATTTCTTTGTAAATTCTCACCTTCAAATTATTAATAATTGAAGGAGCACCTTTTTTAATCCCAAACCCCTTCCCCCAGCCCAGCTTTTAGAATGTAGATAAACTTCCCAGCTCAGTAATTAACTGAGCTCAGTCATTGCACCCTGTGTCATGTGATTTTTTTTTTTTCCAGTGGAATACATTATTAGAGCACTTACACAGCCAGTCTAGCTGCAGCAGCACAGGCGGCAACAGCAGTGCCATTTTTCACAAAGAAAATGTTGAACAGGAGCCAAATGTTTGGTGGCAGTCTGTTGCTAGGAAATCAAGGTCCTGAGGCGATTAATGACAAAGCAAGCAATAACAAGAAGGCAGAATTACAGATTTAAAAGAGAAAAAAGTGGTTGGTGTTATAATTACCCAAAGAAATCCGCACTCATTAAATTGGCTGTTTTTATGATTGACTTTAATTGGAGGTTAGCTCAGATATTTAGCTCCTTTCCCACCCCTTTAAACACACACAGGCACATAATCTGTAGAACTGCAGACTTGTTTTTCTAAGCATTGAGAGGAGCTTGCCCTGTAATTTGATCCCCACTGACAGATGCATTTTCTATGCTGCCATTTTGAATTAACCTATTGTAGAACAATTTTCTTCAGCCCTGTTGAATAAAACATCCAGTCTGATTACCTCCGATGGATTTGATAGAGTAAAAGAATGTACTTCTCATTGAAGTCGATTGTTTGCATGGACTCTACCGATTTTGAACTCTGCCAATAAGCACAGTCATTTATAATACATTTTCAAGGAAATTGGTGAGGAGAAGGTAATGAGAGTCACCCTTTTATACTTTAGTGTTTGGTGCCCTGCATCAAAATAATATTATTTTTATATGACAATGTTCTGTTTCTAGTAAAGATTTTCATAGGAGTTCAGGAGAAAAAAATCTGAAAACTTCACTTAGACATATTTTTAGGAATGGAATTTTGTATTTATTCACACTATGACCATTCCCCTTCCTCCATCAGCTGTATTTTAATTGCAGGATGCAGTATAACTCAAAGCATTGAATTGCAAAAATATTTTTAATGCATAAAGTATTCAACATCAACATATTTAATGTGATTTTAAGATTGGCATGTTTCAATCTTTGTTTTATTGTATTTAAAGATCTCTTAAATTTTCTTGAGTTTGATAACGCATCAAGCAGTCTTTCAGATATAATACTAGAGGAAGCATCACAGCTTATTTACCTTTCAGAAGCTCCAAGAATAAAGTTACATGATGCCTCTGCTCTCCAGATTTCTAATCAAACCCTGGAACAAAAGAGCCAAGCACATTCTGTCTGACAGTGCACACACTGCTAATCAGATGCCAATGCCAAGCTGTCTGCTTTGTTAAATACTTAGCTTCCTAGAGGCAGGAAGACAGCTGTTATAAGTATGATGAAATTTGGTAGTTCAACCTATTTTTTGCTACTCCTGGACTACCAAGATACTGTTAATTTAGACCACCTCAATTGCTACACTTTAGGGAGTTTTTAAAAAGAGTTTGTAATTAAAATGATAAAACATCATTATTATATTGAGGACCTTCTGTAAGTTTTACATTTGGCAGATACCTACTGAGATAACCCCAGCATGTAATTTACAATGATGTAATGGTTGTAATTGCATTGGCGGGGGAGGGGGGCTATAGGAGGCAAGTGCTTCCATTAGAAGAGTTTTGAAATCTGCTTCTAATTCATTTAAATCTTCTCTATCCCAAAATTGCCTACCTATAATTGCCTGTAGTACCATAAACCTTAAGATGCTATCTGAGTATTTTATAAAGTTATCAACCCAGACACTACCACCAGGGGGAGGAAGTTAAAAATTTAGAAACCTTAACTTAACAGTGCCAGCAAGTAGATTGTACTGCATTAGACCTACATAATCACCACCCCCAAATTAACACTGCCTTTGAGACATGATTCTGTGTACTTGACATAAGTATTTATGTAAGTAGGATGGAAACTTCTATACTGCAGTGATTTTTTCAGTGCAATTTTAGGGTCCGTACAGATAAGCAACCTGAAGATTTTTAGTATTTTTCTCTTATCTGTCAGTGTACTTGAAAAAAATATCCTGATGCTTTAGGTCTGTGAAATTGGCTAGCTATCGTAGGATATCTCTTATGATCTCGTGATTGGCTGGCATGTACCCCAGCATCCATGAGGCCTTGGATTCGATTTGTAGCACTGACCCCCGTAAAAGTTAAAAAAAAAAGAAAAAAAAGCCTTATATTCACATAATTGATAGAACAAATTGAATGGTCTCTAAGTTAGTTTTCTACTTTGGTTGATCTTGTTTTGTTGTCTAGTTTTGTGTTTGTCACTATGCTAAACTAGTTTTGTTTTTAATAGTTTCTGTTTGTTTGTCTTTCGAGACAGGGTCTTGCTAGGTAGCCCAGGCTGGCCTTGAACTTGCAGCAAACCTCCTTCTTCAGCTTCTTGAGTGCTAGGATTACAGGCATGCTCCAACACACGCCACTCAATATTTCTCTCGTAAACAATTAAAAATTCAATCCCAGTCATCAATCATCTTTGTAAGAAAAGTTTTCCAATTCCTACCTTGGAAAATATTTTGTAAATGTAGAAGGTAGGTTCTTGCAGCTATAATCCAACTCTTGAGCACAAGCAGCATCAAAGTTGTTTTCAGTCTTGCTTTTGTGGAATAACACCAAGGAATAGCTAATTAAGTAATTTAAGTATTTATACTTAAGTGTTTTTTCTTCAGTTTAGAACTGTAAATTAATAGATGATATACCCTTAATGCTAATTTTCAGATTTTTTTTTTCAGTACTGAATACAGGGCCTGACATGGAGGCACTCCAGTGCCAAACTATTTCTCCATTTTTAATTTTATTTTGAGATAGGGTCCCTCCTGCAGAGTTTCCCAGGCTGCCCTTGAACTTACGATCCTGTTACCTCCACTTCCTGAATAGATGGAATGACCTGCATGTTAGGCTATTGCTAATAATTTATAAACAATAACACTTGCTACAGCTTTTTTAAAAGAGAAAAAAAGAAACAAAATTTTAAAACAACATAACAGGAGGGTAACAATGGTTATTACATTGTGTATTGTTATCTTTAAGTTAGTTATTCAGAATACAAGATGTAGGATTTAATTGTCCAATGTTAGGACAAACTTTTCTTTTCAGTGAACCAAGAGAAATTAGTAGTATAACTGTGTTAACTCTCGTGTGTGTGTATTTTTTTTTTTTTGGTTTTTGTTTTTTCTTTCTTTTTTCCTTTCTTCCATCTGAGTTTCTCTTTCCTTTCGAACAGGTTCTTCCCATTTTACAATATCCCTAGTACATTTGGGATATTAGTTACTCTTTCAGCTCCTCACACTAGGGAGACAATAGGATGTACATGTGCATCTGGTTTATTTCACTTATGAGTGTGATCTCGAGTTGGACCCATTTACCTCTAAAACTCTCCAGTTTATCCTTTATAGCTGAATAGTACTCCATCATATACAAAGACCACATCTTTTTTATCCATTCTTCAGTTCATGTGCTCTTGGGTTGTTTCCAAGATCTAACTATTACAAATTGTGCTACTATAAACATGGGTGTATATATATCGTTCGGGTACAATGTTTTAAGTTCGTTTGGGAAGATACCCAGCAGGGGAATAGCTGGGTCAAATGGGTCCTCCAATCCTAGTTTTTTGAGGAACCTCCACACTGATTTCCACAGTGGTTGTACCAGTCTAGACTCCCACCAACAATGGAGAAGAGTTCCTTTTTCTGTGTAGCCCCTTCAGCATTTGTTATTGGTTGAATTCTTTATAATAACTGTTCTTCTTAGGGTGAGATGGAATCTCAGTGTTGTTTTAATGTACATTTCTCAAATGACCAGGGTGTTGTTTCATTTCCTTATGTTTATGTAGTTTTTGTGGTTTCTTTTGCCGTTGATTTCCAGTTTCATTGCACTATGGTCTGATAACATGCATGGGATGATTTCACTTCCTTTGCATTTACTTAAGCATGTTCTATGATCTCGTATGGCATCTATTTGGAGAACATCCCATGTGCAGCTGAGTAGAATGTGTATTCTGATGTTGTGGTGTAGAACACTATGTAGACATCTACTAAATCCATTTGTTCAAAACTTTCGTTCTGTTCTCATATTTCATTGCTGACTTTTTGTCTAGTTGAACTGTCCATTTGTGACAGGGGGTTATTATGGTCCCCAATACTATTATACTAGTGCTTATTTGATTTTTCCTGCCTGTTAATATTTGTTTTATATTGTTTGGTCCACTGGTATTTCTTGCATACATATTTATGATTGTTGTCTCTTCCTCATAGCTTGTTCCCTTTACATGGATATAGTGACCTTCTTTATCTTTCTTAATCCCATCTCAGTTTGAAATTCACTTTGTCTGCAAATATAATAGCTATTCCTGCTTTTTTCTGAGTTCCTGTCGTATGGAGTATTGTTTTCCATTCTTTGACTTTAATTCTATGAATTGCATTTTTAATTAAATGTGTTTCTTATATGCAGCATATTGTTGGATCTTGCTTCTTGATCCATTCTGCCAGTCTGTGTCTTTTAATTGGTGAATTAAGACCATTAACATTGATGGTCATAACTGATATGTGTTGACTTATCCTTGTCATGTTATTTTCCTCTAGTTGGCTCCCCCTCTTCTTTATTCCTCCCTCCATTCAATTGTTTGCCTTGCATGGTTGATTGCTTCTGTTGGGTTCATGGAACTGTAGTCCTTGTTATCTCTTTCGAGAATATCCTTCAAAACATTTTGGAGTGCTGGTTTGGGAGTCATAAATTTCCTTAGATATTCTTTGTCATAGAAATATCTTATGTTTCCATCAGTTTTCAAAGAATGTTTTGCAGGGTACATTTATCAGGCTTGAAGGTTGTTTTCCTTTAGAGTTTGAAATACTTTACTCCAAGCTGTCCTTGGTTTGATGGTTTGTGCTGAGAAGTCAGCTATGATTCTTATGGGTTTTCCTTTATAGGTGATTTTCTTTTTCTTTTCTCTAACAACTTTTAAGATTCTATTCTTGTGTTGCATTTCTGGAATCTTGATTATGATATGTCTGACTATAGTTTGTTTTTTTTTATTGTGGCCAATTGGGGTTCTATATCCCTCACTTGTCTGTATGTCAAATTCTTTTTCCCGATCCTTCAGTTCATGAGCGTGATGATTGGATGTTCATACCCTCTGCATGAGATGTGCCTCCCTCAAACCTTGTTACAGTGTCAGCACATTACCCATCTGACATGGAAAACAAAATTCTTTTTCCTTATCAGAGAAGTTTTCTGCTATCATGTCTGTGAAAAGGTTTTTTGAAATCATTTGGGCAGTCTTCTTCTTTTACAATAACTCCAATCAATCTTAAGTTATTCTCTTTACCTCATCTAGCAACTACTGGATTGATTTCTCATGGTTGCTTGCCATTTTTAAGGAATCTTTCTTTTCATGATTGCTAACCACAAGCTTGTCTTCCATATCTGAGATCCTGTCCTCACATTGGCTTAATCTGCTGTAGATACTTTCAATGGAATTTTTATTCCCCTAGATATCTGCTTAAATCTCTTACAGATTCCATTTCTTTCCTGTGCTGCACATTCATAGCTTCCATAATTTTCTCAAACTCCTCTGTTTTGGTTTTTTTTTTTTTGGTCTGTATCTTAGAGTCAGTAAGCATGGGTTTCATTGTGGACACCATCTCTACAGTTCTCTGAGAAATTATTTATGATTTGATTTTTTTTTTTTTTTTTTAGAGTCTCATTCAGTTGTTTTGTTATTGCTATTTCAGAGAGGGTAGATAGGTGGCTTTTAGTTTGTCCCACCTGACTGCTCCCTGGGTTTGCCTTTGGTGAACTAGATGTCTGGATTTGCATGTTTTTAAAGTTTCTTCTCATTCTCTTTTCTTTTTTTAGCTTAATTCATGGAATGATGCTTGTAAATTGCCTGTGGTAGGTTGCTAGTATTTAGAACCCATGGAAATGACTATTTCTCTGAGGTATCTTCCAGGTATAGATGGTTTTTGGGTTTTGATTCTGTTTCAAAATCATACCTCTTCAATTTGTTGGGGATGAGAAGTTGCTGTGTGTTTGACCCAGCCCCTGGTTCTTTGGCACTGTGCCACAGTATTTTCTATAAGCCGCAGTCAATCTCAGTCCTGGAATACTAGGAAGAAATGCTGTTTGGGACAGTTATGTTACTTTTGGCTGAAGTGGTACCATCAGCAATAACATAGTAACAGTCACAGCCTAGAAAATGACAAACTGAGCTAACCATTAATTTGCCACCTTTAACTGTATGGACTAGATTTGTAATTATATAACAAAATCTAAAACAGACCGGAAAATTGTGCAGTATATAAGTCCTTAATATGTCAGTTTTACCATTAGAGGTTAAAATTTAAAAAGGGTTAGGAAAAAATAGAGAGGTAGAAGAATAGGAAGAGCTTAGAAGTAAGGCTGGAGGACAAAGGGCAGTCATGCTAACTTTGGGGAACTGGTGCAAAAGACTTAGACAGAAAGAGAGAAAGAAGACATAAAAAGAACAGAACAACCAAAGAGAGACTAGAAACCACATTAGCACTTATATAAAACAAGATCAAATAATGAAGGAGAAAAAAACAAAACCAAAACCACAACAACAGCCAAAGAAATCTCTTATTTCTTGAAAAAAAGTCAACTTCCACGTTTGTCTCTCCTGTCACTGGTAGACAGTGTGTGGAGACAGAGCCTCAGTCTGTGCTGACCTATCCCAGCAAGCCAGCAGTAGCTTTTTGGTGGGATAGTAGATAATCTCAGCAAGCTTGCACCTTCTGCTCGAGACTAGACTCATTCATCCTGCAGCCACAGTGCAACTTTTACAGTCCTGAGCCCATCTGAAAGCCGCTACATGAAGCCAGCAACTGCTCTGAGTTCTGAACCCAGCAGGCCCCCCTCTAAGATGGCTCCCAGCCAATTGTTGTCTCACGTAGGACGACTTAGCCCTCCTCACTCACCGCCAGCTAGTACAGTCCTTCATGTCCAGTGCTGTCCTCCACTGCTGCTTCTCTCCATGGAGGTCTCTGGTCACCAGCAGTCACCATGTGTCTGCAGATATGAGTCACTCCTCTCACACAGTGATTCCCATCTCAGGGAGAAGGCACCACTGGTTACCGCCTTTTTCTTCATTGAATTTCTCCCTTCACTCTCTCCGTGGGCTTCAATTCATGCCTCAGATCCTTCCTGGGCCCAGGGGCCCTTCTCTCTCCTACTTCTTATCTTTCTCACATCACTGTACTCCAACGCCTGGACAGTGGCTCTCAGAGAGGCTTTTTCTCTGCTGCTGACCACTCCCCCATCTTGGTGCCTCCCTCCCTTCCTGCAGTTTAACTTTAAACAGTATCACTTTTCATAATTTTAGTTTTTATTTGGTGAAGAATGGATCTTTTTAAATCATTTTACATAAGAAAATTGTAATTGATGGGGAAGGAAAGTGAAAGTCTGCAAAGAAAATACCAAGAACAAATGTTCGGGTGATGGCACTCTCCTGTGTGTTACTACGGTGTTGAGTACTTGGTTCTCTGCCTTATTAAAGCTTACAGAGCTACATTACAAGGAGTTAATTTGGATATCAGGGAAGATACAGACTGTGACAGAAAAGGAACCTTGTTGTATGAACTCACTTTTTTAGAGAAAGAGAGAGATGATGCAGAAGCAGTTACAAATACATGTCTAGACTTGGGATGGTGCACATACAGTATTCCCTACTGACATTCACTGCGAGGGCCTAGAAGTAAAGACAGCCCAGTGGCAACAGTCAAACGCCAAGATCTAGTTTTGGAAATCCATTCTCCACCAGAGCTCCTTGAAGAAATGTCTTGTTCCTAGAGCTGGGGCTGGAAAAATGAAGCAGTGTCTTGTATTGCCAGAAGTTAAGGAAGTTCTTTTAAAAAGAAAAAAAGTGAGGAGTGTACAGATGGGACCTGGAAGTTGACATAAAAAAGCTTCTATTGGCCAAAGATGGAATAATACAAGCAACAAAATAAAACATGTAGCATTCGATTAAAGCAAAATTATAAAATAAACACCAGTTTGTGTTTATAGCAGTTGAAAAATTAATAAATGAAGAAGAGATAAGTCTTTCTGACAGATATATTCCCAGTAATTTAAGACATCTCCCTACCCCCAGCAGGCAGATCTTATTTCCATTCCCCTTGGGAATATCAGCCTGACTTAGTGACACACAGCCAAAGTGTTGACCTTGGAAGTGGGGATAATATTACCGTATTGTGTTCAGTGAAACCCAGCAAACAACTGTTACCCAAGTTGTCAAGGTCAACAGCACCAGTTTCAAGCCATGTTGAAATGTGGAGGAGGAACATCTACCTGTCTGATATTCTTTCCTGAAACCCTTCCCCTCAGTCTAATCCTGAGGAAGGTGTTGGACAGCTCCAAACTGATGGCCATTCTACAAAATCCTAAGACTAAGGCCGAGTCACAAGAGGAGAGTAGAGACAGGACACCTAACTATGATACAGATTCCTGGGTTGGGTCTTGAATAGAGGTTTTTTACACTAATGTAAAAACTGGTATAATCTGAATATGTGAGGTATTAACGTTAGTTAATAAAACTTTTATTAAAAAATAAAAAGCATCAGTTCTCTCTAAATAGAGAATGTGTAGTGTTGCAATTATGTATATATGCGTAAATCTCCCTGGGATTTCTGTGTGGCCTTCATGATCCCATTCATCTCTCCACCCCCAGTACAACCATGTTTATTACTCCCGTATTTTTCTTTATAGCTTGGCCGTATGTATATCACTAACCTGTTCTGCCACTTCTCTTAACCTCATAGTTTTGCTTTGTCACGCTGCGGGTAGTTTATTTGTATCTGTGCTCAGATATTGCTAATTTGTCTTCACTCGTATTATGACTTTTTTAACCTTTCCATTTAGTTTTAAGAGCCGTGATTTCATTTCTTTCTCTCAAGTTGGTTTCTGTACCACTTTGATAAACTCTCACTTCTTTCTCATTTTACAGTCGTCCTTTATTTCTTTAAATATATTAAGCATACCTTTTATTTGCGCCTAGCCTGATATTTCAAACTTCCCAGTTCTGTTTTTGCTGTCTGTTGTTTCTTCTGGCTCTCACTCAGACTGCCTGATTTCCCTGTGTGTTCGCTCATATTAATCATTTGTGGTAATTTCTGAGGCTGAGATGAAGATATGTTTCCAATGAGAGTATTTGTGTTTGAATCTGCCAAAAGCCTGGGGATACTGTCAACCTGGGAACATATTCAAATACATTTTGGGCTTAAAGTTTTGTGGGCTGCATAGGTAACATGAGTTCCAGATTCATAAACTTTCATGAGGGTGGGCTTACGGTTCAATTTTCAGGAAAGATATTTTTGCCTCTACCAGCATCAAGTTCGAAATGGGCTAATTGCCTTGCCTCATTCATTCTGAGGGGGAGACATAATTCTATTTTACTCTCACATTAAGCATGTAGCTCTTTAGTGTTCCAATTTTATGTAGGATTATCTAATTAGACTTCCCATCTTCAGTATACCCTAGGGCTTCATCTCTGAAACCTTAGGTTAAGTGGTGTGCTGGTAAATATTTTAAAACTGGCTCTCTAGGGGGGAAAAAAGTCTTGGTTTGTCATATTTTCCAATTTCCCATTATGACGGATTTCAGTCTGCTGGTGTGGAGTCACTGAGTGTGAATGAGAAGTGGGGAGAGGTGAGTAGGGTCAGCTCACTCCAACCATCTCAGCAGCGATGCCAGCTCTACCCGCCGCTGTGAAGCCCGAAGCTCAGTTCCCGGCGCTCAGCGGCACCTCCACGATGAAAGACGTGGGTGTTTGCCTGCCGCTCTGGCATTCCATTTGTACTTGGTTTTGCCCTTCTAAGTGTTGTGTGTCTACCCAGTATTATAGTTCAAGAATGGGATTCTTTTGTTTTATTTTTATTTTACCCCTGCACTTGCTGTTGTCAGCTTTCCTGCCAGAAGAAGTGCCTCTTGTTTGTGAATGGAATTTATTTTTATTATTTGAGAAATAAAATGACTGAGAATATGAAAATCACTCTTAAAATCTCTAGCACGCATATTCATTGTACATGTGTGTGAGTTCTTTGGTGTTATGTATTTATGTCATATCTCCTATTTCATAATATGATTTTGTTTCTTTCATTTCATGGAATGTTTGCTTATATTAAATATTCCTTTAAAATTCCCCTGTCCCATTAGCTGTGAGAGTAAACATTAAAATATGCAGGAGTAGGAAAGAGTACAATCCAGTAATCCCATCTTTAAGTCACTTGAAAATGATTTTGCCACTGTTATTCATTGCACTTAGTAATTATTGGTAGTAACTAAATATTCAGAACTATATAACTGACCTATCATAGAAGAATAAACATGGAAACATACACAATGCAGTACAGTATTTACACTGTTGATAGTAATTGCCAGAAAATACTACATTTTTTGAAGTTGAAAGGAGAATATATATATAGTCCTTGTTGTGTAAAAAAAGGGGAGAATAAAGCATATATACGCAGGAAGGATAAAGCAGAACCTAATACAATTAAGTGTAAGAGATCAGATACAAGTATTAGTGACTCTTGTTGGAGTATAGTTTTGGGGGGTATTTTTTGTTTTGTGTTGTTTTGTTACACAGGATCTAGCGATGCAGTTCCAGCTGGAGTTGAGCTCACTTTGTAGCCCAGGCTGGTCTCAAACTTACAACAATCCTCCTACCTCAGCCTGCCAAGTGCTGGGATTATAGGCGTGCGCCACCATCCCCACATAGTTTTTTGGTTTTGTTTCCAATTTTGAAAACATGTTTATGTCCTGTAGTCAAAAGGTTAAAAAAAAAAAACCTGGCAGAATAGACTGTCTGAAAAGATGGCCTAAAACAGATGAATGCCACATATGCAGGTAGATCAGATTGGAGGTGTCTATTTAAATGTATTGGCTGCAGTTTGGATGTTGAACATCACCTAAAGGTCCATCTATTAAACGCGTATCCCCACAGTGGTATTACTGGGCAGTGCTATGGACTTTTGGTAGGCCCTCGTGAGAGGTCCTTAGCTCAGTAAAGGTGTGCCCTTGAAGGAAATTGTGGGAGTCAAGTTTCTTCATCTTCCTGTTTCGTTTTTGGCTCCTGATGTGGGCACTTTTCTCTGCTGTGCATGTGTACCGTCATAACAATTGGTCACGCCTACCAGAGGCCCAAAGCAGTGGGTCTACCTGCTCTATAACTGGGACCTCCAGGACCATGAGCTAAATAAACCTTGTCTCTTACACGTTGATTATATCAAGTATTTCATTATGGTGACAGCTGACTCGTACATATGTAACTGATGTGCCAGTATGTGTTTGTATATGTGTGTATGTGTATGTAAATATGCATTCGTGTATTTCTTACCGCTGTGCCTGAAAGTGCAAAGGAACAAAGCCACACAAGTAGTATTAATGACCCACTGAGTGCCGTTTCCCACTGTATTGGTTTCCTATGGCTGCCATAACAATCTGCTGCAAATTTGAAATAACAGAAACTTACTCTTTCATATTTCAAGAGGCCAGAAACCCAAACTGAGTGGGTTGGCTCGGTTAGTTCCTTCTGGGATTAGGAAAAGGGACAGAGAGATTCTGTTCCTGCCTTTCCCCTAGCTTCTGGTGGTTGCCTAAAGTCCTTGAAGTTCTTGGCCTCATGGCCTTATAACTGGTGTTTGCCTCCACTGCCACATGGAATTCTCTGTAAATGTGTCCACACTTTTTCTCTTTTTATCAGGATGTATCATTAGATTAGCAGCTACTAAGGGCTGGAGATATAGCTCAGCAGCATAGCACCTGCCTGGCAAGCATGAGGTCATGAGTTCAATTCCTGGTACCAAAAAAAAAAAAAATCACTAGATTAGCAGCTACTCTAACTCACTGTGACTCCTTGTTGAGTGTGTCTGCAAGGGTTTGTTTCCAAAAAAGCTCATATTCACGGATACCAAGGATTAGAACTTGGACCTGCATTCTGTATGGACACACTTTAACCCCCTAGTGCCTACTAAAACCCAGAGTCCTCAATGAAATGACTGTCTCACAGTGGAGCAAAGTAGCCTGGGAAGCTGGGTGGGTTGCACAAGCCTATAACCTCAGCACGCTGGGCCTGAGGCAGGCCGATTGCCAAGTTCAAACCTGCCTGGGCCAGTGACTTAGCCAGGCCCTGTCTCAAAATAAAAAGGTCTGGGAATACAGCTCAGTACAAAGGCATGGGTTTAATCCCCAGTACACACACATACATACACACATACATACAAAACAAATTACAATACGTTATATAGATTGTTAGAAATAAAGGAATTTCTGAGACAATTCTAATCATGCATGCATGCATGGAAAGGAAGATGTTTTGCTTATTTTAGAATGCTGCAGGTTGACAGGCAAAAGTGGAAGGTGTGCTATGCTTGAGAAGAACAAAGCACTCATGATTTAACTAGATAAAGTCATCAGTGGACACAGCACTATCTAAGCGGTTATGTTGATGAAGGATAGGGTGTGCGCATAGCCTTGCAACTAAACGTGTGATGGTAGTTTGATATAGTGAGATTATAACTTGCAGGAATCTATCTTGGTTCTTTCAGTTAATTTAGAACAATTTGTTATATGCCTGAAAAACATGGATAGAGTTATTTGCAGATATCTGCAAATCCCTCAGTCAGGGGGTCTGACTACTATCATATTCATATTTATAGTAAAGGAGAAGAAAGATTAAAATATATCCATTAGTTTTTTCTGTCAAGTTGGAATAATTGATTTTGAACGAAGTGAAGTTTCATAAGTGAAGTAAAAGGAGTAAGAACTGACTAATATGGAGGAAAGTGTTTGTGGTATGTTGTATTGGCCAGGTTTATTTTGCTTCAGAGTTGCAGAGATTTTGGTCCATGATTAGCCCGCTCCAAGGCAGAAACACGGGGAGAGCAAAGGGCCAAGGCATAATCCTTTGCGCAGTTTTCTCTACAGGTGACCCCTGCAAAAATATAAAACAGTGTCACAGTCGTCCTATCCTGACACTTAATGCTGGCAAGCACCACTTTGTTCTGCTTTTATTTAATGTTATCATCTTAAAAATGTCATAGAAAAGCAATCTTACAGTACATCACCTTTGGGGATTGCCTTTCTCTTTTGCTCAGCAGAATCCTCTGGAGACTCATAGATTGATGGTTGCAGTAGTCCACAATTTGTATTGGTAAGTAGTATTCCATGGGATGACTGCGCCACATTCAGTTATTGGCCCACTGAAGGAAATGTTGATGGTTTCTAGTTTGTTACCGTTGCAGGTTTAGCTGCTGTGAACATTTGTGCACAGGTTTTTGCATGAACTTCAGTTTCCTCTCTTTTTTTTCCCTGGTACTAGGAATTGAACTCAGGCGCTTGTGCTTGCCTGGCAGGTGCTGTGTGCCACTGAGCTACATCCCTGGCTCTCCTTTTTTTTAAGGTTGCTTCTCAGCTGTTACCCATTTCCTTCTTCCATTTCTCAATAAATAGAGTAGGGAGTGACTTGCTGATAAGGTGACATTCAGAAGAAGCCTGAAGGAAGTGATGGAAAAAGCCATAGGGTTATTTGGGGAAAGCACAAATGCGCCTGCAGCATTTGAGACACAGCAAGGGGAGCAGCGAGTCACACAGGAAGATGAGCTCGGAACACACAGCTGTGAGCCAGATCTACAAGACATGTGGGACATAGTAACGTTGTAGATTTTCCCTGTGTGAGATGCGGCCGCTAAAAGGTTTGACTAAAGGAGTGGTAGACTGTGAATTCTACTTTAATCTCTTTTTTTTTGTACTGGGAATCAAGCTCAGGACCTTGTGCTTGCTAGCCAGGTGCTGTGCCACTGAGCTATCTCCCTGGCCCATGAATTCTACTTTAAAGTCACTGTCACTGCTCTAAAGAAAAGAGATGGTAGTTGGGCAAAGTTGAAGCAGAGAACAATTAGGAGGCTGTCTCAATATAATCCACGTAGAGTTCGGGTGGCTTTGACTACTGGTAGAGGAGTTAAGGATGGGCCAGTTTCTGAGCTTATTTTGAAGTAGATCACAATATTTTTTCTCATGGATTGACTTGCATATGAGAGGAGGGGAGGTAAAAATGGCTCATTTATCAGGTTCAGGGAAATGTATGGAAACCTATAGGTTGCCTTATGTATTTATAATAAGGAATTTAATTGTCTCATGGACCCAGATGGGTGCATATGGGCTTCTTGACCTCTTTAGTAGGTAGTGTCCACATTTGCTTTTGTCCTTTTTCATATAACACATCAACACCAGTGCCATCCTTAACCCTAACATAATTTCTTCCAGCGTTGTTAATACATTCAAATGGCCCAAATTATCTTTTCCAATTTTGTGACTTTATGATTGACTAAAATGCATCACTAATATCCTTCATTTCCATGTTATGAGGAATGTCTCACACTGCATATTTATACTAGTAAGACATGATAAATGACTGGTTTTTTTTTGTTGTTTGTTTAGGTAATTTTAGCACTGCCATTAGTATTATTGAAATTTAGTTTCATGATCTATTATTTATCCAGAATTGTTTACAGCAGTAGGAAAACCTTTGCATTTTACTCTTCAGATACAGCTGTAGCTAGAGATGTTTCAAATGCACAGTCTTGGGGGCTGGGGATTTAGCTCAGCGGCAAAGCGCCTGCCTGGCAAGCGCAAGGTCGTGAGTTCGGTTCCTGGTACCGGAGGAAAAAAACCAAAAAAAAAAAAAAAAAAAATGCACAGTCTTTATGGATTGCATGAACTTGGTATATAATTCTGTCTTCTTTGTAACTCACAATCATCATCTACAATAGCTAGCTTATTGGGCTATCCTGTCAGTCTCTTCAAGTGTGTACATTAATTTGGTTTTATTTTAGGTGACTTCAGATACACACATGTACACCCATGTACATGTCCCCACCCTGGGGTCAGACTTAGGGCCTGTACATGCTAGGCAAGCACTTGAGCACTGAAATACACCCCCAGCTCCTGTATATACTTTTTGATAATGTTGCCCCTTCTGAAGCTGGTGACGGTATTATCTGTCCTCAAACAACGTCGTTTTTGGTATTTGTAATTTCCTAGGATATCAGAAATTTTTAGAAAACAGTAAATAAATGAGGACTAACAACATAGGTCTTTGACTACTGTGGGCCCTTTCTGCTGCCTAATTCTTTCACACTCTGCGCTCCTCAGGCTTTTTCTCCCCGCCCCACTCTCTTCCCCTCCCCTCTCCCTTCCCTTCCCCTCCCCCTCCTCCTCTCTTCCTTCTCCTCCTTCCTCTTGCTCTTCTTCTGTCTAAGGCTGTATTTACTTCACAAGGTGACTCAGCAGTAGCTCTGTGTGTCTTTTCTTTGGGAATTCCCTTGGCTCTGGGCAAGCAAACACTGCCCATTAATTAGCAACCCAACATAGAATCATCTGTTGATGACAAAATTACCAAAGTGGATCATCCATAATTGTTTATACTACAAACAGTGCATCAGAAATGTCATGATCTCATTTCATTAAGAAATTTGCATACACACCAGATTTTAGAGTGCTTATTCACGACGAACATCTACTTCCTCACTGTTTGTGTTTGGAAACATTCAATAGCCAGTCTTGAATTTAAAAATTTAATTGAATGCTTAAAGAATTACAAGTGTTCCTTCCTTAGCTCTAATGCTAACCCAAGTGCTTTTCTAAACTGCTAAGAATGGACTGAAGATTCTGCTGAGGGCTGTAGATACTTATCTGCCTAATTGAGCCATCATTTGTTGACATGAGAGAAACCACGTGACCTGCGTTAATGCCTTTCTGAGAAACAGCAGGAGGCTAGAATGTAGTTCACCCAAGAGTAAAACCAGCAACAATATTATCAGACATGTGAAAATAACAGTGGTTGCAGAATAGTTTTAGTTAAAAAGGAATAGTAATATAAAAATATAGAATCAGGATATAGACTTTTTAAAAAATTACTTAAAGGAAATGTTTTATTCATTTAGGTCATTCACTCATTCAATAACCACTGATGCTTACAATTGCTAAGATGTTAGGGGAATTGTTGACTTGTCAAAATTGATTGATATGAAGGTAGCAGATGGTAAATTTGAATTGGTATGGATCATTAAAGCAATGATGTACTACTGAAAGTTTTTGAGTAGGCAGGGAAATAATATGATCAGATGTATGCTGGATACCTGCATGTCTTTGAAGGTGAGAGAGGTTAGTTACAAGGATATCATTTAGCAAATTTAACTAACTATCCTTGTTAGTGACAAGGATATCATTTAGCTTTAGTCTGGGTTGAAGCAAGAGAATATAAGAACCTTAACAGAGATACAAGTTAGAAAGTAAGAGAGGATGCAGGGGCCCTTGAGAATGAGTGTTTGTGGGTGTCAGAATGAAACAAATTAGAATTTATCCTCTTGGATGAATTCAGAGAATCATGGCTCCTTTAGAAAAATCCAGAGGTAGAAAACACCATATATATTTATATGAGTTTGAAAACAGGAAAAAGAATGCTAAACCCTTGGTACATTTCCTAAATGGTAAATGAAGAAATGGAAACCAGCAGGAGAGATGGAGAAGCCTGGCTCTGGAAGACAGGAGCTAATCACGGAATGAGGTGACTAATGCATTTGATTACATGGCTGAAAACAGTTAACTTTTTTTTTAACTAGAGAGAAACATGGATGAAAACTAATCAATCCCAGTCTGCAGTTTGTTCAGTACAGGTGTTCCTGTACTTGCACTGGGGTTATGTCTTACTAAAACCGTCCGATTTTAAATAGTGTATCTGAAAAAGGCATTTCACATATCTGACCTAACCACGTAGGTTGGTAACACTGTCTGACGAACGCTGTGGCTTACTGCCACGGCTCAGCATTGTATGAGAGCATATTTCTTGTCACTAGCATGGAAAAGCTAAAGATTTAAATCTCAAAATATAATTCCTGTAGTTTCTCTCACACAGTCATAAAGCTGAAAAAATATGAATTGGGCCACTATAAGATTCATATGTATAGGACTTTAGGATATTTAAAAACTTTTTAGCAAATTTAAATTGCCCCTAATATTTTGACACATGGCCATCAGATTCCTTATTGAATAAGAGGTAGACATTGTCAAATGTTGGAAAACACTTGTGGTGAGTAGCTTGGGATAAAATCAATGTGCTAGTGATACACAGTAGTACCATCCATGGGGATGGCTTCATCTTGGACTGAGGGTGGAAAGATGCCCAACTTGTCTCTTACCACTGAGAGTTTGAGAATCACTATACCAGAGTGCTAGTGGTACTCAGCAGGTTACATAAAGTGTTAGGTGAGAAAGGAAGGTTTGCTTAAAGCTATGAAATTTTCATTTGTATATCTAAGAATAATGTAACAGGACAGAGGCAACTGATGATGGGGAGTGGAAGAGTGGGAATTAATGAACAGAAAAGGACCAAAAACTTATAGATTATAAGGTTTGTCCTTGGAAATAAACATTTACATTATTCATTTTGTGGGTTTTTGTTTTTTTTTCTTTAAACTGGCTATCAAGTAATTTGGTCTTTGGAGGAATCTAGTAAGTTAGGTGGAATATGGTTAATATAATTACATGTAAAGAAATTTAGATGCAAATTAGCTAAGTCTTATTTACAAGCACATGGTTAAAGACTGGAGCTATTGGTATGCTTAATTGTATGCTTTAACCACCGTCATATCTGAAAAATAAGGGCACAAAAGTCGTAGACGAAATAATGGCAGAAAATGGCCCAAATGTATCAGGAAACATTCGTGTACACATCCAGGAAGCTTACTGAACACCAGCCAGGATGAGTGCAAAGAGACATACACCAGACACATACTAGTCAAAATGTTGAAAAACAAGGATAAAGAGAAAATCTTAAAAGCAACAAGAAAAAAGTAAAATAAAAACTAGCTTCACATACCAAGGGGAACAAATAATATTAACAGCTGATTTCTCACCAAATCAATGGAGCCCAAAAGGCAATGGGATAATGTTAAAAGTTCCAAAAGTAAATGCTCTTATGTCCAGCAAAAACATAAACATGAAGGTGAAGTAAAGATTTTACTCCATAAGCAAGTCTGAGGGAATTTGTTAGCAGACTAGCCTTACAGGAAATACTAAAGAAAACCAGGTGTGGTGATGCATACCTTTAATCCCAGAACTTGGGACACCTGGACAGGACCTCGGGCGTTCAGGCCAGTCCAGACCACATAGCAAGACCAGTCCCAGATGGATGGGTGGATGGATGGATGGATGGATGATGAATGGATGGGTGGGTGGATGGATGGATGGATAGATAGATAATATAAAAACAGTAGTGAAATGAAACAGTATAATTAAATATAGTGCCTGGGTTCTTAAATAAAATTAATAAACAGTGCTTATCTGATTAATTAAGTGAGAGCAAAGGAAGATAAAAATAATATTAGCAATGAAAACCAGTGTTCAATCAGTAAATAATTTTAGGTAAAATTTGGGGTCAATAAAACTTGACAAAATCTGAAATTTTTAACTCTTTTCATGTATTTTTTTTGTATTTATGCATTTGTTGATGTTGTTCTAGTTGTCTTAGCTGGATTCATGGCAATAGGCATCATTCCCACGGTGCTGCGTGTCTCACCTGCAGACCTGATTCTGTGTGATCATAAGGGCAGCAGTCCCCTTCCTTCCTGGTGTCAAATGCGTCTCTACGTGGCCCCGTACAGAGTTTGTTTCAGGTGCTCTGGCCACACTAGGAGTCTTCTTTGAGGTTCCTTTTCTCTTAAAGTGCGCCTGGAATCTATTTACTCATATTCTCCTGCAGTCCATTATTTCTTTTCTTCTGCCCTGCTATAACAGCCTCGCTTTGGATCCTACACTCTTCTTCTTCCTAAATGCTCTGGACCAGGTTTTCTAGAGGACGACTCACTGATACCCTTCAGCTTTCCACTCAGAAGTCATCGCCTTAGAGAGTAATATTTTTCTGGGCAGCTCTGTGCAATAGCTCCCGCTGCTCCTCTATGAACCATGCTTGTCTCCTTTATTGTACTTATCTCAGCCGGTAATTAACTTGCTTAGTACCTTTTAGAATGTCAGCTAATAAGAAGGTAACATCCTTGCCTGTCTTAATAACTTCATTACCTTTGGCAACTAGCACAGTACCTAGTATTTAAGGTACGCTTAGTATGTATTTATTAAATCTATCATTTCTGCTCCACAGTGGCACACACACTATAAGCAACTCAGTGGATACAAGTTGGTAAAAGTTACATTTCTCCTGATTTTCTTTCTCTTTTTCATGGTGGCCTGTTGCTTTTGCTACCCTTTCTTTATAGGTTTCATTTGTTTTATTGTATCCATTTTCAATTTAATATGGGCACGTTCATATATATGTTTACATATATAGTCTCTCTAGATCTGTTTATATATCATCTGTAGTACCATGATCACCATTTTAAAAACATTTGTGTATTCTAGATAGTCGTTTTCATTTCATATTAGGTTAGACTGCCTAAGAAGGTGTCATCTGGAATTTGCTGCCTTTATTCTACATTTTGGACCCAATTTTTTTCTAGAGCTTGTGGTCAGCATTTTCCCAAATATGTTAAACTATTATCCTTTATAAAATGTCATATGTAGAAGAGCCAGAAGTTTTATATGTACTGAAAGCTGAGAAAGTTATTACTGTAGATTTCTCCAAGAAGACTTAGAGAAAGTTTATCAAAAAGGACTTTAGAAAGAACAGATTTATACCAACTGTCTGATATATGGCCAGAATCCACATGTTCAACTAAAACAGACTTGCCCTGGGCTTTCTGGATCATAATGCCCTGAGCAAGTAGCTTTCAACAGCTTTTTCAGGAAGCAATATTTTCCTTCAGCAAAAGGGTCATTGTACTGTTTTTCTTTTTCCTTCTCCTGTCTTATCTTTTGAGTTCAGGAAGTACTTTAAATTTACAGGCAGCTTTGAAGGCATGAAGCAAGTTCAGCCCCAGAAGTATTTCCTGTTATGGCATTAATCTAATTCCATGAAAGTAGAACTGATTTTTCATCTGTAAAGTAGATAAAGTGCCTAGAGCAGCCGACCATTATTCTGGGTTATCATGATAAAGAGGCTTAGTTTTGACACGAAAGAGTTTATCAGCCTAACCAGTGGAAGATTTCATCCTTTTTGTTGAAAGATATATTAATGGATTATAATCTATCTTGGCTTCTAAAAGAAAGTTCACCTTCATAGTGAAAATGTTTACTTACATCAGCAAGTATCTTTTCATGTTTATAAAACATTTGTAATGTACAAGTCAAGCAAACATATTGACATATCACATAAAATTAAATCTCTAATGCTAAATTATTTTATATTCATTTAATGTTCAAATTATTGTCCCATTTTTAAATAATCACAAGTTGGCCTTAAAAGTAAGTGGATTTAATTTCAGTGTGTATGTAAATTTCTGTAGGCACATATTTTTAATATTAGTAGCTTATGTTTTTAGTCATATTTTCTGCTAACAGCTTAAACAAATAATTTTCTTGTAACAGGATATTCCTTTTAATAGTCAATGATTAAAGTTATTTGGTTATTTGTGTTTTGTTGATTTATTTCAAATATGTTATACATGCAAAGAATGTGTAATTCAAAAGGTATTAAGTATATGAGTTTGTCTTTTTCCTAGTCTCCTAGTTCTTTTTTTTTCTGTCCCCTAGTTCCCTGCCAAACTAAACCATTTAGATTAATTCTCCTGGCTTGTTATTGGTTAAAGAGTTCTTTATTTGAAAATGGATTCCACACTGGAAATATTTAGGATGTTTCTTCAATAATAATAGCTTATTTTTATATGTGCTCACTATACGCTTGTCTGTTACATGTTTAGTTCTCTTTATAGCCCTCTGAGTTAAATTCCGTTATTCATTTCAAAAATGCAAGCACTAAAGCTCAGAAAGGTTAAGCGACTCAAGTTTACTTAACTCATAAGAGATATCTTTGGACCGGTAGTATCTCAGGCCCGGTAGTATCAGAGTCTTATATTCATAGCTCACACAGTAGGTTCATAGAAATATTACATCTTAATTCTTCCTCTTAGTCTTAAAAACAGAAGACTTCATACATGTTTATTTCATAATTATTGAATTATTGAATCATGATTCCCAGGCCACTGAGAATGTTGGTAGTTCCTCAAAAACCTAAACGTAGAGTTACCATAAGACTCAGCAATTGTACTTCTAGGTATATACCAAGGGCAAATGACAACCTCTGTTTACACAAGAATTTGTAGCTATATGTTTGTATAGCACTCATCAGAATAGTGAAAAAGTAGAAATGGTTTTTTTGTTTTTTTTTTTTTTTGGCTTTTTCTCCGGTACCAGGAACCAAACTCACGACCTTGCACTTGCCAGGCAGGCGCTTTTGCCGCTGAGCTAAATCCCCAGCCCTGAGCTAAATCCCCAGCCCGAAAAAGTAGAAATAATTCAAATGTCCAGAAGAAAATGTAGTATATGTATTATATATGTATAGACACACACACAATGAAATATTATTGAGTGTTTAAAAATAAGGAAATTCTGCCATTTGTAATAACATTGATTAACCTAGAGGACATCATGCTGAGGGAAATAAACCAGACGCAGAAAGACAAATGCCGTGTGCTCTCATGGAAACAGAGTGTAGAAGGGTAGTTATCAGGGGAAGGGGAAGGCAGATGGGGAAATATTGGACAAAGGATACAAATTTTGGTATATGACACATAAATTCTGGATACTTAAAGCTCAGTGAAGGGGCTGGGGATTTAGCTCAGCGGCAAAAGCGCCTGCCAGGCAAGCGCAAGGTCGTGAGTTCGGTTCCCGGTACCGGAAAAAAACCAAAAAAAA
>NW_004955437.1:17425752-17513575 GCF_000276665.1 Chinchilla lanigera | reverse complement strand
AGCGCAAGGTCATGAGTTCGGTTCCTGGTACCGGAGGAAAAAAACCAAAAAAAAAAAAAAAAAAAATGCACAGTCTTTATGGATTGCATGAACTTGGTATATAATTCTGTCTTCTTTGTAACTCACAATCATCATCTACAATAGCTAGCTTATTGGGCTATCCTGTCAGTCTCTTCAAGTGTGTACATTAATTTGGTTTTATTTTAGGTGACTTCAGATACACACATGTACACCCATGTACATGTCCCCACCCTGGGGTCAGACTTAGGGCCTGTACATGCTAGGCAAGCACTTGAGCACTGAAATACACCCCCAGCTCCTGTATATACTTTTTGATAATGTTGCCCCTTCTGAAGCTGGTGACGGTATTATCTGTCCTCAAACAACGTCGTTTTTGGTATTTGTAATTTCCTAGGATATCAGAAATTTTTAGAAAACAGTAAATAAATGAGGACTAACAACATAGGTCTTTGACTACTGTGGGCCCTTTCTGCTGCCTAATTCTTTCACACTCTGCGCTCCTCAGGCTTTTTCTCCCCGCCCCACTCTCTTCCCCTCCCCTCTCCCTTCCCTTCCCCTCCCCCTCCTCCTCTCTTCCTTCTCCTCCTTCCTCTTGCTCTTCTTCTGTCTAAGGCTGTATTTACTTCACAAGGTGACTCAGCAGTAGCTCTGTGTGTCTTTTCTTTGGGAATTCCCTTGGCTCTGGGCAAGCAAACACTGCCCATTAATTAGCAACCCAACATAGAATCATCTGTTGATGACAAAATTACCAAAGTGGATCATCCATAATTGTTTATACTACAAACAGTGCATCAGAAATGTCATGATCTCATTTCATTAAGAAATTTGCATACACACCAGATTTTAGAGTGCTTATTCACGACGAACATCTACTTCCTCACTGTTTGTGTTTGGAAACATTCAATAGCCAGTCTTGAATTTAAAAATTTAATTGAATGCTTAAAGAATTACAAGTGTTCCTTCCTTAGCTCTAATGCTAACCCAAGTGCTTTTCTAAACTGCTAAGAATGGACTGAAGATTCTGCTGAGGGCTGTAGATACTTATCTGCCTAATTGAGCCATCATTTGTTGACATGAGAGAAACCACGTGACCTGCGTTAATGCCTTTCTGAGAAACAGCAGGAGGCTAGAATGTAGTTCACCCAAGAGTAAAACCAGCAACAATATTATCAGACATGTGAAAATAACAGTGGTTGCAGAATAGTTTTAGTTAAAAAGGAATAGTAATATAAAAATATAGAATCAGGATATAGACTTTTTAAAAAATTACTTAAAGGAAATGTTTTATTCATTTAGGTCATTCACTCATTCAATAACCACTGATGCTTACAATTGCTAAGATGTTAGGGGAATTGTTGACTTGTCAAAATTGATTGATATGAAGGTAGCAGATGGTAAATTTGAATTGGTATGGATCATTAAAGCAATGATGTACTACTGAAAGTTTTTGAGTAGGCAGGGAAATAATATGATCAGATGTATGCTGGATACCTGCATGTCTTTGAAGGTGAGAGAGGTTAGTTACAAGGATATCATTTAGCAAATTTAACTAACTATCCTTGTTAGTGACAAGGATATCATTTAGCTTTAGTCTGGGTTGAAGCAAGAGAATATAAGAACCTTAACAGAGATACAAGTTAGAAAGTAAGAGAGGATGCAGGGGCCCTTGAGAATGAGTGTTTGTGGGTGTCAGAATGAAACAAATTAGAATTTATCCTCTTGGATGAATTCAGAGAATCATGGCTCCTTTAGAAAAATCCAGAGGTAGAAAACACCATATATATTTATATGAGTTTGAAAACAGGAAAAAGAATGCTAAACCCTTGGTACATTTCCTAAATGGTAAATGAAGAAATGGAAACCAGCAGGAGAGATGGAGAAGCCTGGCTCTGGAAGACAGGAGCTAATCACGGAATGAGGTGACTAATGCATTTGATTACATGGCTGAAAACAGTTAACTTTTTTTTTAACTAGAGAGAAACATGGATGAAAACTAATCAATCCCAGTCTGCAGTTTGTTCAGTACAGGTGTTCCTGTACTTGCACTGGGGTTATGTCTTACTAAAACCGTCCGATTTTAAATAGTGTATCTGAAAAAGGCATTTCACATATCTGACCTAACCACGTAGGTTGGTAACACTGTCTGACGAACGCTGTGGCTTACTGCCACGGCTCAGCATTGTATGAGAGCATATTTCTTGTCACTAGCATGGAAAAGCTAAAGATTTAAATCTCAAAATATAATTCCTGTAGTTTCTCTCACACAGTCATAAAGCTGAAAAAATATGAATTGGGCCACTATAAGATTCATATGTATAGGACTTTAGGATATTTAAAAACTTTTTAGCAAATTTAAATTGCCCCTAATATTTTGACACATGGCCATCAGATTCCTTATTGAATAAGAGGTAGACATTGTCAAATGTTGGAAAACACTTGTGGTGAGTAGCTTGGGATAAAATCAATGTGCTAGTGATACACAGTAGTACCATCCATGGGGATGGCTTCATCTTGGACTGAGGGTGGAAAGATGCCCAACTTGTCTCTTACCACTGAGAGTTTGAGAATCACTATACCAGAGTGCTAGTGGTACTCAGCAGGTTACATAAAGTGTTAGGTGAGAAAGGAAGGTTTGCTTAAAGCTATGAAATTTTCATTTGTATATCTAAGAATAATGTAACAGGACAGAGGCAACTGATGATGGGGAGTGGAAGAGTGGGAATTAATGAACAGAAAAGGACCAAAAACTTATAGATTATAAGGTTTGTCCTTGGAAATAAACATTTACATTATTCATTTTGTGGGTTTTTGTTTTTTTTTCTTTAAACTGGCTATCAAGTAATTTGGTCTTTGGAGGAATCTAGTAAGTTAGGTGGAATATGGTTAATATAATTACATGTAAAGAAATTTAGATGCAAATTAGCTAAGTCTTATTTACAAGCACATGGTTAAAGACTGGAGCTATTGGTATGCTTAATTGTATGCTTTAACCACCGTCATATCTGAAAAATAAGGGCACAAAAGTCGTAGACGAAATAATGGCAGAAAATGGCCCAAATGTATCAGGAAACATTCGTGTACACATCCAGGAAGCTTACTGAACACCAGCCAGGATGAGTGCAAAGAGACATACACCAGACACATACTAGTCAAAATGTTGAAAAACAAGGATAAAGAGAAAATCTTAAAAGCAACAAGAAAAAAGTAAAATAAAAACTAGCTTCACATACCAAGGGGAACAAATAATATTAACAGCTGATTTCTCACCAAATCAATGGAGCCCAAAAGGCAATGGGATAATGTTAAAAGTTCCAAAAGTAAATGCTCTTATGTCCAGCAAAAACATAAACATGAAGGTGAAGTAAAGATTTTACTCCATAAGCAAGTCTGAGGGAATTTGTTAGCAGACTAGCCTTACAGGAAATACTAAAGAAAACCAGGTGTGGTGATGCATACCTTTAATCCCAGAACTTGGGACACCTGGACAGGACCTCGGGCGTTCAGGCCAGTCCAGACCACATAGCAAGACCAGTCCCAGATGGATGGGTGGATGGATGGATGGATGGATGATGAATGGATGGGTGGGTGGATGGATGGATGGATAGATAGATAATATAAAAACAGTAGTGAAATGAAACAGTATAATTAAATATAGTGCCTGGGTTCTTAAATAAAATTAATAAACAGTGCTTATCTGATTAATTAAGTGAGAGCAAAGGAAGATAAAAATAATATTAGCAATGAAAACCAGTGTTCAATCAGTAAATAATTTTAGGTAAAATTTGGGGTCAATAAAACTTGACAAAATCTGAAATTTTTAACTCTTTTCATGTATTTTTTTTGTATTTATGCATTTGTTGATGTTGTTCTAGTTGTCTTAGCTGGATTCATGGCAATAGGCATCATTCCCACGGTGCTGCGTGTCTCACCTGCAGACCTGATTCTGTGTGATCATAAGGGCAGCAGTCCCCTTCCTTCCTGGTGTCAAATGCGTCTCTACGTGGCCCCGTACAGAGTTTGTTTCAGGTGCTCTGGCCACACTAGGAGTCTTCTTTGAGGTTCCTTTTCTCTTAAAGTGCGCCTGGAATCTATTTACTCATATTCTCCTGCAGTCCATTATTTCTTTTCTTCTGCCCTGCTATAACAGCCTCGCTTTGGATCCTACACTCTTCTTCTTCCTAAATGCTCTGGACCAGGTTTTCTAGAGGACGACTCACTGATACCCTTCAGCTTTCCACTCAGAAGTCATCGCCTTAGAGAGTAATATTTTTCTGGGCAGCTCTGTGCAATAGCTCCCGCTGCTCCTCTATGAACCATGCTTGTCTCCTTTATTGTACTTATCTCAGCCGGTAATTAACTTGCTTAGTACCTTTTAGAATGTCAGCTAATAAGAAGGTAACATCCTTGCCTGTCTTAATAACTTCATTACCTTTGGCAACTAGCACAGTACCTAGTATTTAAGGTACGCTTAGTATGTATTTATTAAATCTATCATTTCTGCTCCACAGTGGCACACACACTATAAGCAACTCAGTGGATACAAGTTGGTAAAAGTTACATTTCTCCTGATTTTCTTTCTCTTTTTCATGGTGGCCTGTTGCTTTTGCTACCCTTTCTTTATAGGTTTCATTTGTTTTATTGTATCCATTTTCAATTTAATATGGGCACGTTCATATATATGTTTACATATATAGTCTCTCTAGATCTGTTTATATATCATCTGTAGTACCATGATCACCATTTTAAAAACATTTGTGTATTCTAGATAGTCGTTTTCATTTCATATTAGGTTAGACTGCCTAAGAAGGTGTCATCTGGAATTTGCTGCCTTTATTCTACATTTTGGACCCAATTTTTTTCTAGAGCTTGTGGTCAGCATTTTCCCAAATATGTTAAACTATTATCCTTTATAAAATGTCATATGTAGAAGAGCCAGAAGTTTTATATGTACTGAAAGCTGAGAAAGTTATTACTGTAGATTTCTCCAAGAAGACTTAGAGAAAGTTTATCAAAAAGGACTTTAGAAAGAACAGATTTATACCAACTGTCTGATATATGGCCAGAATCCACATGTTCAACTAAAACAGACTTGCCCTGGGCTTTCTGGATCATAATGCCCTGAGCAAGTAGCTTTCAACAGCTTTTTCAGGAAGCAATATTTTCCTTCAGCAAAAGGGTCATTGTACTGTTTTTCTTTTTCCTTCTCCTGTCTTATCTTTTGAGTTCAGGAAGTACTTTAAATTTACAGGCAGCTTTGAAGGCATGAAGCAAGTTCAGCCCCAGAAGTATTTCCTGTTATGGCATTAATCTAATTCCATGAAAGTAGAACTGATTTTTCATCTGTAAAGTAGATAAAGTGCCTAGAGCAGCCGACCATTATTCTGGGTTATCATGATAAAGAGGCTTAGTTTTGACACGAAAGAGTTTATCAGCCTAACCAGTGGAAGATTTCATCCTTTTTGTTGAAAGATATATTAATGGATTATAATCTATCTTGGCTTCTAAAAGAAAGTTCACCTTCATAGTGAAAATGTTTACTTACATCAGCAAGTATCTTTTCATGTTTATAAAACATTTGTAATGTACAAGTCAAGCAAACATATTGACATATCACATAAAATTAAATCTCTAATGCTAAATTATTTTATATTCATTTAATGTTCAAATTATTGTCCCATTTTTAAATAATCACAAGTTGGCCTTAAAAGTAAGTGGATTTAATTTCAGTGTGTATGTAAATTTCTGTAGGCACATATTTTTAATATTAGTAGCTTATGTTTTTAGTCATATTTTCTGCTAACAGCTTAAACAAATAATTTTCTTGTAACAGGATATTCCTTTTAATAGTCAATGATTAAAGTTATTTGGTTATTTGTGTTTTGTTGATTTATTTCAAATATGTTATACATGCAAAGAATGTGTAATTCAAAAGGTATTAAGTATATGAGTTTGTCTTTTTCCTAGTCTCCTAGTTCTTTTTTTTTCTGTCCCCTAGTTCCCTGCCAAACTAAACCATTTAGATTAATTCTCCTGGCTTGTTATTGGTTAAAGAGTTCTTTATTTGAAAATGGATTCCACACTGGAAATATTTAGGATGTTTCTTCAATAATAATAGCTTATTTTTATATGTGCTCACTATACGCTTGTCTGTTACATGTTTAGTTCTCTTTATAGCCCTCTGAGTTAAATTCCGTTATTCATTTCAAAAATGCAAGCACTAAAGCTCAGAAAGGTTAAGCGACTCAAGTTTACTTAACTCATAAGAGATATCTTTGGACCGGTAGTATCTCAGGCCCGGTAGTATCAGAGTCTTATATTCATAGCTCACACAGTAGGTTCATAGAAATATTACATCTTAATTCTTCCTCTTAGTCTTAAAAACAGAAGACTTCATACATGTTTATTTCATAATTATTGAATTATTGAATCATGATTCCCAGGCCACTGAGAATGTTGGTAGTTCCTCAAAAACCTAAACGTAGAGTTACCATAAGACTCAGCAATTGTACTTCTAGGTATATACCAAGGGCAAATGACAACCTCTGTTTACACAAGAATTTGTAGCTATATGTTTGTATAGCACTCATCAGAATAGTGAAAAAGTAGAAATGGTTTTTTTGTTTTTTTTTTTTTTTGGCTTTTTCTCCGGTACCAGGAACCAAACTCACGACCTTGCACTTGCCAGGCAGGCGCTTTTGCCGCTGAGCTAAATCCCCAGCCCTGAGCTAAATCCCCAGCCCGAAAAAGTAGAAATAATTCAAATGTCCAGAAGAAAATGTAGTATATGTATTATATATGTATAGACACACACACAATGAAATATTATTGAGTGTTTAAAAATAAGGAAATTCTGCCATTTGTAATAACATTGATTAACCTAGAGGACATCATGCTGAGGGAAATAAACCAGACGCAGAAAGACAAATGCCGTGTGCTCTCATGGAAACAGAGTGTAGAAGGGTAGTTATCAGGGGAAGGGGAAGGCAGATGGGGAAATATTGGACAAAGGATACAAATTTTGGTATATGACACATAAATTCTGGATACTTAAAGCTCAGTGAAGGGGCTGGGGATTTAGCTCAGCGGCAAAAGCGCCTGCCAGGCAAGCGCAAGGTCGTGAGTTCGGTTCCCGGTACCGGAAAAAAACCTAAAAAAAAAAATAAATAAAAAAATAAAAAAATAAAAATAAAAAATAAAAGCTCAGTGATTATCTTTAATAATTATTGTACACTTGAAATTTACTAAGAAAGTAGCTGCTGAGGCAGGAGGATCACAGAGAGTTTGAGGCCAGTGTGGGCTACGTAGTGAGTTCAAGACCAGCCTGAACCACATAGACCCTGTCTCACAAAACAACAAAAAGAAAGTAACTCTTATGTATTGACATTGCCCATAAGAAAGATAAGATTGTGAGGTCATGGATCTGTTAATTGTCTTTATTGTATAATCATTGCACAGATACATAAAAAATTGCATTTTGTACAATGAATATAATTTTGTCAGACCTGTTTGATCCCAATGAAATATTATTTAGTAATAAAAAAATAAAGTATTTATGCCTACTACAACATGTACAAATCTTGACAGAACACTAAGTGGCAGAAGCCATTTTTACAAGACAATATATTTTATGATACCATTCATTAAAAAGCCTGGAATTGCTAAATCCAGACAGACAGAGGGCACACTTGTGGTGGTATTAGGTTGGAAGTTTTGTAGAAAAGTGGAAAGTGTTCTAATGGGTACAGGGTTTCTTTTAGGGCTGGGAAAACATTGATAGCATGATGGTTGCACCTCTCTTTGAGTACACTGAAAACCACTGAATTATGTACTTTAAGGATATGTATTGTTTGATGTATGAATGCAATCTCAATAAAGCTAGTTTTTTAAATGATGGTATTAATAGAACTTTCAGGCTGCTTTACTTAGACCGCATGGTACACCTAAATGCAAAACATGTGAGAGATTAGTACCTAGATAGAGAGTAAGTTGTAGTATCAAAGGCATAAATTTATAAACTGGGAGGGTATATAACACTTTGAGGGAATACAGAATGTAAAAGTAATACTATTGTTAGTTATGTCTTTTCATTGGACATTGGGGTGATATTAACTAATTCATTCCATGGTAGTCCCCTATTGGATAAACACATTGTATAATATTTGCAATCGAATGTAAAGGTTTGTCAAGCCAGTGAGGAGGAATCAATACCAGAGCCTTAGGTCACCGGATCTATCACCCGCCTCTCCATTTCTCACGCATGCACCTGACCTACCTGCTAAGAGCTTCATTCTGTGGCACTTCGTCAATCCCGCCTGACCATTCAGTGAGCCAAAATGAAATGAGCAGTATGCCTGTGTCTATTTCTAATTTAGTTGTTTTTGCAAGTGTGTTTTGCCACAGATTAACACCCTACAAATGCTGTTTGATTTTCCTTATTATTCTGTAACTGCCTAACGCTTAGTGAAATAAAGAGAAGCGTTAATTAGGTAGGAAACCCAGTACCTGTCTGAATGAAGAAGTGAAAAGGCTTTCTTTCCACAAGGTAAATCTTGGCCTCAGGGTCTGTGTTGTGAGGAACACATACCTGCTGGTCAGTAGACTTGTGCATTTTGTGTTTGATTCCAGTCATGTCATGGGTCTTTATAAAAAGTACATGTCTTTATGTTGTTCTCTAGCCTTGCCTGCTGAAAATGAAATGATACCGTAAGTGTTTATTAAAATAAGTGAGCACAGATAGTCACTGTTTTGCAGGGGTTGGGATGTTTGCTTGAAGGCAACTTCTTCCTGTGCTAGATCTCTCTTGACTACAATATAAATATGTAATTTATAATGTGAGAAGAAGAGGGTTTGATCTTTTAAAGAAGCCATTCCTTTCTATTTCAGAATTAAAGGGTTTAAATTTTTTTCTTCAGCATCCAGCAGTGAGTTCAGGGGTGATGGTCATTAATATCTTGATCCATTACTCTTCAGAAAAGATAAGATTTTTTTCCCGTAATGGTTCATTTGTCTGACTGCTTTATTTCCCACCAGAAATCACAAAATCCATTTCCCGTGACAGTACAATAATTTTCACAACATCTGATTAGACTGGCGCATACACACAGAAGATGAAAGATACAGTTTGGAAAAGGAAAAATAAGAAGACACTGAAAATATAAGCTCCATGGAAAAACTTGGTTTTTTTATGTCACAGTTACTAATTTAGAAAAACAAATATAACAATGGATTGTGAATAGATTATTCAGTATTTTCATAAAGAATTTATTACATGCACACTTTGCCCACGTGTTTTATAAAAAGAAAAATTCCTCTCCATTTTGAAATAAAATGTACAGATGTTATATTTAGCCATTGCTGAGGGGGAAATAAACCCTGTTAAAATCAGCTGTACCTAGCCTAGCACACCTTGACTTTTTAGCGAAAGTGAATAACAGTTGTGAATGTCATTCATGTATCTAAAATTAACTTCAGTAAAAAACTGGTATTTCTTACTACTCATTAATTTTTATTTAATGAAATAAATTTGCTGGTGCCCTTAACACTCATTCCAGCATTTGTTCAGAACGTGCTTTTTTTGCCTCATTCTTTATATATCTCTTTGCTGTTACATACTTTTAAAAGGCCTGTGAGTGAAGTGGTTGAAATGTGAAAGAAGCTACTTGGAATTGCTTGGTGTGTTTACACCTGCTTGAAGGAAAGGGTAAATTATTTCCTAAGCATCCCACAGTTAGCTAGCTAGCTCAGCCTCTGATCTGCTCAAAGGCATTTAACCTCTCTTAACCTTGGTTTCCTTATTTAGAGGAAGTGGCTGTTGAGCTGTACCTAAATCATAAAGTGAGTGCAAGTAATTGTTTACCGAAAATTCTAAGAAAGGCTAATGGAAAATGTCAAGTATAAATGAAAGAGTTATAACTGTTCTCCTCTCCCAGAGGAATTGCAATTCACACATTGAACTACTGTCATGAATCTACCTTTTTTTTAAAAAAATACCCATTTAACTATAAATACACAGATGAATATATATGTATAATATATATGATTCCAATTTGACTTACTTCAGTAGTGATTTAGAATTAATTGAAGTGTATAGCTTTCATGTATTTTTATTACATTTAAATAGGAAAAAATCATTGGTTAGCCAAAACCTAATAAATAAGTTAGGAATAGATTCAGCCAGGTGAATGCTGAAATGAAGGGTGCATACTTTAAAGGGCTTTAACTATTTTTTAATACTGATTTAAGACCAGTAATTTATCTGCTTACTCATTCTAATCACTTGGCCTTTTCTCCCCACAGGATTGTAGGCAATCTGTCACTAATTGTGGGGACTTCCGTTTAATTTGCCATTTTTTCAGGACTCCTTCCCACCTGCCCCCCCCCCTTAATATGCTGATGTTCTCTTAGATTTTCTAAGAGGGAGATATAATGTGCGGCTTTTAAAAATCTATTTGCCAGCCAAACCATTTTTCAAAGAATCTTATTAACCTCCCTGTGAATCAAATTGTGGAATACTAAGCTAGGTTGCATGGGGGACAGTGGTAGGAGATGAAGTAGAAAGTAGATAGGGGTCAAAGGGACCTTACACTGCAAGCTTAGGAATGTAAACTCTGCACTTTGAGCAGTTGGGAACCATAAAATCCTTTTAAGAAGCGGTGTGGTATAAGACTGTCATTTGGAAGAATACTACTGAGCAGGTGGATAATTGTACATTTGCATTTATTCCTTTATGCCAGTGATTTCCAGGTACACACAGTGAAAGGAACATACTAGACAATTTTTATGCTCAATTATTCTTCAGTTTCTTGTTACTTCTAGAGCTTGGAAAAATGTTAAAAGGCATGTAAACTAGCTTTTAATTATATTGCTCTAACTTCAATACAATGACTTTGAACTTTTATATAGATTTTCTAAGGGAAAATATATATGATGAATCTTTAAAGCATCTCATGTGCCTCACTTACTGATTTTCATTTAGGAAGCTGAGGTTTGGTTTGGTCTGGTCTGGTCTGGTCTGGTCTGGTCTGGTCTGGTCTGGTCTGGTCTGAAAGCTCTATACAAAGCAATTCAATGGAAAATGTTAAGTATAAATGAAAGAGTTGTAACTGTTCTCCTCTCCCAGAAGAATTGCAATTCACACATTGAACTACTGTCATGAATCTACCTTTTTTTTTAAAAAAAAAAATACCCATTTAACTATAAATGCACAGATGAATATATATGTATAATATATATTCAGTAATAACTTCAGTAATAATTGCTACTAAGGGTTGGGGTATAGAGCATGGTAGAGCATATGCATAGCAAGTATGAGGCCCTGAGTTCAGGTCCCCATACCAAGAATAATAATCATCATCATGATCATCATCATGATAATTTCTGTCAGAACTCTTTTGCTCAGGGTGTAGCACAGTGGTGTAGCTTCTGTAAAACCCTGACTTTGATATCCAGCACTCCTGAAGAAATCCTTTCAATATCTACATGCTGATTGTTAAATTAGTAACTCTACTACTTGATGCATTTACTTAAACATCCCTCCGTTACCCTAACCCCCTATACAAGGAGTAAAGCTGCTACCAGAAAGGAAGATACTTCCCTCTGCCCTTATGTTCAGTAGTTGGGGCCTGGCAATTACTGTTAAAAGAAAAATCAGCTGTATAAAAGATTTAGTTCACGTACACACAGACGGCCTTATATAGGCCCTGTGACCAAGTTGCCAAACAAGAAGATTCTAAAGTCCTGATTCGTGCCCTAGCACTGTTTCCCACTTGAGGCTCCTCATCATTACAGTGGACATCAGGATAGCGCTTATCTCAAAAGGTTACTTATTTAAAAGTAAATAAAAATATTGTGTACAAAATACTTAATAAAGTGGTCTAACAAATAGTAAATATACAGTGAATACTTCATACACTGTTAGGTGATTCTTCCTAAGAGCCTGTAGTACAGAAGGAAAAGTTGGCCCTTTTGAGTCAGATAGACTTGTATTCGAACTCTGGTTATGCCAGCTGTAGCTGTGTGACTTGCTGGGCCCAGGTGCAGTTGCTCACTGCTCAGAAGCCAATATTGAGGAGACAAGAGCTGGTGGGAAGGAAAAAAAGCATTATTCAGAGGCCAGCATCCTGAGAAGATGGGGTTGGGGCTGCTGCTTCAGAGACCCCACCTTCGAGCCGGAGGTACAAATGGCTTATGTAAGGTGGGAAAGGAACAGCAGGGGACGATAGAAGGAAGGCTGTGACTAAGCAGGATCTTTGCCATCCAGGGTGAGTGTCACCCAAACCTCAGTAGACCTCCTGGAGCTAGTTCCTGCGTTCACTCTCTCCAAGCCCGACCTCACAGCAGGTTACATAATCTGTGCTGATCCACGCACAGAACACAGGATGAGTAAGTGTCATTATTTTATAATCTGTGGGTCTCCAGATTTTGTGGGTTCTGTAAATCAGAAGAAAGATACTTAGCAGTTAACGTTGTAATTGTTTAAGTATGGCTTCTCTTTAGAATTTAGGATGTTGGCAAAGGGAGGGGATGTAACCTTGCAAAGGGTAAGTGAAAAGGAGTGGCTGCTATTACACAACCCTGGATAACTCTAAGCCCCAGCTTTCCCATCTGTGAAGTCAGAATAATAACTTTTACTTCACCAGATTAGCTTGAGGATTAAATGAGGCAGCATATGTAAATGGTATATGAAAAATATTCACTACCTGTTACCTCCTTTGTATAGACCTTCTAAGCTCTCACTTGGCCTCAGGCAGTTAAAGACTTTTACATAAAACCATGTCCTTCCTTTGCTGTACGCGTTTCTAAATGCCTTGTACAATGCTCTTTGCACAGAGGAGACAGGAAGTGTCCCATCACCTGTTACTCTCTGCACCCAGGCCCCTGTATTTGAAAGCTTAAGTTTACATAAAGAACTGTTAAGAATCCCTAGTCAGATTGATCTTAGTTTCCACAGTCAGCAGCATTCTAATGTCCTTTATATACACATATACAATAATATACACTGGCTTTCTGAATCTGCCCACTTGTCCAGTTCAATAGCAAAGTCACATATTCTTTGTAAGTTTGCTAGTATGATAATTACATAATTTGGAATAGTGAGGTAGTATCAGACAGGGTTCAGCCACAGAAGCACAACCAGTAAGAGATGAATATATAAGGAAAGACAGACGGATTGACTTAAGAGAACAGACCTATCTCAGGGTGGAGACTGACTAAACAGGCCAAAAACAAAAGGACAGTCCACCAGAGCGGCTCTAACTGCAGACCTGGGCAAAGCTGTGGTCCAAGAGGGGAATGTGTTCTGTCAGGGAAACCTCAGCTGTGCTTTCAGAGCTTTTCACCTTTTAGTCACACCTTCCAGATTACCCACAACACTCCCTTACTCAAAATCAGTCAGTTGGGGATTTTTTGGTTTGTGTGTGTGTGTGTGCGCGCGCGCGCGCCAGACAGACAGACAGACAGACAGTCTCACTATGTAGTTCAGGCTGGCCTTGAACACGTGGCAATCCTCCAATCTTAGCCTCCCAAGTGCTGGGATTACAGGCGTGCACCCCCATGCCTGGCAAGGATTTTCATTACATTTGAAAAATACCTTTATAACAACACTGAGAGTAGTTTTTAATAACTGGAATATGTAGCCTAGTCAAGTTGTCACATCAAAAATGTTATCTGTGGAATGCTATTTTTGAAGAAACTGTCATGTGTATGTGTATTTACAGAGGAGACGGGTCTGCTTAGTATTTTCCTAAGTTGTAAAGAAAACAAAGCTATCTTACTTCCCCCCAAAATTTAGAGTTCCTTCAAAATTTTGTCTCAAATCACTGTTAGTAGGAAATACGGAATTTGTATGACAAATCTGATTTACACTGATGGAAAGATAGTGGTCTGTCCCAGTGTCTGAGCAAGCAAGCGCACATGAGGCAGGAGTATGCGTGCTGAAGGAGACGCTAAAAGCATGGTGGTGATGATCGTGATGATACCAAGAATAGAGTAAGACTGTGCAATATCTAACAGCTAATATCTAACAGCAATATCTAACAATAACAGTATTGGGTGTGATTTATCCTTGTTTCCCCATTGCCCGGCACACTACCTGGAAAGTATTCAGCATTTGTCATTTAAGTAATGAAGAAAAGCAAAGCTTTAAACGAATCTGTAAACCTGGGATGTAGGGCAGTGGTAGGACATTTGCCTACCTGTGCAAGACCATGGTTCAAGCCCTGGGACAATTTTTTAAAAGTGGGGGGTGGCGCATTTTTTTAAGGATCTCTGTGGAAGTATAATCCATTACATACTTTTGATCTTTTTGTACATGGAGTCCAAAGCACCATATCTAATTTAATAATAAGAATCAGTACAGTCCCAGTTCCTAAATTAGAGAAAGTTATTTTCTACCACATCCGTCTCCTTACCCTACAAAACTGCAAACCCTTTGAGGGTAACAGTTAAGCAGTTTGGCTGCTCTTCAGCGATTTCGAGCTTTGCACTGAACAGAAACTTAATAATTACTCCTGGATGAAGTAATTAAAAGCAGCATACAGAAGAAACGCAATCTTAGTTTTGTAATAAGTCTCCTTTGAGAGTAAGAGAAACTAAAATATTTGAAATATAGCACATAATTGAATAAAGAACAGTAAACTACTTTTTCAGTGTTTCTGCTTTTATGTATCAGAAGTTAATGTTTTGCTATTTCTTAAAAATTTGTTAAATTTCTCTGCTTGGGTACGTTTCTGTGAACAAGATACCTTAATAGCTTTTCTATGGCACAAGACAAAGTGATTGAATATAAAAGATAACAGCTCATAGTTTTATTCTAAGTACAAATATTTAGGATTTAAAGGTTTATTAGATGAATAATTGTGCTATCTTTTTACCTTTCTATCTTATCTTTAGGTCAGTGGTTTATTAATATGTACAGATTGCTTTATTTCCCACAGTCTTTCCACTTCTAATTAAATAATTTTAGAAAGTCAGGGGAATAACAATTGGACTGCTCTTTTTTATGCTTTTAAAATTGATAAGAAATACGGTTCTCCTGCTTCATTTTTTGTGTGGTTAAATGAATTTTCCCTGTACTTTTGTGAAAAGGGTAGAATAATATTTCTACTGATTTCATTATTTTTTAGTGTGTTCTAATTTTATAACATTTAGCCAATCAATGCTATGAAAAGCTTTCTTTGTATAAAAGAGGGAAGGAGTATTCTACCTTGTTGACTTTTTAGTGACTTTATTACGAGAAAGATAAACATTGCCCTATTATTTATTTTAGCCAATAAAATTGTCTACAAACTAGGTAACAAAACGCAAAGCAGATTATTTGCTTTTTCACCTTTTCCCATAGAGACAATAAAAGCAGGGTTCCAGTGGAGCAATTTGCTAACTATGTTTTTCCTAGGGAGCATTGGTAGTTTTTATCAGACAATTGTTGGTACAGTGAAAAATGCTAACACTGAAAGATGGGTGTAATTTCTCTTCTTTGAAATAGGACTAAAAATGTAGAAAGAAAGCCCATTCTTCTGAAATGATATCCGGATTTGTAGTTCATTTTCATCACATGGCCAGATCCACTCTTGCCAGAAAGGACGGTAGGGGTGGAAAGACTAACATATAGCAAAGTTACTAAAGAGCCTATCTGAATATTTCTTCCCATCTGTCAAAAATTCATTAGAGGGCCGGGGATATAGCTCAGAGGCACAAGCGCCTGCCTGGCAAGTGCAAGGTCCTGAGTTTGATTCCCGGTACACCCCCCCCCCCCGGCAAAAAAAATTCATTAGAATTAAGAATTTGGCACAAATGAATGTAATTCATTCTCTTTTTACAAAGACGTGAATGACAAAATAGTAACAGAACTCCTAATGTAAAAATAATGATTGCATCTTCCTATATTCAGTATTTTAGGAAAGTGCTTAAAAGAACTAGACCCAAAATACTGATTAAACATTTATTGTCAATTGTGATTACTCATTGTGGACCAGAGTATAGATATATATTGTACAAAAATTACAACAATGAATGATTAAGAAAAAGGTGTACCATGCCTTGAACAAATAAGTTGTTTTAGTAAATTTGAAATAAAATAGACTTCATCGAAAAGAAAACATGAAAGATAAATGAATTTCAGATTTTCAGAGTAACATCAGATTTTATCAGAATTTGGATGATGCCATTAGTAGAACATGGAATTAGGCAGTTATTCTGCTTGTCAAGAGCTTCTGTCTTTCTAAATTGATTTGCCATTTCTCAGAGAAGTTTTGAAGTCAGTCTCTAATCGACACATGAATGTAAAAATGAGATTGGACATGGCACCTTTTTTATTTAGACGCTATAAATTGTGTAAGTATAGTAGCACAACCCTTTGGATATGTGTTAGGAAATGTGTAGGGCTGGGGATTTAGCTCAGCCATTACAAGCGCCTGCCTGGCAAGCACAAGGTCCTGAGTTCAATTCCCAGTACCAAAAAAAAAAAAAGAAAGGGGGGAGGGAGGAAATTTATAAATGGCAAATTTATTTTACAACAGAAAGAGTAATAGTAAAAATCTAGGTGTTTCAAGTACAGTCTTTCATGGCAGATGCTTCTGGGTGAACATTTCTGTGTTCAACTTCCAAATGTACTCAAGAATTATAAGTAGAGTAGGTAGAAAATGTTCAAATGAGAAGGGGAAACAAGGGATGGGGATGGAGAAGGAAAGGAAAAAAGTAGAGGAAAACAATGGAAACAAAGGAGGAGAAAAAGGGTTGAAGGGAGTGGAGGGAAAAGGGGAAAAGAAGAAGAGTCAAAATACGTTATGTTTGGGTACAAATTCCTTGTGAGGAATGGGATCATTATATCAAAAGTGCAGCAGTAAAAGTAATTTAATGCTTTTAAAAATGTAGAGTAGATCTTAAGAGATTCATTGTGAGCTAGTAATAGACAAATTTCTGATTTGCTTCTTGCCATAGATCATTAAGACCTTTCCCGACTTTTTAAACTATAATCTCTAAAGTGTCCAACAATGATTCGTGGTAATACTCCTTAAAAACAAAAAAGAAATATACTGGCTTTACTATAATAAAACTTAGAATAACTGTTGTAAGTTTCATGCTTTATAGATGTGTGTACGTAATCACACATCCTAAGTTTTAAATTGTCCTCATTTTGCAGCAGTTTTATTTTCTGCTTGTTTGAGCAAACCATGATTTAATATGTAAGCTTATGATTTGTCTCTGGGTGATAGAGGTATGTTTATCTAAACTTCAAGAAAATCCTTGTAAATCTTTCTGAAGATCTCACAAATGAGATGATTTCCTAGAGGGTCAAAAAGTTATTAGATTTGAAAAATATAAACACCTGGTACCATGCACATGTTGTATTGAAATTTTTTTTAAACCAAAGTCCAACTATCAAGTGGCTAATTTACTCACATTTAAGACAAAGATGCATTTCCGTAGCACTTAGAACAGGCATCCCATCTCCTTGACAACGACTGTAATTACCTCAGCCTGGACTGATCAATATTTGATCTTTTTCCCACCATGCAAACATGTTACTTTGACTCTGTCTCTTTCTCTTCCTTTTGGATAATTTGCAGCCATGTGAGAAAGGTTCGTTTTGTTTGTTCTCCTTGGCTTGAGGCCAGGGGTCTCTTATTAGTATAATGCAGTTCATTGATGTGAATTTGTTGATCTCCTGGGTAGTTTTTCACAAATTTAAGGCAATTAAAAGCTTTTATATGGCATTTCACTTGAAGTTATTAGTGGTCTTTCAGTGATTTTGCTTTTAAAAATTACTTCATCATTTTTATTATTATTTCCTTTCACTGTGTTTTTTCTCCCCTTCCAACCTATAAAATTCTACAAAAAAGAACTAAAACAACTATTACATTGGTCAATTTCATAAAATGTAACAATTTATAAACTTGTAATTCAGTAACTCTTAATAATATTTTAATTAACACACTTTAAAAGACTAATTAAATGTTTGGTTTGTCTTTTATTAGTTAACTTACGCACTTTTTTTTGTTGTTTTGGGAATCGAACTCAGGACCTTGAGCTTGCCAGGTAGATGCTGTGCCTCTGAGCTACATCCCTAGCCTACCTTACGGATATCCATGACAAAAGCCCTACTGAATTTGGAGACGAACAATAATTTGGAGAATTAATTCTAAAAATTACTCAGTAATTGCTTTAAAAAGCTCAAAAGATACTATTTTAAACTTTTTAAAATTATTTAAGTGAAAAATTGGAGCTTCTTTAATCTCAAAGTTTTCTCATGGTTAGCAAATGCCTGCCATATAGTATTTTTAGTTCTTTAACTCCTTTAAATGGACTTTCCTCTAGGACATCAGAAAAAAGGCTAATAAAGGCCACTAAAGTCCTGAGACGTGCTGAAAGAGTGATAAGATTAAAATATACCTTCATATATAGGTACTGGAAATTATTAATGCAATTTCTTTTTTTCCCCATTTTAAAAATATTTCATTTGCTTCCTAGTATTTGTCAGTAGCATAGTTTTAATTATTGCTACTTTGGTTTTTATAGTGTGTTTATTTGATAGATACCATCAATAAAATGGATTTAGTGTGGCTAGCAAAATTTTCAGATACTGCAATGAATTTTATATATATTTATGCAAGCATTGTTAGGGTTTTATACTTTTTATCTTAAAATACGTATTATAATAATAGAAATATTTGTTAGAAACTTAGGTTTAAGCTACATTAAGGCAAGAATAGTGTATTTACTAAAATATACCCTGTTAAACTATCAGACAATAAATCCACATTTCACTACTTATTAGTTGTGTGATCTTTGGCAAGTTAAATTCTGAACCTCATTTCATCTATGAAATTGTGTAGGGAATGAAAAACTTTCTTCACGTCTGTCTTTCTGTGCTCATAGGCTGAGTTGCAATAGCAAAAGCCCAATTAATAAGAGAAAAGCAGACAAGTGCTTTATATTTAAAATATAGGGCTTGTGTGACATAGGAGCCTCTGTAAGTCAGTGAAGACCTGAGAAGCAGGTCAGCCCCAGAGCTGCTGTAGCAGGTTGGATGAAGAGGTGGCCATGGAGAAGTACGACAGGCTGAAGAGTATGTGAGTTTATAGCAAAATGGAGAAACTGAGCCAGGCTGGCTTTGATTCTTCTCTGTACCCCTTTCTCTTCAGGGATTAGGATGCTCCTTGCAGGGAGGGCTCCCCTCGTGTGAGAGTCTTGTGACCTGATTCAAGAGAAAGTCACAGCCAGGCGTAGTGTGTAAGCCTGGAAGCCCAGCACTCTGGGAAGCCGAAGCAGAAGGATCACAAGTTCAAGCCCAGCCTGGGCCACTTAGTGACTGTGCAAGACCCTGTCTGAAAATGAAAAATAAGAAAAGGACGAGAGAAATAAAAAAGAATAGAAGGAAAAAAATGGAAACCAAGCTTTTGTAAACGAGTAGGGGAAGAGAAGTTGAAGGGAGGGGAACAGGGAAAAAAGGAGAAGCAAGATACACAATGTACAGGCACACGTTCCCTGTGATGGATGTGATCGATTATATATGTAGCTAAAGTGTACCAATAAAAGTAAATACATTAACATAATAATTTTTTAAAAAGGAGATACAGTTCAGTGCAAAGGCTCTGATTCAATTGTGTGCCAGGCTCTATATTGAAATATATATATATATGCTTATTTATTCTCATACTTGTTTATCCCCTCAACAAGTCTACTCTAAATTAAGGGGATTCTAAGAGAGAAATTATACCCTGTAAAACAAAAGTCCGTAATAAAAAGTCTTTGACAAATACTTTAAGAATGAAGACCAAGTCTGTAATTCATCGCAACAGAACTGTGGTCAAAGCAACATCACATTCTAGAAAAGATGGTTATCCCTTGATGTATGCTGAGGTTAAATTGAGGGAATGACATCCTCCTGTTTGATTATTCAGGAACACCTTGGATAGCTCATAGGTTTGCTTATATTAAAAGAAAAGTGATTTGCTAATTCTACAATATGATCAGAAGCTCCAGGTTTGAATTCTTGGCTCATAAGTTACTTTCATTCATGTAACAGAGAAAATGTTTAACTCTTTGTGGAAAGTATTGCTGAGACTTTATTATCATGAAATACAGAAAAAATTTTTTACCTCTTCTAAACATACCTTTGGGGAAGAATTTAATATAAATGGAATCTTTTTCCTATTTGTATTTTGAAACGGTGCGCCCAGACTTGCTCCAAAGAAAATCTTCATAGTATTTGGTTTGGCTGTGGAAATTTTATGACAGCCTTGTATTTCTAGAGAAATGGTGCAGGCTGGATTTGGTATAGGTTGTTGTGTACACGGCTCCTTTACAGCCGGCTTTCACTGACTCAGCCTCAGAGCAAACAAGTCAATGCACTCGCCTTTTTTATTTATTTATTTATTTATTTATTTTGTCTTTTTGAGACAGGGTCTCGCTATGCAGTTCGGGTTGGCCTTGCTCACTTTGTAGCCCAGGCTGGTCTCGAACTTGCAGTGATCCTCCTGCCTCAGTGTCCCGAGTGCTGATATTACAGGCGTGCGCCACCACACCCAACTAGGCTTTCTTTTCCATACTGCTTCTTTTGGAAATACCTGCCTGTCCTTTAGGTGCAGCCCACACACCCACTTAGTGCTTCCTCCCTGACCATGGGGTTCTTTTGATCATGCAAGTTTAAATAAGGGAAAAAAAAATAAACATAGCCAAAACATGATTAAACTATTTTTATATAAACAAACATATACACACCCTACCCTAACATATGGTGAAAAGTGATTTTGTTCCCTAAATTATATTCCATGAAAAAAGTAGTTTCACTTCCTAATCCCTTGGGAAATGTAAGGCTAAGCAGGAATTGAACACAGTTCCTCTCTCTGGGACAGGACCCTTTTTACACAGAACATCTTTACATTTCAGGGGACACAAGTTCAGCTGGACGCAGCTGAAGAAAAACTAGGACAAGAAAAATCAGCTCTTTGTAGTCTAGAGTCAAACATTTTTGCTGCTAAAATACGGCATTTTTTTCTCCTTGCATAGTTACCATACCAACCTTCATTGTTATTTTCTTGTCTCATAGTGATTTTTTTAAAAAGTACCCAAAATACTGCCCCTCCCTACCGCCCCGGGATCACTTTGCCTTTAGCTTCCCAACAAGACTACTCTTTCTCCATAATTATACTCATCTTAAGAAACAGAAGCCACTCTCATTTTCAGATTTCAAATTAGAAAGAGTTTGCAGTTTGAAAGCCTGTTCTGTCTCTGAACTGCACTTCCACTCACAGGCAAAATACTGTGAAAGAACACCTGGGTGGAGCACTCTGATAGAAAAGTTTTAAAAAGATTCCTTGTGATACCTCTGTGTACCAAAAGGTCCTCATAACGTGAATGTTGTGACATTATTACACACACACATTAAGCTTGGGAAGGGTTGCCTCTTTGTTGTGCTTGTGAGTCTCTTCTTGTACAACTGGAAAATTTGAGACATACTACATTCAGGTTGTGGATTTAGTTCTTGTTTCTTACGTACCTCCGAGTGTGAGTGTGTGTGTGTGAGTGTGTGTGTAGTATTGTCAGTTTTTAAAATGCTGCATAAAGCCAGCAAGGTGGCACATGCACGTAATCCAGCACTCCTGGAGACTTGAAATTTTGAGGCCCGCTTGGGCAAGTTGGCAACCTAAGGAGACCCGGTTTCAAAATAAAAAATAGGGGGCTGGGGATTTAGCTCAGCGGCAAAAGCGCCTGCCTGGCAAGCGCAAGGTCGTGAGTTCGGTTCCCGGTACCGGAGAAAAACCAAAAAAATAAATAAATAAATAAATAAAATAAAAAATAGGGCCATTGTTTGTGTGAAGACCCTGGGCTCAATCCCCAGTACTACCCCCAAAAAAGTGCATTAATATATAGAGAGTGTAGTTTTCCAGATGTTGATTAATAAGTTCATTAAATATTTTTATACTGCAAATGATGGAGCGTTCTATTGAAGAACAAAATTTTTTTTCTGAAACTTTCGTTATGATTTTATATTCAGTGCAAATGATTTCATGTCTGAGTGCAGATTATCCTATCTAGCTTGTCTCTCACCATGTACAATTTAGGCGCTGTGCTGCAGACAACTGTAGTAGAAGCAGACTTGTCTCTAATGTGAAATCTGCAGTTTTTGTTTACGTGTTTTTGTCTGGGAAGTCCCTTAGGATGACAGGTCATGCTGTGGCTATGCTGGTAAAATGTTCCTTTTGTTCCATGAATTACAAACAGCTTAAGAAAACATTTAAAGTAGAACTGTAAGATTAGTCCTGGTAGTCTCCCTTTTTACTGAGACTGTCGTTGTCAGAAATTATGTCATCACAACGGACTGTTAGCCAGGAAGTTCTGTCTAGCACATGAATGAATAAGGACAACTGAGTTCCTAAGAAAAGACGCTCTTGTAATACTGAAATTCTGCGGGTGGGGTTGCCAATTTTCTGTTTTTGAATTGACAGGACATCTTCTGTGATTAAAGTAAGGAATACTTAGAGAAAATCCTTAGCGTAAAACAACTGTAAACTTGAGAAATGTGAAATAAAAATGATATTTCCTTTAGCAGTGTCATTTCATTTCCCAACTTCTCTTGGTTCTCAGCTGCTAGACACTTGTTCCTTTGTCTCAAAAACTATTAGCAAAAAAAATGTTCTTCTTGCTTTACTCAGCTAAGGTTTGATTTTTATCTGCACATCAATTCTCTTTTAAAACTTTCTCACCTTTGTCTGAATGGCTTATGTATCCCTATGCTTTTGTAATTATCAGAACAAAAGCTTTGATTGTTTTGGCAAGGAAAAAAGTCCTGGCAATATTATTTACAAATTGTTTCATTCTGACTTAACATATAGGATTTTTAGATCTCCCTTAGATATTTGCCCCTTTCCTATGCAATACTGTTTTTATTTCCTAAGTATAATAGCATATCTTATAAACATGTTCACTTTACAACTTTTTTTTTTTTTTTTGCGGTACCAGGGATTGAACTCACAACCTTGCGCTTGCCAAGCAGGCTCTTATGCCACTAAGCTCTATCCCCAGCCCCTCACTTTACAACTGACATAGAGTTTTACACATAGTCGGTATTTAATATGATTACTTCGAACCCATCCATTTTGTAGAATGAATGTAACTCCCCTGCTATTTTATCTGCTGCCTTACCGAGAACCATTTTAGCTGGTACTGGTTTTATATAATTAATAGCAAACTTAGTGTGCATACCTTGTGTGTGAAAATACGGAAAACATTTTTGCATTATTTTTCCCAAATCTTTGTTTCCTAACTAATAATAAAATGTCTGTACTACAGTTTTATTTTACAACGACAGCATTTTCATGTTCTATATTATAGCCTGTTAACTAAAAATAAATGGGTATTTAAAATGGAAAATGAAATTATCCTGTTGCCTGAAATATCTTAACTCGGGTTTTATTACAGGTTGCATATGGTATCTGTTAGAACTTTGAATCTATGTTACTTGTTGAATTATTATGTGGATTAACTGTTGCATTTGAAAGTTCTTGACTTTAAAAGCATATGTCTGTTTCAAATCTTACACAAATTCCTTACAGGTTTTTCAAACAGTCTAATCCCTTTTTTCTATGTTCTTTTTGTTATTTTGTTTTTTATACCAGAGCACCAAATCCTATGGAGCAACAAATTTACAACATTTCTTTGCATAGTTTTATGATATCATTAATAGATTTCTTTTAATTAGAAATGTCTCTAAATTATGTATATTATCATCAACATGTAAAAATTTTTAAAATTTAGGGTAAGGTATATAGCTTGTTATGAAAAAATTGTTTTATCCAGGAAAACTGAAACCTGTTCTTAATTGAACATTCTAAGGACTTTCCTAAACTCCGTAGATCACTCTGTAGAGTACAAAAACTTGAGAAAATATAGGGAAATTGTTAAGAAATATATAAACCATATTTTCTTCTGGACTCAATACTGAAGTTTCTGAAAGTAATTCAGTAACTCATATGTATTACATATCTAATTTTTAAAATCTAGGTAATTTTTATGTCAAATTGAGTCCTACAGTTTAGTCACAGTGGAATTACCCAGCTTCAAATGAAAAGAACAGGAGAGTGTGTTGGCATTCACCAACATAATGTTCATAGTTTAGCTTATATTTGCTGTGATCATAGAGAGTAAGTCTAGTTAACTGTCTGGCATTAATTTGACACACTTTTATTGTTATCTGTAACTTATCAAATACACAGCTTCCCTTCTGAATAAAGAATTTGAATTTCTATGAAGAATAACCTTAAATGAGGATAATAAACAGTATTAAGGCTAGAATACACATCAAGTAAGTTTAGAGATGCACATAAAAGAAAGATAGCTCTTGCATAAATTTAAGATAAATTCGTATTTGAGGATTTGTGAAGATCTCAAGCTGTCTTCTAGAAATCCAAAATAGCAGTGAGTCAACTTTAAGCAGTAAACGTAAAAACTAAATATAGATGTCTTGAGAAATTTCTAATAAGTAATCATTTTTTCTTCTGTTTGTACTTTTTCAAAGAACTTCTATCTGCTGTTTACCTGATTCATCAATCTTTTGTAAAATTTCAGTTCTGCTCTTTTTTCTACTAGCTGTTAGACTAAAAGCAAACCTTGTGTTGTACAGACTCATTCACTACCTGTGATCGCTGATTTTTATGTTTATTGTTTTTCACCAGATGTTTGTCATGGTATCCTGTGTTTTGTTTTGTTTTGTTTTGTTTTGTTTTCATCCTAAACTACCATAATTCCTGTCAGAAGCTGGGCGGGAGGGACAAGTAAAATTATTAATAGGACTCTAGGAATTGTTCTTAGAGTGAAATTTGATTATTTGATTGAAATCACATGGACCCTAAAAATATCATGAGAGATGTCATAATTAAAACTTATTAATGAGAGATTTATTGAATTAGAAATCACTGTTGCTTTTGTGGTTAATCTGAATTGGTATATTCTTATATCAGAAAATTCCTGTACACTTATGTTACTTGTATGTTTCTAAAATTTTACATGCAAATCATTGTACACATAAACAGTTACCACCAAGGAAATTTTGAGCAATACATGTATTTCATGCATGAAACTCGTTTTCCTATATGCTTTGTGTTTCAGTTTCTGGGAACCTCCATCTCAGTGAGGAAATAGTGTATGGATGTGATCTTGATTTGTTAAAATAAGAATCTACAAAATTCTGAGGAATTATATATTAGATATTTCCGGTGTATTTGCGTCTATCGTATCTTGAAAGAATATTTCACAAATTTTAATTATTTCTGCTAAAGAGATACAGAGGCAGATGTTCTAAAGATAGCTTACCTTTAGGAATATTCTTACTTTAAATGTTTTGCATGGTTAGTTCATTATTATTAACAAGTTACTACACGTCTGCCACTTTGCTGGATGCTGAAAATACAGCAGTGACCAAAACAAGTAAAAATTACTGCCTTCAAGGTGCTTATTTTTTAGTGGACAGTACTTAAACAAAATATATTAGATGGTAATAAGAACTTTGGAGAAAAATAGAAAAGGGTGAGGGGAGTGGTCAGCCTAGAAAGAGAGGTTGTATTTCCAAACAGGATCATTAGGGAGTGTCTCACCGAAGAAGGTGACATCTAAATGGAGCTTTCAAGGAGCAAGTCGCACACATATCAGGAAACATAAATATCAAGTACATAGTCTTTAAGCCAGGAACATAGTATGTTTATAAAACAGCACAAAGTTTATTACAGGTAAGAGTGAGGTGAGCAATGAGAAAAGTAGTAGGACAGATAGGCAGAGACAGAAAGAGGTAAGGTGCATATTAAGTAACACTGAATAGACAGAGAGAGACGGAGCAAGATAAAAAGCCTGGTTTATCACAGAGGAGAAACAGACCCTGAGTAGATATATTCTGGCTACCATATGGACAAGGAACTGAATAGGATACAGATAAAAATGAGATCAATTATGAGATCATCGTAGTAATCCAGGTCAGGCTTGAACTAGAGGATTGGCAGTTTCTGCCTGTAGTTTATGAGGTAAGTACAATAGACTTTGCTGTTGAATTGGAAGGAGCTTATGAGAGAAAAAAATGAGTCAAGATGGAACTTGCATTAACTCAGATGGGACAAATGGGGATAATTTAGTCCGGTTTTATATAAATTATGGAAAGTTTTAGTCTCAGAGTGCAGTATCCCATGGCTAATAACATACCTTGTCCTTAATGGATAAGTAATGCCCCTTGTTAACTAATTTAGTACTTTTTCTCTCAGACTTGATGTAGACTTAGACTTTGGTAAACTGCTATGTGTAATGGACAAATTGATTTCTTTGATTTCATTATTCATATTTTATAATTCATTACAGAGGACATTAGTGGAAACACAAAGTTCTTGGCTTACTAACGTTAGAAAAAGAAAACGTATCTAACGGTTTTTGTGTCGCTAGCATGTTCGAATCCCCTCCCCCCATCTTGGCAAACTTGTTTGAACGTATAATGTTACACGTTATGTCATGGGTATACTTGAGCACATGTGTTCAATACAGTTCATAAATGGAAGCAGCTGGTTTCCTGTGCAGTTAAGACGAGGCACGCACACAGCTGAGAACCCCAAGCTCAGGACTCACTGGATTCGGCTTTATGCTGTGTGAGCACGCTGTGATTTCAGTCAGTGCAGATGTGTGACAAGCTACCTTAATGGCTTAAAAAATTATTTTGTTTCAGTAAACTGCTAAATGTAATTAATTTTCTTTACCACTGCCTTCAGTCGCTCACTCACTCATCCTACCTCTAGAAAAAGAACATTACACCTATAGTCTGAGTTTTACACTCAGATCTGAAAAGGCTTTGGCACAGGGTGGAAAGTTATCATCTCAAAGGGAAAAGCTGAATTCATACACAGGAACTGCAGGATTACTTTGGCGTTTTACTAGTCCCCTGTAACACTAGCCAGTCCCATAAATATGTAGTGGAAAAACAGCAGAAAATGAGATCTGCAGCAGCCTTTTGAGATGGAATTTATGTGGCTGAATTTTTTTTGAGTTTGAGTGTAAAGGTCAAAAGAAAGTGGATAGATTAAAGTTGCTGATTTTTGCAAACTTAAGGCCACTTTGAAAGGTTTCTCTCTCTGTAGCAAGAAAATTTCAAGATAAATGGCTTTGCTTCATTAGCTGAAATGCCATGTCCTCATTTAATATCTGTTACCTGAGACATTTGAAGATTTAGTAGTATTTACATGCAATACATAAAATCCTCAATCCACTTTAAGTAATCTGGATGAATTTATGAAATTGCAAATCTTCCCAAGAACAGGAAGATGATAAATCAATAAATATGTGTACATGTTTGTACTCTTGGGTATGTGTATACTTTTTAAATGATTCATTTTAGATATTTAAAAGGAAATGATAAAAAGTTTACCCCTTTAGAAGCATAGGTTGTTGATTTAGCCAATGTGATTACAGACTTTTTAAAAAATTATTTTATTTATTACACTTTTATAGTGAACGTAAACGACCTAAAAGAAAACAGTGACACCTTTTAAAATTAAAATAAAATTCATGGATGCTTTTCCTGGCCTGCTTCCATTCTGCACTGGATGCCTGTGGAAAGCCTGTATCAGAGACACTGAGTGAGTAGGGTGCTTGGTGCAGTGACAGTGGACTGGCATCCTGGGCACCCCTATCTTGTCAGTACCAAAGCCACAGCGTGTGTTAACCTGAACTTACATATTGTGGTTCTCTCCAGAGCTTTTCTCTTCGGTTTCACAGTCCAGATTGCCCAATCATGAACACCTGGAACCCAAAGTAAATGAAATAAAACTTTGTGACTTAGCACATTTATTGCTGCATTACGATGAAAAGTTTCATGGAAATTACCCAGGTAATTTCAAAGTAGAGCAAAAATCTTTTTTTAATAGTAGTTGATAACTGATATTAGAAATATTCATTATATCAGTGGAAAGTAGGATTATGAGGAGCTCATCTTTTAGCTCATCTTTATTCTCCGAGTTTCTCATGAGAAGCTTTTTATAAGGAAAATGTTAATTTTCCTTCACAGCTACTATATATTAAAGCTACTATATACTGAACATTAAATGATCTTTTGGTACCCAGGAATCACAATGAATATAAAATATTTTTACGTTATAGTTGACTTTATACTTTCAGCTAACTTCTGTTAGCTTTGGTAAGTCTCATATTTGTGAAACTCAGTAACCCAAGTCCTCAGTTTGTGACAGCCCAGTATCCAATCCAGACGTCTTCTCTTCTCTGCTTTCTGCCGCATTTCTTCATTAGTACTCACTACACTGTGTAGGCCATTTTCCTTTCTTAACTTTTTGTATTTTATTACACTATAAACTATAGTTGTTAAAGTACAACTATAGTTCTCTTTTTAAGTGCCCTTTTCCATTCAGTACTGTTCTACTCAAAGGTCTCGGGTGGGCAATGATTCTGATTGGGAACGAAGAAGAGGGTGCTGCAGGTAGTGTTATTAAAAGGCCCATAGGAAGTTATATAGATGTCTTATGTCCCTTAAAGAGAACCGTACCTCCTACCTTCCTCTTAGAGACAAGGCTATGCCTTTACTGGCTCCATTGCCACTCTTACTTGTTTTGTTTTGCTTTGTTTTGTTTTGTTTTGTTTTGTTTTGTTTTGTTTTGTTTTGTTTTGTTTTTCTTCTGGTACCAGGAATCGAACTCACAACCTCAGCGCTTTGCCGCTGAGCTAAATCCCCAGCCCCCAACTCTTACTTTTGAGGCTGCCCATTAGGGATACCTTTAGAATATTTTTGATGTTCTTTAGGTAAGAAATTAAAGTAAAAATTACCCAGACGGTCCTTTACTTTTACAGTTAAAACAAATCCGTGTTTTCCAAACTTGAAAAGTAGCATCTGATCATTTTAGATATGACTTGCTGTCATGTCAGTTGTTAATAATTTCAATGGAATTATTTTTAATACTTTAGCTAGCTACAACTAGTAAAATTTACATATACTTTATGCTCATTAACAGAGCTCTCATGGAGTTAATATTACATACGAGATAAAGCATCAAATGACACATTGGGCTTCCCGTGTTACTGGGCCTAGTTTTGCCCCCTCATTTGTATAATATGTAAGTTCGGTCACCTTTCTGGACCTATAATTTTCCTCTTCTAAAATTTTAAGGTGAATAGGCCTATCCTTAAAGTCTTATTTCTGCCCAAAATGCTTTGTCTATAATGTTTTGAACATTTTATTATGGAAAAAAAATTAACCATACACAAAAATAGAATAAAAACAAATAGCATGATGAAAACCAACACCCACTGCCTTTCTTCCTGTTGTCAACACTAACAGTAATCACTTTGTATCTCCTGAGACCTAGTCCCTTGTCATCTCAGCAACAGTAGTTTACAGTTGTGTTGTTATTTTGTTCCATTCATAATGTACACTAGATGGAGTTGTCTCTGTGTGATGTAGTTTTTTTAAATTTTTGACAAAAAAGTACATGCCACCCTAACCATTCTAAGTGTAAAGTACAGTATGTTAACTGTATTCACATTGTTGTGCAACAGATCTTTTATAGCTCCAACATCTCATGAAACTGAAGCTTTACATTCATTATAACAACTCTTCCTTTCCTCCTTCACACAGCCCCTGGCAACACCATTCCACTCTTCGATTTTGAGATTTTGACTATTTTAGATACCTTGTGTAAGTGGAGTCAGGCTGTGTTTATCTTTTTGTGTCTGGCTTATTTCACTTACTTAGCATAATGTCCTCAGTTTTATCCATGTTGTACCATATGACAGGGTTTCCTTATTTCTGAAATCAGAATAATACTCCATTGTGTCTCTCTACCACGTTTTCTTTATCTGTTCATCTGTTGCTATTCCACCTCTTTGCCATTGTGAATAATCCTGCAGCGAACATGGGTGTACAAATATCCCTTCAACATCTTATTTTCAGTTTCTTTGAATGTATTTTTGTATGTGAGATTGCTGGACCATATGGTAGTTCTAAATTTCTTGAGGGCTTTCATATTGTTTTCCAAACCAACTGTACCATTTTCCATTCTCAACAACAGTGCAAAAGAGTTCCAGTTTCTCCAAATCCTTGCCAACACTTGTTAGTCTTCTTGTTTTTGCTTTGGTCTGACAGTGACCACCCTCACACATGTGAAGTCAGATAGCTCCTGCATTTGATTCGACTTCCCTAGTGATTAGTGATGTTGAACAACTTTGCATATGCTTAGTGGCCGCTTGTATATTTTCTTTGGAAAAAAATGTCCGTTCAAATCTTTAGTGTATTATTTTTTTCTTAAAAGTTGGATTGTTTGGAGCTTTTTCTTTAGTTATAGTTCTTTTTATGTTCTTTTTTTCTTTTAATTGATTTTATTGGTACATTTTAGATATAGATAATGATAACATTCCTCATAGGGAATTTTTACTTGTACATGATATATCTTGATTCTTCTTTTTTCCCATTCCCCTCCCCTCCCTTCATCCCTCTTTCCCTTCTTATTTATAAAAGTTTTGTTTCCATATTTTTCCTTCTATTTTCTTTTTTTCTTTTCCCTTTGTTCCTTTCCCCCCTCCCTTGTTCTTCGCATTTGGACATTGTCTTCCTATTTTTTTTTATTTTATTTTATTTTTTTTTTTTCAGACAAGGTCTCGCTGTGCAATTCCAGCTGGCTTTGAGCTCACTTTGTAGCCCAGGCTGGCCTTGAACTTGCAACAACCCTCCTGCCTCAGCACCCCCGAGTGCTAGGACTACAGGCGTGCGCCACCACACCCAGCCTTCCTATTTTTATATTCTGAGTATCACACATATGATTTGCAAATATTTTGTCAGATATTTGCACATATATGATTTGCACATATTTTCATTCACTAAATCCCCCTTTTCACTCTGGTGGTTTCTTTTGGCAGTAATCATGTGAGCCTCTAGAGAGTTAAAATCTTTGCCGGTTGACTTTCTTTCCTCAGTGTTGACTGATATGGTGGTGGGTGGTAAAGGTTGGAATGGTTGTGGTGATTTCTTAAGATAGCTCTGAAGTTTACTATAGTGATCATTTCTTGCAAAAAGGCTTCTTTGTAGCATGTGATGCTAGGTGATACCATTGTACCCACAGGAGAACTTCTTTCAGACTTGAAGCCAGTCCTCTCAGATGTTGCTGCTGCTTTGTCAGTGAAGTCTATATAAAACTCTAAATTGCATTATCATTTTACAATCCTCACAGCATCTTCAGCAGGAGCATATTTCCACTTTCTTTGTTCATCCATTAAGGGGCAACACCCTGTTACAGTTTTCCTCATGAGAGTGCAACAATTCAGTCACATCTTCAGGCCTCTCTCTAACTGTAGTTCTCTTACCATTTCCAGTGCATCTGCATATGCTTTCTTCACTGTCTTGACAAGTCATCCTTCAGGGTTGGGATCAGCTCCCTCCAAGCTCCTGTTAATATTGATATTTGTACCTCCTTGCATGAAAAACAAATGTTCTTAACGGCATCTAGACTAGGGAAGGTGTTTGGTGTACTTTGTCCAGATTTCCCGGAGTCATCCCTGTGTATACTCACTCTAGTCTTACAGTATGTTTCATAAATAATGTGACTTAAATGTCAGCCTTACCCCTTGATCTATGAATGTGTTAGCAGATGTGAAAACATTGAATTTGATGTTGTCTCCATCCCAGTTCTTGAGTGGCCAGCTATATTGTCAGTCAGTAACAATATTTTAAAAGGAATCTTTTTATTTGAGCAATAAGGTTTTATAAACAGTAAGCCTCCAATACTCAGTAAACCATTTGTAAACAGATATGCTGTCTTTCAGGCTTTGTTCCATTTATAGAGCCTGTTTAAACTAGATTTAGTTTGGTTTCCTTAAGCCCCTAAGATTTTCAGAATGGTACATAATATATTGGTTTTAACTTAAAGTTACTAACTATGTCAGCCCCAAACAAAAGAATCAGTCCACTGTTTGAAGCTTTGACACCTAGCAATGAAAATCCTAGATGGCTTCTTTTTCTAATAGAAGGCTTTTCCTTTCATCTACGTTGAAAATCTTTTGTTTAGTATAGTCACTTTCATCAGTTACTGTACCTAGATCTGGGTCATTTGTTGTAGCTTCTTCATCAGCTTTTGGGGCTTCATCTTGCACTTTTATGGTATTATAAAAGTGGCTTCTTTCCTTACACCTCATGAGTGATCCTCTGCTAGCTTCAAAGTTTGCTCCTGCAGTTTCCTCTCTTCTCTCAGCCTTCATAGAATTGAAGACAGTTAGGGCTTCACTTTGGATTAAGCACTGACTTGAAATGCTGGAGCTGCTTTGAGCTTTTCTCAGGGTGGCTGTGGTGCCGTACACCTGTAATCCCAGCATTTGAGAGGCTGAGGCAGGAGGGTCACCTCAAATTCAAGGACAGCCTGGGCTACCTACTGAGCTCAAAGCCAGCCTGAACTATATAGCAAGACCCATCTCAAAAAACAAAACAAAACAAAACAAAAGTTCTCTTTATCAGCACTAAGGATGTTTCACCTTCTCCTTTGTGTGTTCACTGGAGTAGCACTTTTAATATCCTTCAAGAACTTTTTAGTCGGCATTTGTAACTTGTAAGAATGTAAGAAGTGTAGCATTTGTCCCATGGCAACTTTTGCCATGCTTTTCTCACTAAGATGAATTATTTCCAGTTCTTGATTTAACGTGAGAGACGTGGCTCTTCGTTCACACTTACAGGTCATTACGGGATTATTAATTGGTCTGATTCCAATGTCATTGTGTCTCAGGGAGTAGGAAGACCCAAGGAAAGGAAGAGAGACCAGAGTGGTTGGTCAGCCAGGCAGGCAGAACGCACATTTAGTAAGTTTGCCATCTCACGTGGGCATGGTTTTTAAGCATCCAAAAACAGTTACAATAATAACATCAACACTTACCGATCCCATATTACATAACAGATACAGTAATGATGAAAACATTTAGAATATAAAGAGAGTTGCCAAAATGTAACACAGAGACACAGAGTGAGTATATGAGCTTGGCCCAGCAGCCCACACCTTTAATCCTAGCAATGAGAGGGGCTGAGGCAGGAAGATTGCAATTCGGAGTCTTACCTGGACAATTTAGCAAGACCCTATCTCAAAATTAAATAATAAAACAGCTGTACAGGCGCATAGCTCTGTAGTAGAGCATCCCTGAGTTCAGTTCCAAAACCATAATAGAAAAGAAAAAGAAAGAAAAAAAAAAAAACAAACCAAACTACTGAGCACATGATGTTGGAAACAGAGCCACAAATCACTATTGTAAAAAAAAAAAGTACATTATATGCAAAGCACAGTAAAGCACAGTGTAATAAATGAGTTTATAATCATTGGCTCTGACTGTGATCCAGCACCACACAGCTCGTGCTGGCATTCATTTTTCCATATTAACTTTTTTCTCTGATATTGCGAAAGCCGACTTTCATTGTTTGACATATAGTTACTTACTGCTCAACCTCAGTCTAAATGTAAAGTGGTTTGAAAATTACTAAATTTTACTGAAAATTACCCCGGTAATAAATGGTACCCATGAGAACGCCATGTTCATATACCATGTTGATATTTCGCCTTTTAGTATCTAAACAAAATTCCATTTTCTCCAGTTATTTATATTCCCTTTTTTCCCAGCACTTTCAGTAAGGTTATCAATTTATCATTGTTCACATTTTATCCCAGGTTCTCCCAATGTCCCAATTGATACTTTAAATTTTATATTTACTGAAAGTAACTCACTGCTGTGGACAGTTCTGTAATTTATGACAGAAACAATCAGGAATGCTCCACTAGAGAAACATTCATAACAATTTTATCACCCTAAAAATTCAGAGGTGTGGTTCATTTAGAGTCAACCCCTCCCCACATGTCCACGCCATGGGCAGTCGTACAGTATGTAGCCTCCGGGTTCTTACTTCTTTCACTTAGCCAAATGCACTTAAGATTGAATCTTGTGTCAATCAGTAATTCGTGTGTGTTGTGTAAGAAGTATAGTTTAAAGCACGCAATTTGGATGTGGGCTTGGTGGCACCCTCCTATAACATCAGCATTTTGGGTGGCTGAGGCAGGAGGACTGCAAGTTCAAGCGCAGTTTGCGCAACTTAGCACAGTCTTGTCTCAGAATGAATTTTTTTTTTTAGAAGGGCTGTGGAAAGGCCCTGGATTCAATCTCCACTATCACCACTGCCCCGCTAAAAAAAAATCAGGTATCCTGGGGCTCATTTTTGTTATAGGACATGCTGTTTTTTGAGTTTTAACTTTCTGTTTTTATCTTTCACTCCCCCAGCTCCTTTGCTTTGTTTATTTCAGTAATTTGTGATGCCTTTATTTTTAGTCTAGTGATCAACTTTGGAGCTGTGGGCATGGTTTTAAATTAAATATTTGCAGATACTAGATATTCTTACTCAGAATTTCTTCTTCCCTTGTCTTGGAAAATGTATTTTAAGTATACTTAGGCCTCAGTTACCTGATTTCTCAGTTTTTCAATACTACCTTGGCCCTGGTCATAAAAGATGAGGAAATTCTACTTAATTTCATAGTCTCTCCTCTTTCTCTCCCAATTATTATATGTTGAATTTATGTATTTATTCATTTACTTATAACCAGGAGTTACAGCATTACATTGTGTTCCATAACTACACTGGTTCTCCATCCTCTCCAAATTTTTGGGAAGATGGTGGTGGTGGTGGTGGTGGTACTGGTGCTGGTGGTAGTGGTGCTAGTGGTGGTGGTGGCACAGATGGAACTCAGGGCCCTGCAGCGCTACGCAAGTGCTCTACCGCCAAGCTCCATCCTGAGCCTTTGGTCTTACCCCTAACAGAAAGAGGCAGTGCACAAGGCCCCTGTGCATGGCCGAGCCTTTCATAATGGTATTTCTTGGTTTGCTGGAGTTTGCTTTTCTTGGTTTCTTCAGAAAATCACGTAGAGGGGCTGGGGATTTTGCTCAGCGGCAAAGCGCCTGCCTGGCAAGCGCAAGGTCGTGAGTTCAGTTCCCGGTACTGGAGAAAAACCAAAAAAAAAAGAAAATCACGTAGAAACACTATTTCCTTACAATCAATGTAACTAATACTTTTTTAATTACAAAAGACATGCTCTTTCCAAGTTCTTTCATGTTCAGTTGTTTGTCTCTTCATTTATTCTTTCTATGCTTTCTGCCTCCACAACATAGAATGCAGACACCCACAGTAAATGGAATTGGTCTGATTTTTTTACCTGCTGGATTCCAAGAGCCTTTAAGTTAGTCGTTGCTCTTCGATATACATCTAATAAACGTGTGTTGAAAATTAATGAGGTCAAACTGATTCTGCCACATCTTCCTTCCTTACAAGTACTCTGATCTTTTTGCTCGTACACCAAAGGGTTCTTTTTGAAATTTGCATTCCTCTATCTTTACTAGAATATGTTATGGTCTTAACTACTGTGTATCAATGTTGTGCTCTCTCCCCAGCAACAGATTTAGATGTTATTTCTAGAAAGTTTTCTCACATATGTCCTCATAGCAAGATTGCAAGTTCTGTTTTCTTACCATTTCTACTGGCCCGGTTTATCTTTCTCTATCTCTTTTAGCCATTTTTAATTTCTGTTTTAGCGTGTCCTTGCTGTACAACAGAGAATTTAGTCTTCTTTCCCAAGACTATAGGGATATATTTTTATTTTAATAAGCCGCTGATATATTTGGCCTCAACTCTGTCATGTTATTCTATGATACAATTACTGAATATATTATATTGTATAATATATATACTGTTTTTCTGTCTCTTGGTGTATCTTCTTTGTTATCTTTAAGTTTTGTGTGCTACTTTGGGAGGTTTATATTTCTTTTCAAATAGTTAAATTTTACATATTTTAATAATGGGTTTAATCCCCTTTCTCATAATATTTTGCACTCTTTTAATTAGAAATGTTATCTTTCATCTTCCCATATAACCTTTACACAGTGAATTTATTCTACATTTTCTTTCACCCTTCTCTGTTTTTAAAATTTCATGACAAGCCAAGCATGGTTGTATGTGCCTATAATCCCAGTGCTCTGTGAGGCTGAGGCAGGAGGATCATGAGTTTGAGCCCAGCCTGGTCAGTTTAGCAATTTAGCGAAACTCTGTCTCAAAATTTAATAAGTTGAGGGCAGGGAGGAGCAACTGGAAAATGTCCAAGTGTGAAAGCCTGGGTACAATTCTCAGTACCGAACCACTAATTCTTTTCATTAGGTCTCTTTTGTCAGAGTCTGTATTTACAAGCTATCCTTTCCATCCTTTTTTTATTTATAATTCTGTCATTAAACATAGTTGTGAGTACCTCCAACAGTTTTTTGAGTTTTCTCCCCCATTACCTCATGCTTGGATGAAGCTTATCTTCTAATCATTTCTCAGGAACAGCATATGTGTACAGTCTTCCTTATGTTCTCGCTTTGCTATTTCCCCCTGTAACTTGGATACTTGGAAGATAGCTTGGCTGGAAAGAAAATCTTTGACTTTATTTTTTACAAACAGTTCTCCACTATTGCCTCGCTTTGTATATTGCTCTTAAGAAATCTGACGCCAGTCTGATTTTTTTGCCCTTACTAGTTTTTCTCTTTGTATCTGGAGGTCCTGAGAATGCTTTTTATCAGAGTTCATCTTAGATTTTTATTGTCTGGGTCAGTTTTCCCAGGTCTGCAGTTAAGTCCTTCAAATAAGTAGGATGTAAATTTTGTTTCATTTCTGGAAAGTTTTCTTATTTTTAATATTATTTTCGTTTGGCTCTCTCGGGGGGCTGTGCTTAGGTATGTTAGATCTTCTTTCCTTCCCTTTCATCTGTTGTCTTGCTTTTTCCCTCTCATTTTCATCAGTGTCCCATAGGTTTTCATTGTAATGTGTTTTTCCTGCAGCCCTATTTAATTTGTTTCTGGGTGTGTTTCTATTTTTATGGTACTTTTCCCCTGACTTCTGTGTCTTAGTAATGCTGATGACATGATTATGTGTTACTTTTTTTGTACTCTCGTTTGGCTCATTGGGAGGATATGAAGAGATATTTGTTGTAGGTGATTGCTGTTATTAGATTTACTTTTTCAGTTATTACCATCATTTTCTCACCATTGTATTTTGTTTTGCCATATTAGTTCAAATTTCATTTTGTCTACTTTATCAAATCCTGACCTTAATTTCTTTCTGTTTAAGTAGTACTGGTAATTGAACCCAAGGCCTCTGCACTGAGCTACAGGCACAGTTCTTTAAATTGTTTATTTTGAGACAGGGTCTCTCTAAATCACTACATTCCCTAGGCTGGACTCAAATTTGTGATTGTCTTGCCTCAGCCCCCAGGGTGCTGGGATGGCAGGTTTGCACCACCACACCGGGCTTGATTTTATTCACTACATGCATCCTGAACCCAGCCAGCTTATAGTCCACTTTGTGTTAACATCCTTAGTCACAATATCTTCATACCTTGGTGTCTTTTTTTAATAGGGATCTTTGCTCCATGGGTTTGTTTTATGCATTTGATTATAATTTCTGTTTTATTGCTTTATATTTTGGTTGTTTCTTTTTAATGTCATCTATTTCGCCTGGTGGTGGTGGTGCTCCTCCCTCTCCTCCTCCTGTCCTTCCCCTCTCCTTTTTTCTCCTTCTCCTCCCCAACCCTCCTCCTTTTTTCTTCTTGCGTAGATCCTAGGCTGATTCATATTGATGTCTCATCTTTAAGGTATTTTTCTACACCAGCTTTTTTATAGGATATTTAAATAATGGATTATGGATGTATCTGATACTAGCAAGAGAGTTCCTTTTGATACATATGTAATGGTTCACTTAATGATCTGAACTTAGTTGGATACAAATACGAACTTCATTTTTTTAACTGCTATTCTCAGGAAACTGGTATCAGATTTCCTTTTCCTTAATCCTTGGTGACATCTGGGGAAGATTTATCATAGTTTTTAGTAACATTCACCTGTTAAGGAAATAGACTTATTTTTGGATATTAAAATTTTGGGCCTAATATTAAAAATAGGCTTATGTTCATCAATTACATTTTTAATGTATTAAATGTGGCAGTTCTCTCCACAGTGAGCCGTAGAATCAGTGTCATTCCAGTCAAAATGCAAATAAGGTTTTCTTGAAATATTGTCGTACGTATCCAGGGAACAGCAAAACATGAAGTATGGTGAAGATACTCCCGAAGTGAGAGAACAGTGGCCAGTGCTCTGAGTTCTGTAATTAAGACAGTGTGTGGCTGGCCCAGTGGTAACCAATGGGATAGGGCAGACAGGGTCCTCATACATGGTAATGTGATTTCTGAAAGAGCTGGCATTGCAGCTCAGTGAGAAGATGGTGAACGACTCCAATCATGGTGCTAGAGCGGTTAGTTTTTTCATAAGAAAAGAATGAAACCCAGTTCCCGTTTTACATTACAGGAGTCTGTGTTTCCATTACAGTGGCAAGATACCTCAGGCCGGTTAGCTTTCTGTAAAGGTGGGTATAGCTCCCAGTTGTGGAGGGGCTGGCATCACCCAGGCTCTGGTGAGAACTCCATGGCAGATGGCTTCCCCTGGCGGAAAGTGTGTGGGAGTGAGAGATGACAGTGCCAGACAGGAAGCCAGAGAGCGGTTCGGGAGTTGGGCTTGCTCTGGTAAAAACTCACTTTCAGGAGAAGTAGTTCAGGCTGCCAGGAGAACTGCCTTCATTTCTTCTGAGGGCAGTGATCTAACAACCTCTCTCTAAGCCCCAGTCCTACCCCCCCATACCCACTTCCCTTTTTTTAAAACTTTGTGGTATGTGGATTAAACCCAGGATTTGCACACTGAGCCCTTTTTTTTGTATATTTTTTTGAAATTTTGAGACAAGAGTCTCGCTGTCACTAAATTACCTGGGCCAGGTTAGTCATCCTCCCTTAACCTCCCAGAGTGCTGGAATTAGAGCCCGCACAGGAAGGCCCAACTTATACATGACCACACGCCCTCCCAACGCTGCCACACTAAAGACCAAGATTCCAAACAGGAGGCCTGGGGAGACCTTCCGTATCCAACCAGAGCACACACTGAATACAAAAATCAGTTTCTGGGACGTGTAAATGTGCAGAGCTTCCCGAAGGTTAGAGAACATCTCTGTGGCGCTGGGGCTCAGGAAATAGTTCTTGAGCAGGATACAAACAGCACTGAGGCAAACACTCACAAAGTGTACCACTTCAAAATGAAGAACCTCTGTTTATCAAAATCCATCTTGAAAAAAGTAAAAAGCTAAGACAGTGGATAGGGGAAAACGTGTTTGCTCCCAACAACAGAAAGCTGACTAATACAGTTGGCTATAAATAGTTTATAATCAGCCCTATTGCAAAAATTAAACCCCATGATTTAAGACCTAATTTTGTAGATGCTGATGGTAATAGTGCTGTTAACGGTTTTGTTCTTGTGGCAATCAGTGCTTCAGTTTTGAAATAAACGGTTGATAAGTGATACAAACACACACACACACTGAGTGATCAAAAAAATGGTGAATGTGGAATGTTTTTCAAAACTTATTACAGTAGGAGACACAGTGCAACAGTGGCGCAGATGAAGTTGGCGCTCCATGTTCATGGTTTCGACATCCATGGACTAAATCAGCTAAAGCTGGGGCAATACTGAACATGTACAGACTTTTGCTTACTAGGATTCCCTAAGTAATATAGCATAGCAAGCCTTTAATAATATATGCCTTGTACCAGATATTATAAATAAGGCCAGGATGATTTAAAGTATACAGGAGGATATGCGTAGGTGATACACGAATACTATACCACTTTATGTAGGAGATTGAGTATCTGTAGTCAGTCTGTGAAGGATCCTGTAACCAACCCCCTGCATACACTAAGACAGCTGTCTAGCACTTAGAAATTTTATTATAATATAAAAATTTTATATGATTAAAATGAACTAGAATCATGATGTTTTTAATACTGTCTTTATGAAATATTCCATTTTTTCTGGAGACCATATTTTCTGTTTTCTTTTCTATTTTTTTTTAGAGACAGGGTCTCACCATGTAGTTCAGGCTGGCCTTGAACTCCCTGTGCAGCCGTCGGACTCATGCGTGCCCCCATGCCCAGCTTTTTTCTGGACACTTTAAAATTCATGAAGTTAATTAGGCCAGTTTGTGTTTTGACAATTAATTTTTTTTTTAACCTTTTTTTTTTTGGTACTGGGAATCGAGCTCAGGACTTTGTGCTTGCCAGGCAGGCACTGTGCAGCTGTGCTATATCCCCAGCCCCATTATTTTTAAAAGTATAGCAATTTAGTAACTTTCCTCAAAATCTTGAAATTATATAACCTGTATAAAATTCCCACTGTCTTTTTAAATATTACTTATAGCTACCACTTTAAATATAGAACAAACAAGTCACATCTTCCTTATCAAAATATATTTGTGTTTAGACAGGCATGGTGGCACATGCCTGTAATCTCAGCACTCAAGATGCTGAGGCAGAGGCTGGGGATTTAGCTCAGTGGCACAGTGCCTGCCTGGAAAGCACAAGGTCTTGAGTTCGATTCCTGGTACTGGAAGAAAAACAAAAAAACAAACAAGATGCTGAGGCAGGAGGATCGCCACAAGTGTGAGGCCAGCCTGGGGTAGATAGTGAGTTCAAGGACAGCCTGAACTATATATAGCAAGACCCTGTCTCAAAAAACACACAAGCAACAACAACAAAAAACTTGGGTTCAGGTTTTCATCATAGCTTTGGGGGAGACCTAACAATAGCATACAATGTCCAAGTGTATCAGGCCTAAAATAGTGAAAATAGGGGAGGTGCCAATAGAAAATTATAAAAAATATTTGAGTAGCTAAAAAGAGCATATTGCTGGGTATGGGGGCACATGCCTGTAATCTCAGCACTTGGGAGGCTGAGGTAGGAGGACTGCCCCAAGTTTGAGGCCAGCCCAGGGTACATACTGAGTTCAAGAATAACCTAAACTACATAGCAAGACACTGTCTCAAAAAAGTATTTTTAAAAAAGAACATATTCAAGCCCACATAGATTATCTTTGATAGTCAGTGTATTATTTGGCCTATCTAAAAATCGTTTATTTTCAGTCGAACAATAATTATCAGAGTCATTAAGTACATTTCAAAAAGCGACATGATCCACGTTCACTAAGTGATTCACTGCCTCGTCCTGACCGATACCTTCACTTGGGTCCAAATGGCATGCAGCGAGAGGTCCGCATTCTTGCCTAAAATCCTTAATCTGAATCTAACCATAAGGGAAATGTCCGCTAAATCTTTGCTATATGACATTCTACAAGATAATGGCGTGGGATCTTCTGAAATGCCACTGTCATGAAAGACACAGTGGGGTAGAAAGAGACCGTTTCAGTTTAAGGGAAGCTAGACACCTGACAAGCAAGTGTGATATTAGATCCTTGATTGGAACTGCATCCATAATCCATAATCTTCTATAGTGAAGAAGGGAACTAGCCCCAAAGAACATACTTGAATAGTTTTATGCAGTTCTGTTTCGCGGTCATGGTTGTGGTTGTGGAGGAACATGTCCTCGGTCTTAGGAGATGTAGTTAACACATCATGATGCAGTCATGATGTCTGCAATTCATTTTCCAAAAGTTTGGGGGAGAGGTGTGTGTATGTGAACGTAAGCAATTGCTATATGTAAGTAAATCCCCTAAGAATGGTTCATTGCACTGTTCTCTTAGTTTGTTCTGTAGTTTTTTCAAAATGGAAAACCAACAGAAAAAAGTACATTTTAAAAATATAATAATCATAAATTAATAAGCTAGATAAAATTTTATAAGTTGAATAAGTTAATTTTTAAAGATTATTTTATATATTCAGATAATAGAGATCTACTCCCTTAAAAATAATGTTTTTAATTTAAAATGTTGGGAATAAAGGTATCTACATTTTTTAAAATTTCATTTCTAAATATAAGTGAAAACTGGACTTTTAAGGCAGGTGCAGTGGTGCACATGTGTTAGTGCAGAACTCTGGGAGTTCGAGCCCAGCTTGGACAACTTAATGAGACTACATCTCTAAACAAGGATGAAGAAGGTGACCATGTTACTCAGTGCAGAAGCCCTGGGTTCAATACCTTGTACCACAAAAAAAAAAAAAAAAAATCAAAACTATATAACATTAAAAACATTTAATTGGCCTGACTAGATGGAATTCCATGTTTATCTCTGTTCAGCATTTGAGTATTGAAAATTTAGCTCTGAGGTACAGTAGCTAATCTTAGATGTTCTCTATTGAGATTGTTGATATTCAAACTTTGATTCCATCACTCACCAGCGTGTGATCTTAGACAAGTTGTTTAATATCTCTGTGCTTCAGTGACCTCAGACACCAGATGGAGTAGTTATAACACCTATCTAATACATTTGAAACACTTAGGAAAGAACCTGCGATGTGGTAATGCTATAAAATGATAGCCATAAGCCAGGCCTGGTGGCCGCACGCCTGTAATCCCAGCACCCAGGACACTGAGGCAGAAGGATAGCCATGAGTTCGAGGTCAGCCTGGGTGGCATATTGCGTTCAAACATAGTCTGAACTACATAGCAAACCCTTGTCTCAAAAAAAAAAAAAAACTACAGGTGCTACTGTTGTTAATACCTGGATCTTTGCTGAGGAAAGGCATGTAAGAACATAAGACTGGACAGTTCCTGCAGAGTTCCCAAGTAATAGTTTGACTCAGCCGCGGTAACTAACATATTTTATATGAAATGGAAGCTCCTATGGAGTTCTTTGTGTTTATGCTTAGCCTCATTTACACGTATCAAGGGCTACAGTGTAAAAAGTAGACCAGCTAAAGATACAGAAGCATATATACGCAGCAGAGAGTTTATGTGATAAATGTCAAAATAACCCTACCAGAAAATTTGATCAGATCTTAATGAATAAAGGAAGGTTATGTGGTCTGCATAATATGAATTGGGATCTGGAATGTTCTCTTAAAAGATTCTTTAAAATTACCTTAATAATTGAATTTTTATGATATTTTTTAAATGAATAGCCCAGATCAGTTTTGCCTTTAATAATATTTGTGCCAATATTTTTTGCACATTAGAATATTTAACCCAGTATGCCTGAAAATGAATCATAGTGGATAATCTGTAAACTTTTAACTTCCTTCTTTTCAAATCCATAGCATCTTAATTTCAATAAGGAAGAAAATAAGCATGTTTTAAAAAATATTTTAGAAAAGATTTTCCAAATTATATAAAAATACCCAGGGAACTAAGAGCTTGTTTATATATTCGTTGCAATATTGATTTTATCAATATCTTTCTATTAATATACCTATGTACTAACCTAGAATAGGTTCAACATATGGTATATGTTACATAATTTGTAATAGCAAAGAACTATGTTAACCCACAAAATATTGCCAAGGATTTACCAACAGCCACAAATTTAATTATACAGAATAAAATTGTAATTTAAAATGCAGTCTTTTGTCTTTTATATATCCTCTTTGTACATCGAAAGTTAGCAGATACTGATATCCTTATGTAGTGTATGTTTTTACGGAGTACATCACTATAATTAGAATGAAATTTTGGAGCCTAGTATAAGCTTTAATAGTTATTTCCACAATACTAGTTAGTAAGAGAGGGGAAAGAAATGGTTTTTATTCTTGTTTCAGCCTAGATCTCCAAACTGAAATGGGCCCAAGGTCCAAAAAATAGAATACCGTTTATTTCTCTTTTTTCTTTTCTTATTTAAGACAAGTATTATTATTATTATTATGTAGTACAGGCTGGCCTTGAATTCACTTGTATAGCCTACGCTGACCTGGAACTCCAGGTAGTCCTCCTGCCTCAGCCTCCTGAGTCATGGGATTATAAGTATGCACCACCACGCCCAACAATACCATTCATTTCTTTTTTTTTCTTCTAGTCAGACTTTGTTGGTACATTTTAGGTATATATAATGATTACATTCATTATAGAGAATTTATACCTGTACATGATATGATTTGTTTCTTTTTTTTCCCATTTCCCTATAGTCCCTTCAACCCCTCCTCCTTTCCCTTTCACAAAAGCTTCATTTCTATTTTTTCCTTCTTCCCCTTTTTTATAACTGTGCCTTTTTTTCCTTTCCCCCACCCCCTAGTTCCTTCCCCTCCCCACATGAACAATTTCTTCCTATTTCACAATACCTAGTGTACATTTTGGGTTTTTGTTTGTTTGTTTGTTTGTTTTAGACAGGCTATGCAGTTCAGGCTGGCCTTGAACTCACAATGATCCTCCTGCCTCAGCCTCCCCAGTGCTGGGATTACAGGGGTGCACCACCACGCCTGGCTTTACATTTTAGTCCCTAATTGCAGTTGCAGTTTCTTACCAGAAAAACAATATGATTTATGCATGTGTGTCTTATTTATTTCACTTAAGAGTATGTTCTCAAGGTGCATCCATTTAGCTTTAAAAATCTCTCAAGCTTATCCTTTATTGCAGAGTAGTACTCCATTGTACAAAAAAACACATTGTCTTTATCCATTCACAAGTTAATGGGCATTTGGGCTGTTTCCATGATTTGGTTCTTACAGACTGTGCTGTATAAGCATGGATGTGCATATATCTTTGTGGTATAATGCTTTTAATTCTTTGGGAAGATACCTGGAAGGGGAATAGCTGGGTCAAACAGAAAATTTTTTCATATATTTGTCATTTCTACTTCTGCATCTGACAAGTGTCTACTCATTTCAGATGCCCATTTTTTAGGACTGGTTCTTTAAATTTGGGGGAGTCTGTGTTTTTTAGTTCTTTATATATTTGGGATAGTAATCCTCTGCCTGAGAAACAGCTGGCAAAAATTCTTTCTCACACTATGGGTTGTCTCTTTACTGTGTTGCTGGTTTCTCTTGCTGTGCAAACGCTTTTAGTAAGATGAGATTCCAGATGTTGATTCTTTGTGATAGTTCCTGTGAGATTGGAGTTTTGTTCATAAAGTTTTTGCTACACCAGTGTCTTCAAGAATTCCACCTATTCTATCATCCACAATTCCACCTATTCTATCATCAGATTTAATGATTCTGCTTCAATATTGACATCTTTGATCCATTTCAATTTTAATTTAGTACATGGTGAAAGATATGGGTCTAATTTGAATCTTCATCATATGGAAAGCCAGTTTGTCCAGCACCATTATTAAACATGCTTTCTTTCTTCCAGTGAATATGTTTGGCACCTTTGTCAGAGATACAGTGGTATGTCTGGAGTTGTTTCTGCATTTTATAATCTGTTTCATTGATCCTCATGTCTGTTTTGTTTTGTTTTGGTGCCAGTATCATGATGTTTTTATTATGGTAGCATTGTAGTATAATTTCAAGTCTTAACCAATAGGAGGATTGCCACAAGTTCCAGGCCAGCCTGGAACTACATAGTAAACTCAATAATAAACTCATAATAAACTACATAATAAAGCTACATAATAAACTCGAGGCCAGCCCGAACTACACAGTGAGACCCTATCTCAAAAAAAAATCTTTTTTTAAATCTGGGATTGTGATGCCTTCCTGCCTTGCTCCTGTTGCCCAGAATTGTTTTTGCTATTTTATGTCTCTTCTGGTTCCAAATGAATTTTAGGATTGTTTTCTCTAATTCTGTGAGATATGCTGTTGGAATTTTGATCAGAATTACATTAAATCTGTATATAGTCTTCACCCATTTCTTCCAATGTTGAAAATATGACCATTTCCACTGTATTGGTTCTTGCTACCCAAGAGCAAGGGATATCTTTCTGTTTTGTGATATCTTCTTCAGTCTCCTTATCCAGAGCACTGTACTTTTCAATGTAGAGGTCTTTACTCCTTTCGTTACATTGATTACTAGGTATTTCATTTTTTTGGATGCTATCAGAAGACATGTTGTTTCCTTCATTTCTCTCTCAGTGAGTTTGTTATTTGTATACAGGAATGCTATTGATTCATGAGTATTGACATTGTATCCAGCTACACTACTGAACTTGGTTATTAAATCCAGAGGTCTTTTGGTGGAGTTTTTGGGATCTTCTATGTAGCATGTCATGTCATCTGCAAATAATGATAATTTAGCTTCTTCCTTTCCTATCAGTATTCCTTTAATTTCTTTCTTTTGTCTGAATTCTGTGGCTAAAATTTCCAGAACTATATTGAATAAGAGTGGTAACAGTGGACATTCTTGTCTTTTTCCTGATTTTAGAGTGAAAGCTTTCAGGTTTTGTCCATTTAGTATAATTTTGACTATTGGTTTCTATTAGATGACTTTTATCATATTGAGATAAAGACCATCTCTTCTAATTTTATGTAGGCTTTTTATCATGAACAGGTGTTAGACTTTGTCAAGTGCTTTTTCTGCATCTATTAAGATAATCATGTGATTTTTGTCCTTGGCTTTGTTAATATGGTACATTACACTTATTGATTTACATATGTTGAACCATCCCTGCATCCTTGGGATGACTTGTACTTGGTCGTGGTGTATCATCTTTGTGGTGATTTGTTGCATTCTGTTTGCTAGTGTCTTATTTAGAATTTTTGCACCTGTGTTTATTAGGGAGATTGGCCTGTAGTTCTCTTTTTTGGTTGGATCCTTCTCTGGCTTTGGTATAAAGGTAATGTATGCTTCCAGAAATGAATTTGACCGTATTACTTCCCTTTCAATTTCATTACAGAGATTGAGAAGTAGTTGTGTTAGGTCTTCTCTGTATTTCTTGTAGAATTCAGCAGTGAAGGCATCAGGACCTGAGCTTTTCTTTATTGGTAGGTTTTTTCATTATATCTTTCATTTCATTGATTGATATTGGTTTATTTAGAATTTTTATATCATCTTGATTCAGCTTTGGTAATTCATATGTATCTAGGAATCTGTCCATTTGTTTTGCATTTTTCATCTTATTAGAATACACATTCTCCAAGCAGGTAAAGATAATCTACTGGATTTCTGCAGGATCTGTTGTGATTTCACCCTTTTATTCCTAATTCTTTCCTTGCTTTTTCTTCTTTTTTTTTCCCTGAGGTTAGCTAAGGGCTTGTCGATTTTGTTTAATCTTTCAAAGAACCAACTGTTTGTTTCATTGATTCTTTGAGTTCGTTTCCCTTGTAGAAGTGTTTTCATTGTGTCCCTGTATGTTATATTGGCATTATCGTTTAATTGTAGAAACTGTACTTTCTTCTTTAATTTCATCTGTGACCCATTGGTTGTTCAGGAGGGTATTAATTAATTTCCATGTCTTTATGAAGTTCTTGTGGTTTCTTTTGCCATTGATTTCCACGTTCATTGCACTGTGGTCTGATAATATACATGGAATAATTTCAGTTCCTTTATATTTAATTAAGCATGTTCTATGAGTTAGTATGTGGTCTGTTTTAAAGAAAATCCCATATGCAGCTGAGAAGAATTTGTATTCTGATGCTGTATGATGGAACACACAGTAGACATCTACTAGGTCCATTTATTCAAAAGTTTGGTTCATTTCTAATATTTCATGATTTTTTGTCTAGTTGATCTGTCCATTTGTGACAGTGGGGTATTGTGGTCCTTCCCATTACAATTGTATTAGTGCATATTTGATTTTTCATGCCTATTGATACTCATTTTATATAGTTGGGTGCTTTGGTTTTGGTGCATATATATTAATGATATCTCTTCATGGATTTTTCCCTTTATAAGGATGTAGTGATATTGTTTGTATCTCTTAATCAGTTTTGGCTTGAAATCCACTTTGTCTGCAAATTGCATAGCTACTCCTGCTTTTCTCCAGGTCTGTGATGCATGGAGTATTGTTTTCCATCCTTTGGATTTCACTTTATGAATTTCTTCTTGAATTGGATATGTTTCTTGTCTTCAGCATATTGTTGGATCTTGCTTCTTGATCCAGTCTGCTAGTCTGTTTCTTTTGATTAGTGATTTGAAACCATTAACATCGATAGTTACAACTGATATGTATTGACTTATCCTTGCTATGTTATTTTCCTGTTATTGACTACCTTTTCCCCCCATTTTATCATTCTTTTGGGGTTCGTGGAGTGGTAGTATTTGTTATCTCTTTCTGGAATGCCCCTCAGAAAATGTTGGGGTCTTGGTTTGGTGTTCATGATTTTCCCCAGGTGTTCTTTTTCAAGGAAGTATTTTATTTCTCCATCAATATTGAAAGATCATTTTGTAGGGTACATCAGTCTGGGTTGGAGGTTGTTTTCCTTTAAGGCTTGAAATTCTTCACTCCAAGCTCTCTTTGAGTTGAGTATTATATTGAAAAGTCAACTGTGATTCTTATGGGCTTCCCTTTATTGATGATTTGTTTCTTTTTCCTAAAAGCTTTTAATATTCTGTTCTTGTTTTGAATTTCCAAAATCTTGACTGTTGTATATCTTGATCTAGATGGTTTTTTGTTTTTTTTTAAATCATGGCTAATTGGAGTTCCACTGCCTCACTTAGTTGTATGTCAAGTCTTTTTCCCTGCCAGGGAAGTTTTCTACCATGACCTCTGAACAGGTGTTTTTTATGTCATTTGTGCTGTCTCCTGCTTTTTCATTGACTGTTCAATCTTACATTTTTCTTCTCTGAATCATCTGTCAGCTGCTAGGTTGATGTCTCATGGTCCCTCACTATTTTTAAGAAATCTTTCTTTTCGTGATTGCTAATTACAAGCCTGTCTTCTATATCTGAGATTCAGTCCTCATATTTGTTTATTCTACTGCGGATATTTTGAAGTGAATTTTTAGTCTCTTGGATATCTGCTTGAATCTGTTTTATGGATTTCATTTCTTTCCTATGCTGGACATTTATGGTTTCCATCATTTTCCTGAGCTGCTCTATTTTTTTATATATATATATCTGTATCTGCTTTAGAGTCACTAAGCATGGTTTTGATTGTGGTCACCACCTCTGTAGTTATCTGAGAAATTATTTCTGATTTGATTTTTTTCTAGAGCCTCATTCATTTGCTTTGTTGTTACCACTTCAGAGAGGGCGGGTAGGCGGCTTTCAGATTGTCCCATCTCATTGCCCTCTGGGTTTCCCTTTGGTAAACTGGATGTCTGGGGTTGCATCTTATTTAAGTGTCTTCTCATTTTCTTGTTTGTTTGGTTTTTTTATGCAGTTTAATTCCTGGGTCGATGCTTATAAATTACCTATGGTGAGTTGCTTTATTGCTAGCATTCAGAACCCTTAGGAAATGACTGTTTCTCAGACATGTCTTCTAGGGGTAGCTGGTTTTTGGGTTTTGAATCTGTTGCCTTATCCTACCTTTTCAATTTATTGGGAATGAGAATTTCCTGCCTACCTGGCCCAGCCCCTTGCTTATTTCCACTGGCCCACTGTATTTTCTGTGACCTTTATGCAATCTGAGTCTTGGTATACTAGAAAGATTAGTTGGTTAAAACAATATGTTGCTTTGCCTAAAGTGGTATGATCAGCAGTAACAATAGCATCAGACACATCCTGCAAAATGACAAACTGAGGTAACCATTCATTTGCCACCATTAACCATATTAACTAGATTTGTGGTTATATAACAAAATCTAAAACAGTCCAGAAAATTGTATGCAGTAAATAAGCACTCAATATGCTAATTTTACTCTCAGGTGAGAAAATTTAAAAGGGGATTGGGAAAAAATAAGAGATGTAAGAGGAGAGGAAGAAATTAGGAGCAAGACTGGAAGATAAAGAGGATCATGCAAACTTTGGAAAACTGGTGCAGAAGACAAGAAGTATAGAGAGAAGTAAGAAATAAAAGGTAGAACAAAACAGAACAACATCCAAGAAAAAACTAGATACAATATTCACCTTCATATAAAAACAAGATCTAACAATGGAGAAAAAAACTCAAACCAAAATGAAAAACAAGAAAAGAAAGAGAGGGAAAAAAAAAATATCCACTTCCGTGTTTGTCTTTACCACTGGTAGACAACGTGTTGATTTATCCCAGCAGGTCAAGGGTAGCTTTACCATGGAATAGTGAATAATCTCAGTGTACCTGCACCTTTATTTCCCGTGCAGTTCAGACTGGTCCGGCCGTGAGGCTGTACCAGTCCTGTTTAGCCTGCAGTTGTCAGTGCACCTTCAGCAGGGCTGAGCTCAGCTGGGAGCTGCCAGGTGGAGCCATCAGTTGTTGAGTTCCAAGCTTAGTTGGCCCCTCTCCAGAAAGGCTCCTGGCCAATCGCTGTCTCCCATGGAATGGCTGAATCCACACCATTCACCCACCAGTGCAGCCCATGGAGGCCTCAGGCTTCCAGCAGTCACCATGTGTCTGCAGGCTTGAGCTGCTCCTCCCATGCAGCGAGTGTCAACTCAGGGAGAAGGTGCTGCCCGCCACCTCCTTCTTCCTTGAAGTTTCTCTGTTCACTCTCCCCATGGGCTTCATTTCCTGCTTGAGATCCTTGCTGGGTCCTGGGGACCCACTTCCCCCCTCCTTCTCTTCTTCACATTGCTATATTCCTATGTGTGGACACCAAATCTCAGAGAGGCTTTTTCCATGCTGCTCACCACTCCACCATCTTCCCAGAAGTCCCTCCCCATTGATTTTTTGGTCTTTTTGAGACAGTGTCTTGCTATGCAGTTCAGGCTGGCCTTGAGCTCACTTTGTAACCCAGGCTGGTCTCAAACTTGCAGTAATCCTCCTGCCTCAGCCTCCTGAGTGCTGGGATTACAGGCGTGCGCCACCACGCCTGGCACCATTGATTTCTGACTAGTAAAAAAACTTACTTTATTTTGTTTTCATGTTGTTTCATTTTTATTCTTGGACATGTTAGTTAGTTGCTCTTTATCTTAGTTTTCTCCTGATAAAATTAAACAGATATTCCTGTGTTGTCATGTCTCATTAGTATCTTTAATCTGACTTACTTTGTCTTTCATGACTTTGTGTTTTAGAAAAGCACAGGCTTATTTTGTAGAATGTGCCTTAATTTGAGTTTGTCTTATGTTTCTACTTAATTTACACTGGTGTACGTTTTTAGTTGAATATCAAGGATATGATGTCTTCTTTCATGTGTCTTGTCAGGTGGGACATGGTAGTTGTTTTTTTCTCTTGCTGGTGGTCTTACAGTACATTATATTTGCAACTATCTGTACAATAATGTACCATTTCCCCTTTGTAATGAGTATTTTGTGGGAAAGTATTTTGAGACTATGTAAATAACCTATTTCTCATCATGATGTTTTGACATCAGTTAATTCTTGCTAGAAATTTATTACTCTGATGGTTGCCAAATACTGGCTTTTGTTTTCATCCCATCATTATTGTCTGCATGTATTATTTGGTATTCAGCATCAATTTTTACATCTGTAAAATGAATGTAACTTATGTAAATGAGGAAAATGTACAAGTAAATTTGTGTGTAAGGTAATATACCAATTTAGCATAATTTTTAGTACATACTAAGCTCTCAAACACATTATATCATTTTCATTATAAAAGTTCTTACATGACAGGGAAAGAAACTGATTATTTTTCAAGATCTTTGAAAGGATATAGAAAGGTTAAAATATTAAATATTTTATGTCTACCTACCATGAATGTTTTACTTCATGTTCAGTTCCTGTTTCAGTTTGGAGAAATCTGCTCTCTCTCTCTCATCCCCCGTTTTTCCATAAGCTTTTGCTTCTATAGGTGACATGTTTTTTTCCTAGAATCATTCTGATTTTCTAAAATATAATGATAAATAATAGTGGTATGGATCTCATTCATTGTGTATAAATTATCACTCTAAATTCAAATAATAAATCACTTCTGGCTTGCAACATTTTTATATAAAAGTTGATTTCTGGTTTGATTTTTTTTTTTTCCATTTTCACATTTTGATCTTTTCATTCTATTTTTCCTTTGTTTCACTGCAGTATGTTTCTTTGTGCCTTCATTTTTTCTTGGATACTCTTCTCGAATGTCTCATAATGTTTATTGTCCTTTTACACCATAAGAGAAATGTGCTAAATAAACCTCGAGACCTTTTTATGGCTGTGTATGTGTTATCTGAACTCGTAGGTTTCTGCAAGAAAGATTGGATCCTTGAGTTGTCTTTGGAGTGACCGTAAGCCTGAATACTCACCAGGAAAGGCATCTGAGGGGCTGACTGTATATATATGTTCACGTAAGCAACCCAGCCTGTTCAGCATTTCACTCTTAACTCTTACCTTTGTTGCACTTGGCTTTCCAAGTCTGCAGCCTTTAAGGTTCTTTCCTAGCCTGCCATCCCTCCATCATTCTATAGAGGCCGTGAAAGATGTCAGTGGGAATGGAAACCTAATAGTTCACCTCTTAAGCATCTCCTTTATATCAGTCCTGCTGGAAAGTTGGTACCATAACTTTCTGAACTTCCCAGACTCTGGGGGATGAGTTAGCTTGTTGGAATCTCCTTACAGGCTTTCTTTACTCCACTGCTTACCACTTCTCCATATACTTCCTTGTCTTCAGATATTGTAATTCAGATTGCAGTACCTTACAGTTATACTTACAAAGAAGTTTGATTTTAACTTTTGCATTTTTTGTTTTGATTGAATCTGCAGATATCTCTGTACTGAGGTATTTAGGAGTCAGTAATCATTTGTGAACTAAGCTAGAAATATTCTCTCTGTGTGTGTATCTGTGTGTCTGTATTACTGGAGATTGAACTCCGGTCCTTGACTCTTGTTTATTTTTTATTTTGAGACAGGGTCTTACTCAGCTGGTCATGCGAGGCTCAAACTTTCAGTCCTCCTGCTTCATCCTCTCAGAGTGCGTGACTTCAGGCATACACTGTCATCATCTGCTCTGACAATATTTTCTTTAATCAGTACAAAAATAGGGCATTCCTTGAGCAGCATTTGTAGAATAAACTAATAGTCTACTATTAATAGGCCAAAAAAGGATTTTTTTCATTTACATAGACATCTATTAATCTCCTACTATTTACCAGAAAGAAATGTTCATTGTGTGCTGAGCTTGCATAAACATAACAGAAAAAATTTTGTTTTGGCTTGTTTTTTTACAATGTTAGGGATTCTACCCAGGGCCTTGCACATGCTAGGCTATTGCTCTTATCACGCCAAGAAATGTTTTTTTAATGTCATCACTAGTTCATTCATCAAAATGAGCTATGAAATTTGGTCTTTAACCAGACATGGTGATACAATACCTGTAATCCCACTACTGTGGGAAGCTGAGGCAGAAGGATTGCAAGCTGAAGCCTGGTGACGTGGCAGTTTAGGAAGACCTTGTCTCAAAATTTATTTTACAAAAATTTTTAAAGAGCTGGGGTTGGACTTCAGTGTGCAAATCCCAGGTTCAATCCAATACTATGCCAAACACAACTTTTACTTAGAACATTTTGTAATGTTCCTTTCTAATTACCCTATTATTTTATTTAATCTTTTATTATCTGGTTTTTCTCTTTTGGTTGATATATTTTAACATTTGCCTGTTGCCTTTAGAAGAGTCCATGTGTTTCTCTTCCTGCCCCAACCTCCTTTTTTTTTAGAAAAATACTTTCTATAGTTATGGTATCCCTGCCTCTCTGTCCTGCAGTATTTTTGCTTTCTTTTTGTGTGTGTGTGTATGTGTGCATACTGTATTTTTACTTTCTACTTCTAGTCCAACTTTTAATCATTAGTCTCTACAAGACCTTATGATGGGATGAGGGTACTACTATAGAGGAGTCTTATTCTGGAAGTGATTTTTTTTTTTTTCCTTTTATTTGTTACTTTTTGAACAATGAACTTTTTTGTATATATCTTTAAATTACACAGAGGTTGTAAAGTTTTGTGTTTATTTACTTTTCTGTCCTTGTTCTCTAGTGTATTAAAGGGAGAAGGTCTTGTGTAGCAACCATTGCTTCTGCTATCTGGGAATTCCTCAACTTAATTTGTTTTACCTTTACGCACCACCTGTGCTTCACCTCTTCACTCTGAAAAGACTCATTCATTAAAAATGTGTAATGAGTGCTGGCTATATGGTAGGCATTGTTCTAGGAATACAGTAAAGAATAAAACAGATGCCCTTGCTCACAAAAAGCCTATATCCCAGTGGTAGAGAAATAATAAAATAAATAAGTGGACATATAATGTTAGAGAGTGATAAGTTTTGTGTGTAAAAAATCAATAAAGCCAGTTAAAATTAAGCTGGCGAGGTTGCAGTGCTACCCACTGTAGTTGGGAAGACTTCTTTGAGATGTTATTGAGCAAATATGTCTTAGTTACTTTTCTGGTTGCTGAGACAAAATACCCAGTACCCACAGATTAAGCGAAGAAGGGTTTATTTAGCTCACACTTTGTAGAGATTTCAGTCCATAATCGGCTGGCTCCAAAGCAGCATGGCATGGCAGACAGACATCACAGAGGAAAAACAGACTGAAATCTCTACAAAGTGTGAGCTAAATAAAACAGTAAGACATTGTTAACGTCTCTTCCTGCTTTGGTGGGTAGAAGGTAGCAAAGCAGGAAGGGACCTTAACAATGTCTTTCTGCCCCTTTTATGTTATCCAGGCTTCTCAGGTCGGGTAGCACTCACACCCTTATCGTAGTGCCCTTGAGCCTAGCAGTGCACCATGAATCAGTCCCAGTGTGACACTCTAGATCCACCCACCTCTGAAAAAGCCCCTCTTACGACCACAGGACTTTGGGGGCAACATCTAAACACAAACCATGACAGTATATTACTGAATAGTAGTATACACCTCCTCCTATTAGCTTTTACCTTATTTAAAAACACATTGATTCATTCTAAAACCTCTGCGGTAGAGTAGGCTCAATCATAAGCGGGGGACTTACTTTAAATAAGCTAACCTTGCAGTCATCACAGCACACCAGATGAGACATGGCTGAGAAAGTGCAGCCGCACATTGTCCACTATTCCACTATTCCTTCGTCCTGCTTTAAAAAGCAGATGGTGAGAGACAACTATTTGTGGAACGTAGTCTTTCCTTTTCTACATAAACTCCACATTTTATGCTTGGACCACTGGAAAGCTATTCACTTGATCTTTACCCCCATCTGCATTGCTTTCACTGAATTGTTCTGATAGTGGGGGTTTAATCTTTCATTGGTAAATACTATAATACATAAGTCCCTACCTTAGGAAGATTCAAGTTGCAAACTTCCACAGGTAGGAAGGGATCTCCCACTGCGACATTGGTAAATGCAAAGAAATCACAGAAGTAGCTCACATGTCTACCAGACATTGTCACAGTTGTGCTACTGTGTGTGTACTATACAGTGCGACTGTGTACAGTGGTGCAGTGTTTAATCAGAGCCCAGGATGTCCCGAAGAGGAAAAGCAGTTGTGATGTGGCAGGAACTGTATTTGTGCCAGAGGTGTATAGTAAGATTTGCTTTGTCGGATTTAGGAACGAATCCAGCTTAGGGACCATTCTGCTGGAACGGAACTCAATCATAAGTGGGGGACTTACTTTAAATAAACTAACCTTGCAGTTGAGAAGTTGTTGAGGACATCACCTTCTGTATTACTTACTGTTTAATGTGTTACATACCACATGACAAGTTTGAGAACCAGACGTTTCTGGTAAGAAGTAGGCATTCTTAAAATCTCTTCCATAATGAAAGTTAGGTAACTAGACATACATTCTTTCTTTGGCTTTCAAGAAACATAGAACCAAATTTTTAGTGCTATTTCATTTCTTTTCTCCCTAATCTTCTCCTAATCTAAGCTATACTTTTCCTGATCATTTTTTTCAAGTTATGTCATTAATTGCGGAACAGTGTCGGGAGTATATGTAAACGTGTAATGGAACAGACGCTTTCAGTGGCCTGGGACTCTAGGACCTCCTCAAAACGTTACTTGTATGGCCTCGGGCAGGCTGGGCAGTCTTTCTGGGCTTTAGTTTCATCTGCACAGTGCCAGATTAATACATAGATCCAACATTTCTTGCTGTAGAGCACTGTTTTCATGAAAAATAACCGGCATTCCCATGTATAAAGGAAATAATGGCAGAACCGCTATGGTTGGGCAGATGCCATAGTTGCAGGGAAGCTAAGTCTCATTTTGATCCAGATAATGTAGAACTTCCTCTTGGAACAAAGAAGCACAAACTCCTCTATAGCCTCCTCTACATGTTTTCCTGTACAACAGCCAATTTTTCTATTTTGTAGCGACACCCCCACCCCCACCCCTCTCTTTTTTTTTTTTTTTTTTTGTAAGTTTTCCTGCAATAGAGAAAAGTCTTAAGGATGAGTGGATTTCTTTGCTTATTTTTGAGAGATTTATAAAATCACCTGCAGGGCTTATGAAAACCTAGACTGTGTGTCCTGCCTACACAAGTCTCTGATTTCAGTAGGTCTGGAGTGGAACCAGGGATTTGAATTTTTAGCAAGTTTTCAGGTGAGTCCACAGTTGTAATTTAAGAACTACTGCCATTGTTAAAAATGCTTTTAGACCCTTTTCTCATTTTAAAAGTTACATTAAATCATGTAATTTCGGAACACCCAGAACACAGTATCTAAGTAATGCATGGTCTCTGAAAAGTAAAAGTTTTAATTGCCATACAAAGCTTTGTGAAATAACGTGAGAAAATGGTTTGCAAGGTTTTCTATCTAATGTCAAGGGCTACCTATGCCTATTTTGACGCCCACGCTACTGTTGCGAGTGAGTAGACACTAATATCGCAGCAATCACTGTTTGCTTTGGTTATAAAAATTATTCCCGTCTAAAAGCAGGCCCCTCCTTCGACATGCTGGCCACACCTTAGAAGAAAATGTCGGGGTCAATATGAGTTCATTTACTGAGGGTCCAGCTCTTTTCTGTGTTACAGAAAATGGTCTGAAACTTGGCTTTTATCAAAAACAAACACTGGCCACTTAGAATGATATAACAATTGCTTTCAGCTTAGTCATTTTCCATTTATAAAGTGATACTTTCATAAAAATAAACAATGTAAACTTCAGAGAGCCAAAACAATTACCCAGAAAAATACTTGCAGTTTTGCCATGTTTGAAGTCAGATTTAAAACAACTGTGACTAGTGATAACTGGGGGAAAATCACTGTTTTGTGTTCTGTGAAGTAAAAGTACTTAAGATCACTTTGCAATAAAATATGGCCAAAAGAACAGTCATTTCAGGGTATGTACTTCAAAGCTCGCTCTGTTCTTTTACTTCTCGTTCAGATCTCGACAGGAATTAATATTTTTTTGGCTCAGATAGAATATATTTTTTAAATTTTCTACTAAAACTTCAATTAATTACTTTTATGAATCAAACTTAAGATTGATTTCATTTCTGGCCCACTAACGCTTTTTAATTTTTAGGTAAAAAGGACTCCCTTCTCAGAATGCCTTCAAATCTTTTTAAATGTACACCATTAATGTATACATTTTTAAGTTACTACTTCCAAAAGTGGTCTAGAAAAAATCAGTTAGGGAATCAACCCAAATGTCTACAAGCAGAAGCTATATAACACATCGTGATAGGTCCATATAACAGAGGAACATTTATAAAGTAGAATAACATACTTGTGCGTGCTAGGGTATGAATGACCCTCTGAATGAATTTGCAAGTGAATGAAGCCAGCATAAAAGATCACATATTGTATGATTCTATTTATTGAAATATCCAAATAGGTAAACTCATTCAAAAAGAAAGCATGTTGCCAAGTGCTGACAAAGAGTTTTTGTTTGTTTTTGCAGTGCTGGGGCTTGAACTCAGTGCCTTGCACATGCTAGGCAAGCATTCTTATACTGAGCTACACCCCTGCGCTTTGTGAGTGACCCTTTCATGGAGAGATGGTGTTTTTTGCGGGGGGATGACAAAAAAATTGGGAAATAGACAGGACTGATGATTGCAAAACACGGTGAATACTGTTTTATATAATATGTACTGCATAGTTAAAGAAATCAGTTAATTTAAAATTTAGCCAGGCCGAGCATGGTGGCACACGCTGGTAATCCCAGAACTCAGGAGGCTGAGGCAGGAGGATCATTGGGAGTTCAAGACCAGCTTGGGCTACAAAGTGAACTCAAGGCCAGCCTGAACTGCATAATGAGACCCTGTCTCAAAAAGACAAAAAACAAAGCAAATGAAATTTAGCTGAATTTTAAGAAATTTTTGAAATGAAAGTGCTTCCCCAAGCTATCCAACCCAATTTCTTATCTTTTTACAAATAAATTCAATCTCATAAAAATTAAATGTATCTCTCTTATGGCATAGTAGCTAGTCTAAAACCCAGACCAAAATTTGAGTATAGGCATTTTATTTCTGGCTCAGTGCCCTTTATTTAAAAAAAAAAAAAGAGAAGAAGTAGTTTGATAAATGAACTACTGTATCACTTGCTGCTTTATTATCCGTTGGAATTTTTTGTATTTTAGGGGATAGACTACTACAAGTATTACTTTTAAATAAAAATAAACACACAGAAACATAGCTTTATTTGTCCTACTTATTTAAAATAAAATAGTTGGCATTAAGAATGTTTATTGCAGTAATTTGCCAAAGAATTCTTGAATTCTTATTCCCTGCAACACCTTGGCAATTAAAGAAATACACACACACACTTCTGGCGGAAGTGGATACTGTACTAAGAATTGAGCTGAGGTCCTCATGAACACCAGTTAGCACATTCCTCCACCAAGCCACGCTCCCAGCTCTGGCACTCTTTTCACTTCTTGTCCACATTCACCTGGCTGTATAAATCCCAGTCTTTTGCAATGTAGATGATTCGTGATTCACTTTTTTTTTTTTTTTTTTTTTTTTTGCTTTTTCCAATAGAAAAGAACTCTGAGAATATATACAAGTTATGTAAATGAGCCAGGCATGGTGTCATATACCTGTAATCCCAGCATTCTGGAAGGCTGAGGCACAAGGATTGCAAGTTCAACCTCAGCCTGGGTGATTTAAGAGAAATCCTCTCTCAAAATATAAAGGGGGGGGAGGAGCTAGGACTCTACCTTAGTGTGAAGCCCTTGAATTCGATCCCCAGTATTGCCCCAGCTCCCCAAAAAAGTAGCAAGGAGAGTAAGATGATGTGGTCTGGAGATGTAGTTTAGTAGGACCTGGGTTTGATCTCCAGCACCACAAAAGAGAAAAAAAGGCAAGATAATACCCTATCCTCTGGAAATAGGTAGTGGTATACTTAAGGGCCCATGTTGATTTACTGGGAGCCTCCGGAAATAGTTGATCTCATTTCAAAAGAGCACAGTAGGTAATGTAATTCTGTCATTTCTTTCTGTCTGTAAATCCACTTTAATGTTCAGTCTTTTCATTTTTTTGTTACTGAGAAAGTACATTCTCATTATTACCATACATTGGTTTCCTTTTGAAATTTCTCTCCAGCATTTTTTTTTTAAATCGTAGTTGGCATTTTCATTTCTACCCAGTAAATATTTCCTTCTTTTCCTTTACTTCAGAGGTCAACAAAGTATGGTCCACTGTGTGTTTTTGTGAATAAAGTTTTATTGGAACTCAGGCATCCTTCTACTTTTACATGTTGACACATGTTGACCATAGCTGCTTTCATGCTACAAGAGCAGATTTTTGTAGTTAAACAGGAATCATGTGGCCTGCAAACCTGAAATATTTATTGGGCCTTTTACAGAAAGGATTAGCCAATCCTCACTTTTTTGATCAAATGGCAGATGAGGAACAGATTCAATAGACTATATACATGTCTAGGAAAAGACAGAAGAGCGCATAGGATTTGTACTTAGGCTGCCCGGAAGCCTTGTGTAATCAGAGTTAAATTTCATGAATGTAATGCATTACTGTCAGACTTAGGGATTTTTAATGCCATTCAAGAAACTTAAGTTCTGTTGTTTAGAAATGAGCCATTTAAGGGTATTTATTGTTGTTTTCTTTTGTTTTTGTTTTTTTCCCATTTAAGATTTTTAAGCAAAGGAGTTTGCCAAATCAGGAATCTTCTGCAGTGCAGTAGTGCTTACAAATTAATGCAAGTCATTGACTGAAGTTGTATTAACAGGGAAAACTGCGTAGCTGCAAGAGTTACAATACAGTTAAAACTGGTACAGCTTTACACCCTGAATTAGAGGATAAACAGTAATTCTTAGATTCAGACTTTAAGCAGAAAACTAAAACATTCTTTACATGTATCAGAGACGTGAAGAGCTGTATTTTTATGGAAGGTTTAAGTTAATGGAGAAGCTTTTTTTTTTATAATGGAGAAGGATTATAACACCACAGGATAAGAAACAAATTAAAACTGGTTACTGTAGGGCCAGGGATGTAGCTCAGCGGCACAGCACCTGCCTGGCAAGTGCAAGGTAATGAGTTCGATTCCCGGTACCAAAACAAAAAAAACCTGGTTACTGTGTATCAGCATTGCTGATGTGACCGGGTCACCTCTGCCAGGGGCATTTCTTCTTGGGCTGAGCTTGACCTTCTGGGCACCTGGCTGCTATCATCTTGCCAGGGTCCTGCGCCTTACCAAATCCTCTCATGTTCCTTTCCGGAATGCCACCCTCGTGTGCACATTTGCCTACGCTAGTTCCTTTAGAGTAAATTACTTCCTGTCCTAAATATTCTGAATCATAACCAAGGAGGACTTTAGCTTTCTCAAATTAAAAGTTTTACCTGGTAGTGTTTTATTCAAAGAAAATCACAGTTCCCGAACAGTACCCAGACACACCTAGGACACTGCAGCAGGCTCACAAGGGTGCTGCAGGGGTTTTTTTTTTTTTTTTTTTTTTTTGCAGTACCAGGGATCAAACTCACAACCTTGCACCTGCCAGGCAGGCATTTACACCACTAAGCTATATCCCCGGCCCAGGCCATTTTAATCAGTATCAGCATTGCACTGAGCTCCGTTCCTCTGGATGCTGTCATACTTTGGGAATGGTTGTGTGATTTAAAATAAAGCATTACCTGTTGAAACTCAGCACAACAGGAGGGAGGATGGTGGTATTAGTTTGGAATGCAAGACTTGAGCTATGCTGTTGTGTAAATGGAGTTTACAGTGTTTCATGAGCAAGTGTTACGGTACCTTTTGAGTGAAATAAAATTTGTTCTATACAGGTATTTTCCCCAACCATATCAAGTGGTAAAAGTGGTACTTAACTAAATTATGTAGACATCCTTATTTAAAAACAACTTCTGAATATTGGTTAGGACATCAAAAAAAAAATAATAGAACAGTAGCTTCTTGTGAACTGAGAAAGTTGACCAACTAGGAAGTGAATTTATCCTTCTGTGAGCACATAAACGTACAGCAGTCTTTTTTCATCTCTCCTATAGTTTCTTTTTGAGACAGAGTCTAGCTATGCAGTTCAAGCTGGCCTTGAGCTCACTTTGTAGCCCAGGCTGGTCTCAAACTCGCAACGATCCTCCTGCCTCAGCCTCCCGAGTGCTGGGATTACAGACATGCACCACCATGCCTGGCTATGTAGAGTTTCCATAAAAGTATAATTGATCAAATGTTAAATTAGCTTTGTGCTGTAACAAAAAGTGCCCTTGTATTTAAGGTTAGATTCAAATGAGGATGATAAAACACAGGCAAGTTGCTTTATATTAAGTTAAATAAAATAAATACCTTCAGTTATATTTATTTCTTAGTATTACATATCCCAGTGATTCAGACGGGAACGAGTATAGCTGTTGGCGGGAATGAAGCGTGTTTGTGGCATAGAAGTTAAACTTTAAATGGGCCTTGAGGTGGTGGTAAAATTCTGACAGGTAAAGATACTAGGCTTTTCAGATAAAAGAAACAATATAAAGACTCAAAAGATTTATTTTGGTAGAGGCAGGTCGTTGTGTATGATCGAAGCAAGGACATGTGCCGTGGAGAAATAGAGGTTACAGCTGGTTTACTGTGTAGGTGGGAGTGGTGTCGTGGAAAGCTTTGAATGCTGGGGTGTGAGGCATTTGGATTTAATTTACTAGGAAAAGAAGAATGATTAGGGTGATTAATCTGTCAGCAAGATACAGGATGATTAAATCAAGGGGAGAGAGGGAGCAGGGAGACTCCTAGAAAGGGAACGATAGATTTTGTTTTATGTATTAGTATTTCAAAGGAGATACGCAACTGTAGATTGACATTGAAGAGCGTATTTTTGTTCAACATTGTGACTAACAGCTGTAACTCAGACTGTTCCTGGGGCAGGAGGGCTTTCTGTTGTTCTTGATATTTCTGGGGAAGTAGGAGTAATACGGTATAAGTATGTATGGAATGTGTACTATATGGTTGGCACTCATTAAGCACTCGTTCAGTTCTCATAACTATCTGGGAGTTTTATTATCCCCATTTTACAGATGTGAACATTATGGCCTAGAGAAGTTAAGGTTCTCAAAGTCATATAGTTACCAATTAACCCAACTGGCAAAGTTGTTCTAAATGAGTGTACCACAGGGCATAGTCAAGTGATCCGGTAGTCCCAGCTACCTGGAGGCTAAACCAGGAGGATCACATGAGCCTCGGAGTTCAAGGCTAGCGTGGGCAACTCAGAACTGGAAAAGAAAAGAGGGGAGGGGAATACCAGTGATTACACTGCAGAGAATGAAGTTAATCCTTATCCTTAGGTTTAAATCATTTGATTTGGGCACTGTTGTGCTGTTATCTGTGTGCGGGTATGGGTGTGTGTTCAAACTTACGCACAGCATTTAAAAGTATGAACTGTACCTCATATAAATTACATCTGTTGTCCCCCTTGACTACCTCTTCATGCTTTGTTCCTCTTACTCCCAACATAGTAATGTGTACTCACACCATTCTCTTTGTTTCCCCTAGAAATGGGCTTCTAGGATGTCTCACAGTCCTTTTACTTTCTGCAAGGCTGTGATACACGCCCCCGTGTGTCCCTCTGCACGCATCTCCTTCCCTCTGCGCCTTTCTGCCCCATAGTACGTGCGCTTACGGAGAGTCGTAGGACTCAGAGGAAAACTGACTTCTTCATTCATGGTGTACTTAAGGTTGCAGGTATTTTAATCCTTGAAAAAGTGTAAGAGGAGTGGATTTCATTTACGCTTCCGAAAAGCAGCACATAAGCAGGAAGAGCTAAATAAGTTATTCCCATCTCTGTTGACTTGATGCGTTATAGTTAGTGTTGACATAAACTTCACAGCACTCACTGTTTGTTCTAGCTTTCTTTCAGTAGTTCTGTTGTCATTCATATGAAATACTACATATTATAATATTGTCACTGTAAATGATTTAAACATTATCTTAATGGTCGTCAAAGCCAGTATTTCCCTTACAACAGATAGGAACTCTGCTTTGTCATAATTCCTATTTGACCCTCCCACTCCTATTAGGACATGTTTCACTCGAGATTCACAAAACATCCGACCCATTAAAAGGAAGAAAACATGCTATGTGGTTGTTGCATTTGTTATTTTGACATCTCCTTCATCTATTCTTTCGCCTGCTCTCTAACTACTGTTACTACGGCACCTGAGTTATGGGCTGAAGACCGCGCTAATTATGCTCTCTAAACCAGGTCTGTCTTGAGACGCAGCGTCTGGCTCCCAGCCCGCTCCTCATCCGGCCAGTGCGGGGGTCCTCTCTACGTATATTCAGCCACACATCCTTGGTTTCTTCCTCGTGCTTTTATAAATAGTCGTTTATCTTACCGAGGTCACTAATCTCATATTTAGCTTGTTCCTCTTTGAGCTTTCTGCCTGCTGGGAAGTACTGGAGACTTACTCGCAGCTGTTTATCTGCTCTCACTCCAGTTTATTGAATTCAGCTCTCACTGTTTATGAACATCTCCTGTGTATGCAGAGATTTACTTCAAGTAAACAAAGCTTTTTTAAACAATTCTTTTTAATTTTCTTTGTAGTAGTGTGGGTTGAACTCAGCTTCTTCACGCTGAGCTACATCCCCCAAGTCCCCACCTTTTAAGGTTTAATCCAGGGTCTCAGGAAATCGCTGTTTTCTGAGTTGGGCTTGAACTTGTGATCTTCCTGACTCAGCCTCCCAGAGTGCTGGGATTGTAGATGTATGCCACTACACTAGGCTATAATTTTTATCAGAAGAATAATTATTCACATCCAATGTTTATAAAGAAAATATATTAGAGATAACCATAATTTTTCTACCCAAACTTAATCATTTTATTTTTAATGTATTGTCTTCTTTTTTTGATCATAGATTTCATGTACATTGTAATCATACTGTGTACACAGGATTTTTACATTTTTGTTTCACTGGACATTGTAAACATTTTCTTCTTTGCTAGTTCATTTTCATCACCATTATCAGACTTGTCTCTAGAATATCACTATTTGATTGTGATATATTATGAATTACATGTGTATCAATTTTTCTAGCACTTAGTAAGGAAACAGGTAAATAACTTTAACATGTCGTATGGAAAACACTTCTTTTAATATGTAGACGCAATATATATATAATTTATCAACTTTTTAACATTTTTCAGGTTAAGTTTTTAAGAAGTGGTATCTGCTTTCCATTAGTAATACACAGTGGTCATTAAACTTTCAGTGGTCAAAATGAAGTGGAGTGGTTCAAGCTAAACAATTTCTTTTGTTTTTGTTTGAGATAGGGTCTCACTAGGTAATGCAAGCTGGCCTTGAACTCATTTATGTAGCCCAGGCTGGCCTGGAATTCACAGCATTCCTCATGCCTCGGGATTATAGGCATGTGTCACCACACCCTACTTAAACAATAAAATTTAAACAAAAAAAAATTTTACACTGCCCCCATTTTTAAATTTAAATTAATAAAATGAGTTTTTTGGGTTGTTTGTTATGGTTTTTTGAGACAGGGTCTCACTGTGTAGTTCAGGCTGCCCCTAAACTCAGTATGTAGCCCAGGTTGGCCTCAAATTTGTGGCAGTCCTCCTGCCTCATCCTCCCAAATTCTGGGATGACAGGCATGTGCCACCACGCCCGGCATGAAATGAGTTAAAAAGCTCATTTCCGCTGTTGTTCTAGTCATATTCTATTTGCTCCTTATTTACATATAACTTCTTAGTTTAAATTTAATAAAATTTAAAATTCAAGTCCTCATTTGTGCTAGTAACACGTAAGTGATCAGTAGCCAATTTTATAATATATATAGGCCTTTTCCTCCTTGGCTGTGTATTCCTGTCATTACACATTTACATTGTTTCCCAGCTTTAAGTGACATAAATAGTACGTAGATATGTTCGCTCATGTATTTCATCCTACATTTTAGGTTATTTTCTCAAAGTAGTCTCAGATGTGGAATTACTGGGTCCAAGAGTACGAATTTGTTTATGTTTACCCATGTGTAGCTTCAGATTATTTCCTGAAAGACTGTCAGTCGCACTCCCGCACTCCCTTCGGCGGTATTACTGTATTTGTTTGGGGCTAGGCAGCATTTTCCCAACATGTGTAAGCCCTGGGTTCAGTCCCCAGCTTGGAAATACATAGATTTCTGTCTTCATCATGGAGCATTTGCCAGGTTGTTTCTGTGGTTGCTAGAAAAAAGTTATTTGTCTGTGTATTAATTTACTGTGAATTTCTCTTTCGGTGGAATTTTCTTTTTAATGTTCTTGACTCATTTAACTGCTGGTGTCCTGATGTTCGTTTAATTCATTTTTTTAAGCTCTTGGTGAACTAAAATGTGGACACCTTTTTCCTTGTGCCTTGTTACTTCCCTCCCTACCCCCAACTGGAATTGGAAGAGAACCAACTGAAGGTTTTAATTTTTCTTCAGTGAATCTTTATATAATCTTTCTCTGTAAACTTGGAAGACATTCCTACTCCAGAAGTTTGATATTTACTTTTTTTCATTATAAGTTTCTATGCATTTTAAAAAATTTTAACCAAACTGGAATTCGTGTGGATATGAAATTGTGAGAAGAGAAAGTAAATGACAAGTTCTTAGCATTCAGGCAAATCCAGTGCCTACTCATTATTTATAGATGAGCGTGGGGAGGTTCCCCACCCACTCTTCCACCACTTTATGCAAAATTTTTGGCATGGGTGTATTTAGAACAGGAGTAGATGGACCCAAAAGGATAAAACGCACTGATGTGAATATTTGAAAATAACCTGATCAGAGTATATTTCTAAGCAAAGCAAAGCCTCCTGTCCCCACCCCCACTTCATGGCATAGCCGCCGCTGATAATTGTAGCCAGGATTACTGTACAGAGCTATACGTCCTGTTGAATCAATGTAGACTTATTTCTAAGAGTTATAAACTCCTGATATTTATACAGATGTGTATTTATGCACATACACACACACACACGTATTTATTTTTTGAGTAATTGTTCATGTAAATAATGAAAAGTTTGTTCTCTTAGGTACGAATACAACAGTTTTTTTAAATCCCCAAGTCGTCACCCTCAATTAAGGCAAACTCTGGTCAGGAGCGAAAAGAGCAGTTCCTTGCCGGGTGTAGTAATGCACCTCTCCGGAAGGCTGAGGCTGGGATATCATAAATCCAGTCCCAGCCTAAGCAGTTTAGGGAGGTCCTGTCTCAAAACACAAAAAGGACTGGACACATAGCTCAATGTGAAGGTTCTGGGTTCAACCTCTGGTATAGGGAGGGGAAAAAAAGCAATTCCTTTCCTTTTCTTTTAGCACGTTGAACAGTTTTGTTTCTAACATTCCCCTGTGTTTAAATTGTTCTACCAAATCCTTAAAGTGGTTGAGGCTTCCAAGTACTAAGTCTGGCTCTTGTAAGACAGTCTTTGGCCCTACCTTCGTCTTCCCCGCTCCCTCCTATTTCTGCCTGCTTTATTACTGCTATAATGAATAAAAATGTCCCATGTCAGTCTCAGTTCTGATTATTATCCAACATCGCAGGGTTAGAATCTGCTTTTAGTTGCTCATAGACTAGGGACAAAGTCTAACCGTTAACAGTTCAGCAGACTGAAGTCGTTCACTAGAAAATCATAAGATTTCATTGATTATATAAAATATTTTTCTAAACTACAGACATATGAACTGTTGGCCTGTTTTTACTGCAAGCCTGACACATGAAGAAAAAATTTTTGTAATGGTACTGTTTTTATTTTAGGTGATACTATAGTCTGGAACATGTGACCTAGTAAAGGTTATAAATCTGGGAAGAAAAATTATGTTTGGCATGGATTTTAACAGTCTTAGCAGTCTAACAGAGCACAAATCTCCAATTGTTTAAATTCTAAATATTTACTTAAAGAAAAAATGAGAACACTTAAAAAACAGAATTATTTTCAATTGTAAATTTACCTCTTATTTTAAAGCTAATGATCTTTATCTATTTATTCATAAAATCAAAGCTATGCTGTGTACATCACAATACTCTTGTGTTGCATTTGAAAGTAAGACACACATACAACACACACATAGTTGGAATGAGGCCAGAGCTATACTCCAGAGGCACCCTGTTCAGTACCTTAAATTACAATCAGATGTATTTTAGTACAGATCGAATTTTCAGTCTGAAGTTGGTGAGAAGCCTAATTATTCGACCAGATTACTATTTATGTAGACCATTCTGTGACTGTCTGTGGCTAGTCCACAGCTGGCAGAACGCGAGCTCTGGGAGGTTTGTATTTCATGCTGGAACAGTTTGGAAAGAAAGAAGGGGGAAGCTTTAAACTCTTCTCATTAAATGTAAGACTGAAAAGCAAGTCCATATATATTACTATGGAGACAAGATGCTATATAAATGTTTCCTTTTAATTCTCTAAATGACAGAAATAGCAAAGGGAGCAGCTTGGATGCTCATAGTTTGCAGGGGACATGGTATTTGGTTAGAAAAGAAAGATGAAAACATTTTTTGGAAATAATGATACCTAAAACTTATTACATTGGGAATTTTGGGTTCTTTTTGTTGTTGTTGTTGTTGTTTTTGTCTTTTTGAGACAGGATCTCGCTATGTAATGCAGGCTGGCCTTAAGCTCACTTTGTAGCCCAGGCTGACCTCAAAGTAGCAGCGATCCTCCTGCCTCAGCCTCCCGAGTGCTGAGATTACAGGCATGCACCACCACGCCCAGCAAAACTTACTACTTTTAGACAAGTTGGATATTGGTAAGAATTAATAGCTTAGGATTTTTTAAATAATGAGAAAACCTTGTTCTGAATAACAGGAAAACATGGTTTGTATTAGAATTTCATTAGTTGTACTCTGCAATTTGGTGTGGTTTGGTTTGCTTTGGTTTGGTTTTTTTGAGACAGGATCTTGCAGTATATTCCAGGACGACCTTAAACTCGCTAGGTAGCCCAGGCTGGCCTCAAACTCATAGTGATCGTTCTGCCTCAGCTCCAGAGTGCTGGGATTACAAGCGTCCCACCATACCCAGCTATCAGTACTTTACTGTGAAGAGACAATTGTTAAGGGAGAGAAAGTAATAAGGTACCTTTTCCTCACCCATTTCAAGGATGATACTAAGACCCTCACAACAAAAGACAGATTAAGAAAAGCACAGCAAATTTATGTGACATGAAGACCCCTGGGAAACTGTACTTTTATATTAAGTCTAATGAGATAAATGGACATTTGAGGAGAAATTTGATTTGACAAGGAGGGTATCATCTAATGGCAATAAAGTGCGGATGAAAGGGTGTCACCCAGCACGTGATACATGTTCAGGTGCTTCTGGGCCTCGGGGAGTAACTGAGCACCCCCTAGAATGAGGACCCTGTGATCCACTGTCAGATGCAGTGGTCAGAGAAGTCCTCCACAGCTACTTCTCGCACAGAAAGTTGCCAGGATGCTATATTTGGAGGTAACATGCTGTAAAATCCAATGCAACCATGGTATCAAATTCTCTTCATATCCTAGGATGTATACGGGCAGTAAACCCTCTCCTCAAAGAGGGACCCTCATTTATATGCATGACCCCTGCCCCAAAACTCATTCTCATTCTTTTTTTCTTTTCAAACATTTTAAAATTTGTACAAGCTGAGTGGTTAGTCCTTCAGTTACAAGTAAATATTTCAGTTCCATTTCTGTAACTTTTTCCGGAGGTTTCTGGTATATATTTAAGGCTATTTCCAGTGTTTTGTGAGCTGCTTCTTCTCCCCTTTTCGTTTCCAGTCCCCCCCTCCTCCAGTTCTTTCCTCTATTCTTGCTTCCTTAGTTTTTCATTCTTGTTTTGCAGGAGCCCCTTTTTTGTTTGAAAAGCAGATGTGTTCAAAGTATGGCTGTCCTTAAAAACAATCTTCTCAGCCGGGCATGGTGATGCACACCTATAATCCTAGCACTCGGGAGGCTGAGGCAGGAGGATCGCTGCGAGTTTGAGGCCAGCCTGGGCTACAAAGTGCGATCAAGGCCAGCCTGAACTGCATAGCAAGACCCTGTCTCAAAAAGACAGAAAAACAAAAAAAAACTCTTCTCATTCCCTCTCCTTCACTGGAAAAAAAAAGTCTTTCTGGCCCTCTTATTCTCCAACTAAGGGGCATGGTATCAGGAGTTATTCAATACGGGCTCCTCTGTATAAGCTGTGTGATCTGGGAGATAGGTCTTCATTTCTCAGTTTTGCCTTCTTTAGTTCTAAAATGATTCAAGTAACAGTATCCACCTCATAAGTTTGATATAAAGAAAAAGAACAATAACTGAGTAAGAAAGTTCTAGTACCATGTCTGGCACACCAGAATTGCTCAGTAAATTTCAGATAATTTTATCAGCACTCATTGATAAATCTTTGAAAGTAAATTATACTTTCATGTTCCTACCTTGCCTTCCTTGACACTTGCAGAGTTTCCCTGAATATTAAGTGCTCTCTCCTCGTCATCAGCTCCTGTCTTTTGCTCAGTTTTTTCTTTCTCTGCCTCTTGATAGCATTGAACATTTTTAAGCACCTTCCTGAGTGTCCCCGTGTTGGATTTCTCTATCTTCGGCTTTCCCCTCGTTTGCATTCTTCCTGTTCTGTCTTTTACATTTTTTCCCTCCTCTGTCCTCTAGGTTTCATTGTTCTTCATTCTGTCCTTTGTCCTCTTCTTGTTCTTCAGTTTCCTCCTTAGTAATTACAGCCCCTCTTTCCACTTTCTGATACATGTCTGGCGGTCCCTCGGCACCTCAGTGGGCATGCTCCTTTCACCTCGTAAGACACAGCTTATCCTAGGTTTTTCTGTCTATTAATGGTAACAGCAGATTCAAAATCTCAATCATCTTTTGACTCTTTTGCCTTCCGAATCTTAAAACAAGGTCCAGTCTTACATGTAGTACAGTGAGTGTCGTTTTCTTTAATACAGCCAAACGCAGAGTTGTATGAACAGTTGCTAAGTTGCTGCTGTCCAGATTAACTTTTGTTTTAACTTTTTCTGTAAGCGTTTACTCCTTGCTCTCAGGAAAACTTTATTATCCGTGGTCAGTCTGTGCCCACTTTCACATTGCTCACCGAATACACTCCCGTCCGGCCGCTCAGCAGCTTTACACTCTTAACTCTGCTGGGCTTTCTGAGTCAGTCGTCTGTTGCACATTGTGGTTTTTCTTGTACTCACTTCTACATCGTCTGAACCAGTTTCTTACGTGCATCCATGTCTTGGGTAGCACAAGTCTGTCTTAATAAGATTTCAAATGGTATTAGACATGTAGATAAATAGCATTTTAAAATACTGCTCTCCTGATAAGATTTTAATTAGCATAATTTTCTATTACATTGCTGAATTATTTTCTCATTATTTAAAAATTCTTCCTCCAAAATCCCATTTAGATGTGTGCTAAGATAATAAGCTCCCATCTTACTAAACAGATTGTTTTTAGTTCACTTAAAATAATGCAAACTTATTTACAAGAGGCTAGAAGGATTGCTTCTGCTTCATTAATATTTCTTTAAATGCAATTATTGTCCTGAAGAAGACCTTTTAAATATCTTTATCTTTTTTGGATTCCCAGAATTCTTTCAGTATTCAGCATATAAATCTAATATGAAATAAATAATGTTTTTTTCCTCTGAAGTATGGCTTGTATCGGGCACATAGTACTCGCAGGATTAACTTTTCCCTAGTTAGATATAGCCATGTTCTGCCTTCCTTCTTATAATTGTATGTTAGATGGGCTTTTATATTTTGTATATAGGTCTCTTTTTTTTTTTTTTTCTTATCAGAGTGATTCTGTGCAGATGACATTTCTAATTTTCCCTCCTTTTCTTTTTCTTTTTTTATCCAGGGCTTTTTTCTTACAGTTTCCCCGGAGTCAATATTAAAAGTGGCTCAGTACGCTTCTGAAAACAACAGGATCTTCACTTTGAATCTGTCTGCGCCATTTATTAGCCAGTTCTACAAGGAGCCATTGATGAAAGTGATGCCTTATGTGGACATACTTTTTGGAAATGAAACGGTGAGTTGCCTTTTTTTTTAAAGGAAGTACCTAGATTTTCTTCTTCTTCTGCGTGTATGTCTACAAATATGTGAATGAATTTTTGAAATGTTGTGTAAATATCCTCAAGAATTACATAAAATTGCCACAATATAGACTGCTCTGGCTCAGGATATTTAGTTTTTCCTTCCATATATGCTAATCTCTTAGTAAAATATTTATTTTTTGAAAGGTTAGATTATTGAGATTTAATTTGCATATAGTAAAATTCACCCTTTCTAATGTAGTTTATCTATGAATTTTGCAGATATACCCTTGACCCGCCACTGTGACCATAATCAAGATAAAAACAGCTTTTATCACTAATTTAACCTCTTCAAAATCTTGAGTCTGTAATTTTAGTTTAATACATCATGAGCAAATATTTAAATAATTCATTCTTAACTTTTTGACTAATGATATCCTTTCTCCCACTGTTTGTATTTCACAGTTAAAGATGATACAGTAGAATTTCCTACAGCTTTTTCTCTCTATAAGAATATATTTTCAGGCCAGGGATATAGCTCAGTGGCACAAGCACCTGCCTGGCAAGTACAAGGTCCTGAGTTTGATTCCCAATACAAAAAAAAAAAGAATATATTTTCTTCCATTCTAAATTAAATATACATACAAATGCATACTTGTTCTTTATAGCTTATGTTCAGCCTATAGATTTTATAAATCCATGAAATGGAAAAAAACACACAAAAAAACACGAAAAAAACAGGCCTTCAGTGTCTTCATGTGATCTTGGCCATATCCCTGAACTATTGGGAATCTTGGAAATTTTATGTATAAAGTGTGTGTGTTGTATCCATCTTCCACGAGTCCGTTCTGATTTTAATTCTGTGATTCTAATATTGTTTAAATATCTTCATTGATTTTTATACCTCAATAACATAAGTGTGCAGTCTCCCTAGAATAATATAAAAATTGACTTTGGAAATAAATGTAAGCTTACCTGGATGAAGATTAAAGGACTGATTTATACAAAGAATATCATGATGAGTCTCCGCAAAGGCAATAACCATTGGAAGTAAATGCTGTATTCTTTACAAACTGACATAACGGCAAGAAATACTGCTAACAGCCATGAGCTGCTAGCTAGCTGCTTACAGTCTCATTTGACTAAACTCTGCCTTTCAGAGTTTTCTTATTAACAAGGATCAAGGAAGCGACTAGGAAATGTGCTACGTTAGCCATACGAGTAACACAGAAGATATATAGCGTCACTGCCTCAGTCTGTGGGAAAACGCGTCAGAGATAAAGAATGAGTGTCATGGGGCACAAACTGACACTCATCCTTTACAGTCAGGAGAGATTAGGCTGGTGGCGCATACATATGTGACTTTAAGAAGACAAATTTTAAAGCATTTTAAAAGATAAATATGATTCCAAAGAATGAGAGTTTGGAAGGAAATACATATTTGGAGGATTGAATACTATCAGAAATGCAGTTAGGACTTCATTGTCTCAAATGGCCTGAAAGAGAAAGAGAATGGGCAGGAGCCTTCAAAAAATTGCAGAGTTCATAGAAAACTCTTTAGTAAAAGCTCATATTTGTAAAAGACACATAAATCATAGAGCATATATAGAGAATCAGGGAATGATGCTACAAGTTTGGCAGACACTTCAGAGACTAAAAAAGAATAGACCCCAGAAAGATTTTCATTTCCCTAAAATGCTGGTGGTATCATAATGGTATTCACTTTAAAATATAGAAGACTGCAAATCATAACAAGGGTATAAAAAAAATAAAATAGACTTCATCAAAATTTAAAACTTTATGCAGTAAAGGTTACTATCAAATGTGAAAGACAACTCACAAAATGGAAACAATATTTAGAAATCTTATATCTGAGAAGCCACTGGTATCCAGAATATATACCTCATTAACAGCAGGAAAACAAACACCCACATTATAAAATGGTTGAAGGACTGACATAAATATTCCTCCAACAATGTCCAATAAAGGCTTGAGATTTGGAACATCGCTGATCATTAGAGAAATACAAATCCAACCAAAATCAGACACCACTCCCTCCCGGTCAGATGCTGATAAAATTGGAGACCTGCATGTTGCTGGCACGAGTGTAAAGTGAAGCACCTGCACTCCAAACAGGTGGTTTGCCAAAGGATTGAACGTACACTTCTCACCCTGTGATCCTGCAGGTCTGCTTTTAAATAGATACTGAGCGCCGGAACCTGAGTGCTTGTGTACCCGTGTTCATAGCAGCAGCATTCACTGTAGCCAGAGCTCAAAACAAATTAAATTGTTTAGTTTTGAGGTATAGGGGTTCGATACCAGAGGTACTGTACCACTGGGCTTCTTCCAGAGCCCTTTTTATTTTTTATTTTGAGACAGCATCTTACTAAATTGCCTAGGCTGGCCTCACTTGTGATCCTCCTGCTTCAGCTTCCTGAGTAGCTGGGATTACAGGCATACGTCTATAGTTAACTTTTTAATAACTGACCTTCCATGAGTCAAAGTGGTTACACGATTTTCTAGGATCAATACATATACGATTTTAAAGATAGCTCTGTTGTGTATAGTTGACATACCATGAAATGCACACATATATAGTGGATGAGTAAATAAAGTGTGTCTTATAAATACACACCAAGATGAATGTAATGAAAATATCTTTCTCTCCAAAATTTTCCTTATTCCTGCTTTCCTGCTGTTTTTGGAATGAGATCTCAGTGTTTGCCCAGTCTAGCCTTGAACTCCTGAGATGAAGTGATCAAACTCCCAAATAGCTGGGACCACAGGTGCACTTTTTTGTTTGTTTGTTTGTTTGTTTTCTTTTGGTTTTTTGAGATAGGGTCTCACTATGTAGTTCAGACTAGCCTAGAACTCATTGTGTAGCCCTGGCTGATCTCGAACTTGCAATGATCATCCTACCTCAGCCTCCCAAATCCTGGGATTACAGGTGTACGCCACCACGCCCAGCCAGGTGCACATTCTTTATTCCTCCTTGAATTCTCTCCTTCCTGCTTCGTAATTCCCAGATGATCACTTACCTCTTCCTGTCATCATGGTTTAATTATGTATACATTATGTATACATGTATAATTTTTTCCCTGAAAAATATTTTTTAAACTCCATCACATCTTAGAAATAAAATGTCTCTTTTATTCCTGGAGAACTGAAGATGATTTATTATTACTATAGCGTTGGAGAAAAAGCACAATGTGTTTAAAAAGATAAAACCAATTACTTTTAATATTAAAGATGGTATAATTTTTATTATCCTTACTAAGTTTCATCACTTCAGCTGATATCTCCAGTCTACTAACATTTTAAAAATCTGATTCCAATACTCAACTTACTTGATATTTATTAAGATGTTACATTATTTGTCTTTCCATTGTATTCAAATATAGCTTCATCTTACCCTGCAAAGCTCAGGGTAAGCTCTAGGATTTGCCACTTGAATTTATTTTTCAGTAAACTTTTTGAGACTGGTTCAGTAAATGCCAAATACTGTAATTGCCTGTAACCAATCTTTATTATTCCATAATCCATACCATAACAAATCTTCTAAGTGTACCATATTTTCCACTGCTCGTTGGTTTGCCATAATAGGTACCCATAAATATCTTTTGAAATGAATTCACGTGAAAACGAAAACAAGTTCTCTTGACATGATTTGTTACCCTGTACTGCTTTCTCTCATATTTGGGGGAAATAATTTAAGAGTATACTGAGACCAAAGTGAGATATAGATATAGATAGATATAGATAGATATATGTGTTAATCTAAAGATTCAGTATTGTCAATCCTCTTTAGAGAAATCTATAGATTCCAAATAATCCAGTCAGAATTCCAACAGGAGCCAGACATGTGATGCATACCTGTAATCTCAGCACTCTTGGAAGCTGAGGCAGGAGAATCACAAGTTCAAGCCAAGTCTGGGCAATTGAGCTACATAGCAAGAACCTGTCTCACAGTAAAAATATTTTAAAAGGTTTAGGGATATAGCCCAATGGGTTCAATCTTCAGTAATCAGAAAAAAAGTTATAATAATCAAGACAATGTGGCATTCAGGTAAATGTACACAGAAGTCCAGTGAAAAGAAGAGGGAATCCAAAAATAGGGCTAAAATTGGTTTTTTAAGAAAATTTCCAAGGAAGTTTTCATGGAGAATGAATATAGCAATGTTTTAAACAAATTGTTCTGGAACAATTGGTTACCCACTGAAAAGCCAACCTCAATTTATATAACACACTACTGCACAGGTATTAGAATGTCTGGAATTAAAATTTGTGACCAAACCATGTATTGGTAAAATATGGAGCTACCGGAACTGCCATTTATTCTGGTTAAAAGGTAAAATGGTGCAGCTACTTTGAAGATGGTTTTCCTCTGTCTTACAAAGCTACATGTCCACCTAGTTTGTGATCTAGATATCCCACTCCTAGGTATTTGCCTGAGAGAAAGTAAAGCACATATTCATATAAGACATACACAAGTGTTTATAACAGCTTTATTGTAGTAGCCGAAGTCTAGAAATAATCCACATGTCCATCACCTGGTGAGTGTATAAACCCATTGTGATTTACCCACAGGCTGCGATGCTGTTTAACTGTAAAAGAAGGCATCGATAAGAATTGAGTGCCAGGATGGGTGACTCTCAGAATATCTATACTGTATGAGAGATACCAGATGAAAGTATATTCTGTAGAATTCCATTCATTAAATTCTAGAAAATGCAATCAGCAAATGACAGACAGCACATCCAAGCCTGCCGGTGTATGATGGCGTGCCGGGAGGCACTGCGTAGGAGGAGTGGATGTCTCCCTTGTCTTACTTGTGGGTGTGGTTGTGAGACTTAGTACAGGGGTTAGAACTTAGCTAATTACATACTTGTAGTTGGCACCTATTCCTGTATATCAATTATGTCTCTGTAAAGCTATTAAAGGAATACTTTGGTTCCATTTTTCATTTTTATTAGTGCCTGTTTGGGGTACGTATTTACATTCTGCATGGGGTGTTGGCCAATTCTTTTTTCATGCTCTTCCCCACCCTTTCATCCATCTGTTGGTCCCTGTCCCTTCTGCAAAAGATCTGTCTCCATAGTTCCTGGTATGTATCTTTTATTTTGTTCTTTATTTATACTTTGGGTTTCTCAAATAAGAGACACCATGTGATGTTTAAGCGTGTGTCTGATTTCACTTAACATTGTGGTCTCCAGATGCATCCATTTTCTTACAGAAGATTCAAGCTTATCCTTCGTTATGGCGGAGTAGTGCCCCATTGTGAATAAATATCACATTCGCTTTATCCGTTCATCTGTTGATGGACATATAGGTCACTTCCAGGATTTAGCTATTATGAGTTGTGCTGTTAAAAACATGGGCATGCCTGTGTCACTCTAATTAGAGTGTTTCCCTTTTTCAGGAAGATACCTAGAAGGAGAATAGCTGGTTACATGAAATTTCTATTGTTACTTTTATGAAGAATCTTCATACTGATTTCTAGAACCATTTAAATAAGTACCCCCACACACAAAAAAAACCATTGTTAGAAGGAAATACCAACTGTATTTTGACCACCATATCAACCAGAGGAGAAATGTGTTGATAATCTTTGATTCTAATCTTGACAGACAAGTAAAAATTATCCTAACCTGTCATTTACAAAGGACAGTCACAGAAGCTGTCGTTGAATTTATACAGCAATTCTTCAGCTATTTCTCTAATGCATGTAAAGTTTCAGCTGAGCTCACAGAAAATGGTCTGTTTTTGTTGGGAAGCGTGGATAGTATTTTTGATAGTGTTGATCTTGTTCCTCTATTCCAGTGATTTCTAACCTTTTAGAGCTTTCAGGGATACAGACAGCCCACTGCGGCTCGCGTGCATAGATTCACCGCCACTGGTGTAGGCTGTCAGCCCTTCCCTTCAAGCTGGGTTCGTCCCACTTTTCACCCCACTGCTCCTTTATTCTGTTTAACTTGCCCAGAAATAAAGGTATCCACCTCCAAGGAATATCTGAAAATACTCGGTCAGGGACATCCTGAGACAAAATAGAAGTGTCTAAGGAGTGTCATTGCTATATTATTGTGATATGAACTAAGTATGATTACTAAACAATAGTGCTTACTTTTTTATTATGGTAAAAAGAAATGCTTAGCTAAATTGACCATTTCAACCAGTGCCGCATACACAATTGAGTGGCATTTATGTACATTCACAGTATTATACAACCCTCATCACTCCCCATCTCTAGAGCTTTCCCATCCATGATCCATCATCTCTATGCAGAAGCTCTGTACCCATTAAATTATAATCCCCCACTTCCCCTTCTTCATCCTCACAGCCTTTGGTAATCACTGTTTTACTGCCTCTAAATTTGTTTTGTTTGTTTGTTTGTTTGTTTTTCTTCCGGTACCAGGAATCAAACTCATGACCTTAGACTTGCCAGGCAGGCACTGTGCCACTGAGCTAAATCCCCAGCCCCTACTGTCTCTAAATTTGCCTGTTCAAGGTACCTCATACGAATAAGTTCACACAATAGTTGTGTGAAGTGTCTAGCTTATTTCACTTAATGCTTTCAAGATTCATATGTCTTATAGCATGTATCAGAAGTTTATTCTTTTCTAAGAATGAATAATTCACTGTATACATGAAGTTTTATTTTATCCATTTATCTGTCGATGGGCATTTCATTTGGTTCCATCATTAGCTATTGTGAATAATGCTGCCATGAGCATTGTTTTTTTTTTTTTTAATCCCTGCCTTGAGTATTTTGAGGTATACACCTAAAAGTGGAATTGCTGGACCGTGTGGTAATAATTCTGTGTTCAACTTTTTGAGCAATGACGAATCTGTTTTCCATAGCAGCCTGCTGTACCCTTTTACATCCTCACCAGCAATACACAAGGGCTGTATCTTCAAGCCTTTGCCAACACTTGGTCTTTTCCTTTCTTAAATACTAATACTCCGAACAGTCCTGAGATTACATCTCACTGTGAGTTTTATTTGTGTGGTTGAGTTTGAGGAAGAGGCAGAGTGCCAGGGATCAAACCCAGGGCCTTATACATCCTAGGCAAGTGCTCTGCTAGTGAGCTCTGCATAGTTTCACTTAAAGTGTGGTGCAGAAATGCATACAGATAAATTTCTGTTTCCTCAATTAAAAATCTTTGGTAATCTTCTATTGCATTTTGTACTTACAAATTAGACATGCAACCTGATTGATTACCCACGTTAAAATAGTTTTGCTGTTCTCTAGTATATAAGCTCTTTAAATGTTATATTGTATTTTTAATTTGTTCCTGACATCTTCAAACTTGAAACCATTTCCCTTCAGCGACAACCATTTGTTAGCTACACTCACATCAGATCAGCCTAATAAAGGACATCCTATATGCAGGCAATTATAAATTATATCCATTGATGCTGCTAATCCTAGCTCCTTTGTAGTCATTATCTGGCAATACAAGACTAAAGAACTTGATTATTCTCCTTGTTTTTCATTCTTATTAAATTAAGAAGTTTTTGAATAGTGCTATTTTGGAAATGGTTCCTACGAGTAATACCTTTCAAGGCTCCCTAATCACTAGATAATTAACCTGCCAGGATTAAGTACACTCAACTTTGCCTTGGGATGCTTAACTCTCAAATAAGGTCAATTATCTCATAATAATGACTGCTTTGTGGAGAGTTACCACTTAATTCCACAGCGAAATGTCACATCACCCATACAGTGCACTTTAGGATAGTTTCAATAATAAAATACAGTTTGCAATTGGGCAGAAAAATTCGGCTGAATTTTTTTCATATAGATTAAGAATGATTCATTGTAAGTGAAGCTTCCCCTAATATACCTAGTATTTTGAATCTCACAGATGATTTCAGTTTGTGATTGAGGCTGTGCTTCCTCTGTCTTTTTGCCGGCAGTATTCCCACGTTGCTGAGGCCCATTTCAAATGTACTGACCTCATCTACTATTCAGCATAGTATTAAAAATCTCTAGTATAGACCAGGAAAATTCAAATTACTCTTTCCTAAGTCATCATTGAACTTTTTTAAAAATAGCAAGTTCATCAAATGAATCACAGCAGTAAGTAAAAGCCTGCAGTTGGTCGTTGTGGTTATTGCTGTTTTCCATTAACTGCAGTCATACTTGGACAGTGGTGAGGGCGCTATGGCCAACAAGTAGAATGCCACTTGACAGATCGGAACATTCTGAATGAAGTATAAAATAGGCTTCAGACATAGCAATACGTGTCTTCTAAACATGAATGATGGCTGGATTTTTTCATAAGTAAACTCTTAATCATCATTTTACCAAACTAAGTAAAATATGTTGACTTTTTCTCCTTTTATATATTTTCCGGTGGTAAGGATTGGGAAGAGACCTTACTGACATTTTTGTTTACATTGTTAAATCTGTTTCCATCATTTTAATAGCCATTGTTTTTTAAAAAGACAATACGAAACATAATAACTTAAAAGAGCAGTTGGTCTTTAAATTGTAAATAACCTTGATGCACATATCTTGTATGAGGTAATTATTCATCTATGGAATAGAGTCCACCAAAAAAATGTATATAACATGAAAAGAAAAACTTTGCAAGTTACCTTTGGTGTCTACAATTACAGGACGTACCCAAGGTGGTAGCCATCAGCTTCCAGACATTTATTAGTAATGCAAACTACTAAAGTGTACATACTTTTTTTGGTGGACTCTGTAGAAGTCATTTGCTATTTTAATGTGAAAAGCCGTATCGATCAACTAACTATGTAATTTTGGGTACCAGATATGGTATCTAGTATGCCTCTTTGCTTAGGAGACCTTCGGGTTTTTTGCAAAGCTGTTAGTTTTAATTTTTAGAAACTGTCAGGTCTGCACTCATTTTTTTCTCACAGCCTTTATTTTCACCTCTCTTTGTCAAAGCACACACATGCACATGGCACTAGGTGTGTAACTGTGGGCTCCCACAGTAGCACTGAGCTACATGCCGGCCCCAGAGTCTAATTCTTGAGGGTATTGGATCGTCAGGCATTTCCAGGGACTCGAGACTGTTCCCTAGATCCATAGTCTGACGGTAAAAGAAAAAGGTGGGGTGCTCCTGAATGAATGCAGAGAATGTGTACAAATGTGCCTGGATTCCTTCCAGGAAAGAAGTCACCTTTCTGAGACTGTTCCTAGAGCTCTCTCTCGCTCACTCTCTCTTTTTTAATTTTCCTGTAAACAGTTAGAAAAAATGGAAAGAACTATTTTCAGAGAATATATGTAACCCCATCCAAAAAATTAAAAGCTTACTTACATTGGTCTTCGTAACCTTCTCCCTGGGGTCTTTCTGATGTATTTTACCCTCAAAAAAAAAAAAAAAAATGAGATTCAGTGCAGCGCAGGAGGCTGCTAATACGTACAGCAGTGGCGGGTGGCAAAGCTGTTGTGGAACAGTCTGGGAAAGAGCAGGGGCGGCTTACCTGTACGCTTGCTTCCCGCTTCCTTTCTGCTTCTCTCTCATTTCTCCTCTTCTCTTCCACCTTCCCCAGCATACCCTTCTATTCTTCCTCCTTTGTATCCCTTTTTCTACCCACAGCGTTGCCTCGCTGAAGACAAAATGCTTTTAAGTCTTCCCCAGCCTCTATCCAGTATGGGTCAAAATGCCTTACGATTTGAGAAGGATCAAATTGCCATGGAGCTGGTCATATCTGTGCAATAACTTTTTGTATTATTCAGTATTTTAGTTCATCTTTTTATTCACTTGATTATTTCCATTTCTATACAATAAATTTTAAGTGATGATGGTGTTATCATTTGTGTAGTTGCCATACTATTAAAAAGGTTAATATTTAAAGTTTTTATTAAGGGCCAGGGATATAACTAAGTAGCACAGCGCCTGCCTGGCAAGTGTGAGGTCCTGAGTTCAATTCCTGGTACCAAAATAAAATGTAGTTTTTATTAAATGCATTATAACACTATGGCTAATTAAACTTACTTAACTTGAGTTACCCATATGAACAAAAACTATAAATTTATGTATGAGTAGAAAGAGCACTCAACCCTCATCTACAAAGCCCAGTTTTTGGCTTTGTCCCGGAAGTTTTCTGTGCCTCTGAATCACTGACAAAGGGAGCCAAGATGCTGAAATTCTTAGAGATGAGTGACATAATTGGGAAAATTTTAAGTAGGTTCTGTAGATTATTAATAATATTGTATCGACTTCATTTTTGATTATTTTACTCTTGTTATTTAAAATGTTCATGTTGGGGAAAATCCTGTTGTTTTTTCTAAAGAGATACAACTCAAAATCCCACCTTGTATCTAAATGTAAGTTAGGTTTCCTTAGTCTCTTTTCTGGAACAGTTGCTCTGTCTTTGAAACTTTTACGATGACAGTTTTAAGCGTATTGGCTGGTACTTTGTAAAATGCCTTTCAGTGAAGGGTCACCTGATGTTTCCTACTGATTAATGCATTTTTAAAGTCTTCTCGTGCATTGGGTCAAGATTATAATATGTATTGTCACTGGTGATACTAACTTTGATCGTCTGGTTAAGGAGATGTTGGCCCAGTTTATCTACTTTAAAATTATTCTTTTCGGCTAGGCGCAGTAGCACTTGCCTGTAGTCCCAGCTACTCAGGAGGCTGAGGCCTGACGATCCCTTTAGCCAGGGAGTTTCAGCCCAGCCTGGGCCATATAATGAGACCCTGTCCCAAAAAGAGAGAGAGAAGAGAAAGTAGCATGCATGTATATACATATATACATTTATATCTCTTTTTCCATTTATCTGTCTTTATATGCAAGCCCCTGAGGCAATAATGAGCCCTCATTTTTTCTCAAAGCTAAAATAAACATAAAATAGTCTCAGCATTGCAGAACCACCATTGGGGAAGGGCAAGTATGTTTTGCATGTGGGAGGAACGTGAATCATTAGGCACCAGAGGAGGGACTGCGGTGGGCCGCCTCTAAAATTGCCCGTGTTGGTCCCTGCCTACCTCCAGATATTCCTGCTGCTTTGTAACCCCTCTGGCTTGAATGTGGGCAGAATGTAGTGACTTTCTTGTGACAAATAAAATAGGATGCAAGTGATGGTATGTCACTTCCAAAATCTGCTTCCCAAAATTTGCTTCCCTCTTCCCTGGAGGAAGCTGCCTAGAAGATGGACAAAGCTTTTGAGTAGCCCCCTGGAGAGCCCCACAGGGCAAAGAACTGATGTTCCGAGGATGCCACAGCCACAGGAGCACCTGCTAGGGGAAAGATGAGGCGCGCCGCCCTGGCCTGCACCTTTATTGCCAACCTGTGAGAGGCGCTGAGCCAGAAGCCAAGCCCTGCCTGGATTGCGGCCCGCAAAAGCCATGAGATAACAAGCAGGAGTGTGCTTTTAAGGCGCTACGTTTTGGAGTCACTGGTCATGCAATACTAGATGATACACACACCATGAAATATAAATTCACCAAGTAGAGTTCACTATTTCTGTTCTTTTTGACAGTTCTTTTGTCTTTAGCCTTTGAGTGTATTGTCAAAGTATTAAGGCTTCTTAAGTTAGTTTTCCCCCACCCACTGCTTTATTTTTAGTATCAGAAAGATTTATGTGGTTCTAAAAATCACGACTACGCAGAAAGGCTTACTCATACCCCCCCCATCCTTCATCTGCCTCTTTCCTGGTTCTTTCATCCTTTATACTTTATTTCTTCCCACCTGCACCCTGTACTTTCTGGATTACATTTGTATTTTTCTTTTAATACAAATTGGCAGCCAAGTGTTCATTGTATCTTCTTTGTTTCATGAAAGGCAGCACCCAATAGATTCTTTTTGCACTTTTTCTTCAATTAAGCACATTTTAGAAGTCATTCCATAACATCTCCTGGAGTTCCTCTGCAGTTTTTATGGTTGCAGTGTTCTCTGTTACATGAATGTAGTGTAGTTTATTATATCGCTCTCTTATGTGTGGGCATTTAGCTTGTTCCAGGAAATTTATAGTTAAAAACAATCTTTCAGTGGGCTGGGGATATAGCTCAGCAGCACAAGCACCTGCCTGGCAAGTGCAAAGTCCTGAGTTTGATTCCCAGTACCCACCCAAAAAAAAAAATCCTTCAGTGAATAACCTTGTTATTGCATATTTTTGTACTGAGAATTTGGGGTTAAGAGTATGTACATACTTTTGTACGATGTTGCCAAATTCCACTCCAAAAGTTATCACTGTTTTCATTCCCAGCATCAATGCAGGTAGAATACCTATTTCTAGTGAGATTATTTTAATGCTTGGTTCTCAGGTGCTTATAAACCATTGCTATCAAATAGAATTCATTATAAGGGTAAAATATTAGGTGTCATAGTTACTTTTCTCATTGATGAGACAAAATAACCAATGGCTTAAGCTCAAAGAGGAAAGGTTTATTTGGTTCACAATTTGCAGAGGTTTCAGTTCATGGTTGGCTGGCTCCAAGGCAGGGTGGTATGGCAGAGGGGCCTCGCAGAGGAGAAAACAGTTCATGGCAAGTAGAAGACAGCATGTCAGCAAGCAGAAAGCAACAGTAGCAGCTTCTTTCTGTCTCTTTATATTCTGTCTAGACTTCTTGCCCTTAGGATCAGTAGCACTGACACTAAGGACTATTCGAAATCAGTCAGTGGACTAATTTGGTAATCACACACCTTGAGCCCAGCATCACACACTCTAGATCCAGCCACCTCTGAAAAGCCCCACCTGTTCCCTTTCAAGGCTTTAGGGGGGACATCGAAACACAAGCCATAATGTTAGGTTTATTTTTAAAACTTAGTTGCTCCAAGTATTAAACTACAGTTAAGACTGTAATTTTCAGTTCCTCCCAGCCAATTCATTTCAGTGCAGTAAAAATAATCCCAAGAAATAAAAAGTGGTCATTCTTTACAGTAGAAATTTGAAGACTCACTCATCTCTTTTTTGCTTGCTTTATTGAAAACATTACATGACTATGAACAATCACCATTATCTTCTCTTTAGTTTTATTTTCTGGCGGGCATTTTTATCTTTTTATCTTCTCCTTTTCTGCGAGAACGCCCCAAGTTCATTTTTACCTTTAATGTCTTTTCATTTCCTAGTCTCCCTGTCTTTATCCCTCCCCTCTCCAATTCAATCTGGCAAAACTCCGACTTATAAAGACTTCATACCTTTTTCCTTCCTTCCCTGCTTCTTTGACTTTGACTCAGTTGATGGGTTTTAAATGTGATTCTGTTACTTTCCCTGGGATTATAGTGTCTGCCTTGTTTTGTAATTACTTGGTAGTGTGTATTTCTCACACTAGAATGTGCTCTTCACACCAGCGGTCTTCATACCTCACTCTATTCCTTCTGCCTAACGAGTGATTATGTATCAGGCGTTTGGAAATGAATGAATGAGTTTTCCCTATGCTGCAGGATTTCGATCTATAGTTTAGAAAATAGTTGTCTTGCTTATTCACCGCTTTTAGTTTTAGAAATACTTAAGACCTTAAAATTTGATCTTTCATCTGAATCTACCAAACTAAACTTTATAATCTCTTTAGACTACAATTGAAACATCAGAAATATTTTTGGTAATAAAATCTGATTCTTCTTTTGAAAACTTCATATATTTTAAATGGCAAAACTCAGTTTAACCCCTATAAATAAATCTAGGATGTTCTGTTCACTACTTGTTCATACCTTCCTTTTCCTTTCATAAAGTAGGAAGTTGTGTATCAGATGGGCTGTTAGATGGGTCCTTGAATTTGAATGATACCCCTAAAATTCTGGAACCCTGTGATCCTTTGTAGGAAGGAGCAAAACAAAAATACTCATCCCTGTCGTTTTCGTAGTTTTACAACCCACACCACACTGTTCTCGCCCTCTGGGTGCTGGCATTACACACCATGTACGCTGTATGCTTGTTCGCTCTACTTTGTCTTGATCGTTCCTCTTTCCCTTTGTTTTGTTCCGACTGCGGTTCAGTTCTAACAGTAACTGACAGAAGTTAGCATCATCAAGCTTTTCTGTCATCTGCAGTATTGCCTCCCCGCTTAGCCTTCGGGGCCCCCAGGCCACTTCTTATCAAATTTAGAGGTTCCAAGATCCTCTCACTTGCAGTAATTTTCTAGAACAACTCTTCAAACTCAAGGAAGTGTTGTATAACCGCAGTTATTATAAAAGATCCAACTCAGGAACAGCGGAATGAAGAGATGCATAGGACAAGGTCTGGGAGTGTCCTGGACCTGCAGCTCCTGCTCTGCCTGTGGAATGGGAAATGTCACCCTCCCCACTGGTCAACCCAGTCACCAGCCGAGGAAGCACCACCAAGCTTCGGTGTCCAGTTTTTCTTCTCATTTCATTACATAGGCATCACTGCAGAAACATAAAAGGGCTGTGTAGGCACCCGTTGTCATCACCGTGTGAATAACCTGCGCTACTGCTGCTTTCTGAGAGCTACAGCGCGCATCACTAGGTCATGGGAATTTTTCAGCTCCATTATAACTTTATGACACCAGTGTGGTCTAGGTCCATCTTTGACCAAAGTGTCATTAAGCAGTTCCTGGCTACATATATACTTAATTCCTGCTGCCAATCCTATTTGGATGTTTCTTCAGTTGATTTGATTTCCTGGAGCTTGTTTTGTACTAGTTTTCTCAGGAAGGGCTCTTGGGGCCAGTATTCATGTTGGTTACAGTTTGTAACTTTTATACTGGAAACTTGGCTTTGCTAATAAAATCCTTGCCTCATGTTTTCTGTCCTTGGCTGGTTTTGAAATGTTGCTTCATCTTCTTTGCTGTCAAAGTCTAATAATAATCTAATTTTCTTTACTTCATAAGTCATTTATTCTTTTTTTTAGTAGAGTATTTGTGGTCATTCTGGGTCAGTATTCAAACCAATGTGGCCCAGTATGCCTTATAATGTATTCTTTTATATCTTTTTTTGTGTGAGAGCTTGCTTAAAATACAGTTTTTATATTTGTTCCATGATCCTCCTTGGGTTTTCTTATTTCAGATATTCTTTTTATCCCTAGGCTAGATTTTCTTTGGCTGTCTTCAATGTTTGTTTCTTTCTCTCAGAAAGTCTGTCTTGATACTTTGCTTTAGTTTTGCTATTTAATCACCTGGCTCTCTTGAGACACTTTTTATTAGTACATATTTGTGACACATACTGATCACATTCATCATAAGGAATTTGTACCCGTACATAATATATTTTAGTTCTTTCTTCCCGTTCCTCTCCTCTTCCTTCAACTTTTCTGTGAGTTCTCTCTTCACTCTGTTAGTGGTTTCTTCTGACTTGCAAAAGAATTTTTAATTTGATGTGATCCCAATTGTTGATTCTTTGTAAATTTTCCTGTGCAGTTAGGGTTTTGTTTATAAAGTCTTTGCCTACTCCTGTATCTTCTGGAGCTTTACCTATTCTACTTCCCCTCAGGTTAGGTGTTTCTGTTTTAATATTTAGATCTTTGATCCATTCTGATATTACTTCAGTGCTTGATGAGAGATAAGGGTACAGGTGTATGGAAAGCTGTTTTTCCAGCACCATTTATTGAAGAAGCCATCTTTCTTCCAGTGAAGGTATTTGGTCCCTTTGTCAAAGATCAGGTAACTGGTGTGCTTGGAGTTGTTTCTGCATCTTCTAATCTATTCCATTGATCTTCGGGTCTGTTGGGTTTTTTTTGTTTTTGTTTCTTGGTTTTTGTTTTTGCCAGTACCATGCTGTTTTTATCGTGGTAGCATTCCAGTATAGATCCAAGTCAGGGATTGTGATGCCTGCCTGCTGCCTTGCCTTTGTTGCCCAGAACTGCTTTTGCTATTCTGGGTCTCTTCTACGCCGTATGAATTTTAGGATTGTTTTCTCTAGCTCTGTGAGGCATTGCTGTTGGTATTTTGACTGAGATTGCATTAAATCTGTATTAACAATTTTGGGAGTATGGCCATTTTCACTATATTGGTTCGGCCTCTCCAAGAACAAGGGATATCTTTCCATTATCTGATATCCTCTTTGATTTCCCTTTTCAGAGTAGTGTAGTTTTCAATGTAACATGCTTTCACTTCCTCTGTTACATTGATTTCTAAGTATTTCATTTTTCGTGACGCTATTGTGAAAGCTGTTGTTTCCCTAATTTCTGTCTTAGTGACTTTGTTATTCATGCACAGGAAGGCTTGTGATTTTTGATTTTGTATCCTGCTACACTACCAAATTTGGTTATTCATTCTAGAAGTCTTTTGGTGGAGTTTTTCTGGTCTTCTATGTAGAGTACCGTCATCAGCAAATAATGATAATTTGACTTCTTCCTTTCCTATCTGTATTCCCTTTGTTTCTTTCTTTTGTCTAATTGCTCTGGCTAATGTTTCCAGAACTATATTGAACTGAAACCTAAACTATAGATCTAACTCGGAGAAATTCCTTGAGCCAGGTGACTCGGTTTTTTAAACCAAAATTTTAAAGAGAGAATCTATGGATTGAAAGGTACCTAAAAGAAGGGCTGAGAGTAGAGCTCATAGGTGGAGTGCTTGCCTAGCACACACACAAGGTGCTAGGTTCTATCCCAGTATGGCAAATAAAGAATGAAAAAATAAAGATATCTAGAAGATACGTTCACCAAAGACAAAGGATAGACTTTATTTGGGTTCCAGTCCCAGGTAAAACAGTTAGAAATAAATTTATAAAGGGGAAATTTAGATGAGTAAGTAGATTTTTTTTTATTACTAGGAAATATTGTTAAAATTTTTAGATGGAATGTGATATTTTGGTTTTGTTATTTATTTATTTTTTTTCTTTTTTTTTTTTTTTTGGTTTTT